>NC_041393.1:171666385-171718752 GCF_002162155.2 Triticum dicoccoides | reverse complement strand
TAAGCCCCCAAGTGAGAGGCAAGCTCACCACTCGGTAGGATTTTTTATCACTTAGGCGAGTACTGGACTACAGCTAAGCCCCCGAGTGAGAGGCAGGCTCACCACTCGGTAGGATTTTTTATCACTTAGGCGAGTACTGGACTGCAGCTAAGCCCCCGAGTGAGAGGCAGGCTCACCACTCGGTAGGATTTTTTATCACTTAGGCGAGTACTGGACTGCAGCTAAGCCCCCGAGTGAGAGGCAGACTCACCACTCGGTAGGATTTTTTATCACTTAGGTGAAACGAATTCGCAGCTAAACCTCCGAGTGAGAGGCACTCACCACTCGGTAGGATTTTCTATTCAACTTAGGCGAAAATGGATTCGCGGCTAAGGCACCCACTGGGAGATTTTCGAACATGTAAAAAATGAACAACAATCATTCGGAAGACTGTAAAATCATGTCTTTTGATAATCAAACTAAAAGGTACTTCTTATTACATCTCAACAGTCTAAATACTTTAAGAGTAAAAAGGGCGGAGCAGTTCCGCATTCCAAGCGCGTGGCTCATCTTTATTGTGCTCGACGTTGAAAAGACGATACGCTCCATTGTGGAGCACTTTGGTGACGACGAAAGGGCCTTCCCTAGCAGGAGCGAGCTTGTGTGATTTCTGCTGGTCCACTTGAAGGACCAGGTCTCCTTCCTGAAATGCCCGACCCCTTATGTTTCTGGCATGGAATCGACGCAGGTCTTGCTGATAAATGGTCGACCGGATCAAGGCCATCTCTCTTTCCTCTTCTAGGAGATCGACTGTATCTTTCGAGCCTGCTCTGCTTCCTCTTCTGAGAAGAGTTCGACTCGGGGCGCGTTGTGGAGCAAATCACTCGGGAGTACAGCTTCAGCTCCGTAGACTAAGAAGGATGGATTCCGTCCAGTCGACCGATTAGGAGTTGTCCTCAATCCCCAAAGTACTTATGGGAGTTCATCGACCCAAGCCCCTACTGCATGCTTGAGGTCACACATCAACCGAGGTTTCAGTCCTTTGAGAATCAATCCATTTGCTCGCTCAGCCTGCCCATTCGACTGAGGATGAGCGACCAAAGCATAATCGACCCTCGTGCCTTGGGAAGCACAAAAGGCTCTGAATTAATCAGAGTCGAAGTTCGATCCGTTATCCGTGATGATGCTGTGTGGAACACCATATCTAAATATCAATTCCCTGATGAAACTTATAGATGTACTTGCTTCAAGGTTTTTAATGGGCTTGGCTTTGATCCATTTGGTAAACTTGTCGACTGCCACCAGCACATGGGTAAATCCACTCCTGCCAGTCCTCAGAGGTCCAACCATGTCCAATCCCCAGACAGGAAAAGGCCAGACGAGTGGAATAGTCTTCAGAGCTGACGCAGGTTTATGGGACATGTTGGAGTAAAACTGACAGCCTTCACACTTCTCAACTATTCCTTTTGCCATCTCATTGGCACGTGGCCAGTAAAATCCGGCTCGGTATGCTTTGGCCACGATAGTCTGAGAGGACGCATGGTGACCACAGGTCCCCGAGTGAATATCATTGAGGATCATTCGGCCTTCTTCTGGCGTGATGCACTTCTGGCAGACCCCAGTTACACTTTCTCTGAACAACTGACCTTTTATCACGGTAAAGGCCTTAGATCGTCAGACGATCTGTCGAGCCTCTTCTTCATCCTCTGGAAGTTCTTTACTAAGAATGTATGCAATTTACGGCATCGTCCAGTCGGGAGTGATGACCAATACCTCCATGACTAAGTCGACCACGGCTGGGATTTTGACTCCAGTCGGATCTGTGGCGCTCTTGGGCTGTGGTGACTCTTCAGTGAAAGGATCTTCCTGAACTAAAGGTGAATGAATATGTTCCAAAAACACATTGTGGGGAATGGCCTCTCTCTTTGAACCTATCTTTGCCAACTCATCAGCAGCTTGATTTTTCAGTCGGGGTATATGGTCAAGCTCCAATCCTTCAAACTTCTTTTCCAGCTTTCTTACTGCATTGCAATAACCAGTCATGGCCGGGCTCCTGACATCCCATTCCTTCATCACTTGATTAACCACCAAATCTAAGTCACCGTAGACCATAAGGCGACGAACGCCGAGTGAAATGGCCATACGCAACCCATATAAAAGTGCCTCATATTCGGCTTCATTATTGGAGGAATCAAAATGAATCTGGAGAACATAGCTAAGCTTGTCTCCACAGGGGGATACCAATACTACCCCAGCACCTGAACCATTCAGCATCTTGGAGCCATCAAAGAACATAGTCCAATGCTCCGAGTGAACTTGAGTCGGCAATTGTTGTTGAGTCCACTCGGCAAGGAAATCTGCGATTGCTTGGGACTTGATAGCTTTCTTTGCCTCAAACTTGATATCCAATGGAAGGAGTTCAATCACCCATTTTGCCACTCGACCAGTTGCATCTCTGTTATTCAGAATTTCAGATAATGGTGCGTCGCTGATGACTGTAATGGAGTGATCAGAGAAATAATGTGCAACCTTCTTCATGGTCATGTATATTCCTTAGACAAGCTTCTGATAATGTGGATATCGTTGCTTGGATGGAGTCAAAACTTCAGAGAGATAATATACTGGGCGCCGAACCTTGTAAGCTTTTCCTTCCTCTACGCGCTCGACCGTGAGTACTGTACTGACAACTTGTCCAGTGGCTGCAATGTAAAGCAGTAAAGGCTCTTTGCTGATTGGCACAGCGAGCACCGGCTGGGTGGAAAGTAGGGTTTTGAGCTCTGCAAACACTGCATCAGCTTCCTCAGTCCACTTGAACTAATCAGATTTCTTCATCAATCGGTAAAGAGGCAAGGCCTTTTCACCGAGACGAGAAATGAATCGACTCAAGGCGGCCAAACAACCAGTCAACTTCTGAACATCATGCACCCGCACAAGGCATTTCATTCGAAGGATGGTATCAACTTCTTCCGGATTGGCGTCGATCCCTTGTTCGGAAACGAGAAAATCGAGTAACTTTCCTCCTGGAACTCCGAATGTGCATTTTGACAGATTAAGCTTGATCTTGTACCTTCTTAGTTTGGCAAAGGTTTCTGCAAGGTCAGTTAATAGGTCAGAACCTTTGCGAGACTTGACCACAATGTCATCCATGTATGCTTCCACATTCCGACTGATTTGAGTGAGCAGGCACTTCTGAATCATTCTCATGAATGTGGCTCCGGCATTTTTAAGACCAAATGGCATAGTGACATAACAAAAGCACCCGAATGGGGTGATGAAGGCTGTTTTTATTTCATCGGGACCATACAGTCGGATATGATGATACTCGGAATATGCATCCAAAAAAGACAAGCACTCACACCCCGCGGTCGAGTCAACAATCTGATTGATGCGGGGGAGAGGGAAGTGATCTTTTGGGCAGGCCCGATTGATATGCTTGAAATCAATGCACATACGAAGTGAATCGTCCTTCTTAGGGACCATGACTACATTGGGAAGCCACTCGGAGTGGTAGATCTAACGGATGAACTCTGCTGCTAGCAGCCGAGCCACTTCCTCGCCAACCGCTTTCCTCTTCTGCACGCGGACCGCCAAAGATGCTCTTTGACGGGTTTTACTTTGGGGTCGACACGCAAACGGTGCTCAGCCAGTCCTCTTGGTACACCCGGCATGTCAGAGGGTTTCCATGCAAAGATGTCCTAGTTCTCACGGAGGAACTGGATGAGCGCTTCTTCCTATTTGCTATCGAGTGTCGTTGATATATGAGTCGGCGCGGCATTGGGATCGGTCGGGTGAATATGAATCGGCTTCGTTTCAGCAGATGACTGAAATGCAGAATCTGTGGTCGGCTTCTTGGCTCGGAGAAAATCACTCGGATCTGCATTCTTCTAATACTCTTGGAGTTCAACTGCTGCCATTTGCGCATCGGCAATTTTGGAAGCTTTCTTGAAACATTCCTCTGCTTTCTGCTGATTGCCAATAACTGTGATCACACCTTTGGTCCTAGGCATCTTCAACTTGAGGTACACGTAACATGGTCGAGCCATAAAACGTGCGTAGGCAGGCCTACCCAGAATGGCATGATAACCACTCTTGAAATCCACGACTTCAAATGTCAACTTTTCCTTACGGTAATGCTTGGAATCACCAAAAACCACGTCGAGAGCGATCTAGCCGAGTGATTCGGCTTTCTTTCCAGGGATAACACCATGGAAACTCATATTGCTCTTGCTAAGTTTGGACATCGGAATGCCCATCCCCTTCAAGGTTTCAGCATAAAGGATATTCAGACCGCTACCACCATCCATCAGCACTTTAGTCAGTCTAGTGCCTCCGACCACGGGGTCGACCACCAATGCTTGCCTCCCGGGGGTGGCTACATGAGCAGGATGGTCAGACTGGTCGAATGTGATGGCTGTCTGAGACCATTTCAGGTATGTGGTCATCGTCGCCAGAGCGACCATATTCACTTCTCTATTGATAACTTTCAACCGACTCTTGCTCTCAACATCAGAAAAAATCATGAGGGTGGAATTGACCTTGGGATAACTGTCGTCTTCCTCTTCATCCTCATCTTTGTCTGACTCTTTCTCCTTCTCACCAGGCTATTTTTCTCAGAACTGCTGGATCAGGAGTCGACATTGTCGAGTGGTATGCTTAGGGTAGATCAGATTACCCTCTTCGTCCTTCTTCGTGTGGATGTGACATGGCAAATCCAACACATCATTCCACGCTTGATCCTTTACCTTCTTAGGGGGCCAGGGCCCTTTAGGTTTTCCCTTAAAATTTCCTTGAGCCACTGCTGCAATCTCACCGGGTGCTGCGGGCTCGGCCTTACGCTTCTGTTTTCGACTATAATTACCTCCACTGGCCTCTTGGCCGACTGGCTTACTCTTTCCGCTACGGAGTCGATCCTCTTCTTCTCCGTTAGCGTACCGGGTGGCTATTTCCATCATCCGAGTAAGAGTCATATCTCCAGTCTGGCCGAACTTCAAGACCAACTCTCGGTATTTGATGTCTTCCTTGAAGGCACACACTGCTTAATGCTCTGATACATTTTCAACGGTGTGATGCAAAGTGGTCCACCTCTGAATGAAATCTCTCAAAGTCTCACTCGGCTTTTGCACACAATGCTGCAACTCGGTCAATCCTGCTGGTCGCTTGCAGGTGCCCTCAAAAGTTCTAATGAACACTTGAGCCAGCTCTTCCCAACTGTATATACTGCCTAGAGCTAACTGAGTCAACCACGCTCGGGCTGACCCTTCCAACATCAGAGGAAGATGTTTCATCGCTACTTCATTGTTTCCACCGACAATCTGCACAGCCACTCGGTAATCCTCAACCCAAGTTTCAGGCTTGGATTCTCCGGTGAACTTACTGACTCCGGTCGCCAACCTGAAGTTGGAAGGAATCACTACCGCCCTGATGGCTCTGTTGAAACACTCTGGACCGGAAACATGCACTCTGCTGCCACTTGGACGATCTCTACCAGGGTCTTCTCTATGTGCACTGTTCCGGTCGACTAGGCCCTGAACGAGGATGGATCTCGCATCGAAGCCCGACTCTCTTGGGTCGACTGGTGCTCTGCGCTCGCCATTGTGACGGCGTCTATCATCGTTCTGCCGAGGCACATATGACACACTCCTCAGAGGAGGCGTAGGCACTCAATGATGATTGTCGCGGTCGAGCCAATGATCATACTGTCCACGGCCCTCACGCCGCAAGGGCGATCTTGGGCTGTGGGTCGACTGAACTGTATCCGCTACTATGGATCTACAATGAATCCTATTCCGCGACTGAGACACTGTTGTGTTCTGCTCTCCTGCTGCCCGGAGCAAGGCCTGGATCTGCATCAATCCTCTACCAGCCTCCGACTGGCAATGTTGAATCAACTCTGCTATTCGGGCCGCAGCTGTGAGGTTCTGAATCGGAGTACGGTATACCTTAGGCGGAGGCGGGAAAAGCTGCCATCGACTGGACTCAGGGACCCGCTCCCGAGCGCGCTCGTCGAGAGCGCGCTGAAGGTTCTCCAGTCGAGTGCGCTCAGCCAAATTAGCCAGGCGCACCTCTTCCAAGGCCCGAGCCTCGGGAGTTTCCCCAACGATGGGCATGTGGAGTGCATCCATGTTGCAGCAACGAAGTTCTTCCCTCTGGTGCGAAGAAAGGGGTTCGGGATGGTATTCCTCATGGACGCGCGACGGATCTCCGCCACCATCTTCGCTGTCTTCACGATGGAAACCAGGCGGACCATGCGGTCCATCGAGCATCAAGACTTCAGCCACAGGGTCTCTACTATTGCACTCGAATGCGGTCTCCGCGGAGCCAGTCGACAGATCGAACAGGCCATGGAGAGTTTCGTTGGGCTCGATTGCCGCGACTTGATGGGTGGCCGAACGCCGAGCCACCACGTGTTTCACCCGCCGCTGAAGCCGCGATCGACCGGATCACTTGCGGCGGCGTATAGTGGGGAGGGAAGACACCATCGGAGCCGACCGATTCTGAGTCGACGGCTGCTGGAGAAGGACGCCGTGAACGCACACACAAAAGTGCGTCGCCCCTCGGACAGGGAGCGCCTCAATGTCAAGGGGAGCTTCTTGAAGCCACGTGGAGTCGTCGGCGACGAAAACGAGCGCGCCGAGACGGATCTCACGGCCCTCAGCCAGTCCGCCGCTGGAAACAATGATGATGATGATCGAAAAAACTTGCAACTTCACCCAACAAGTCGCTAAGACACCTGCCCCATGGTGGGCGCCAACTGTCGTGGTTCTAAGACTGACAGTAGAAAGGGGGGTAGGTATGGAGAGGCAAGATCTCAGCTATGGTGAAGGTGTACACACGAGGTTTACAAGTTCAGGCCCTTCTCGGTGGAAGTAATAGCCCTACGTCTCGGTGCCCGCAGGCGGTTGATTGGATTACATGTGTGATGTTACAGGGGGTGCTAACCCTTGTGCCAGAGGAG
Organism: Triticum dicoccoides; assembly: GCF_002162155.2. Lineage (NCBI taxonomy): Eukaryota > Viridiplantae > Streptophyta > Magnoliopsida > Poales > Poaceae > Triticum > Triticum dicoccoides. The sequence continues at coordinate 171,711,818 of NC_041393.1, read as the reverse complement.
GGGGTGGCTTATATAGAGTACGATAGGACCCCCATCGCCCTCCATTACAAGGGACTTAATGTACATAAAGTGAGGGCGTTACTGGTAACGCCAGCCTCAAGTGTTGTTAATGACCTTAAAGACTACGGAATGAACGCCTGCCCGTTGTAATGCTGAGTGACTCCTGGTCTTCGGTAGGTCGAATGATTCTCTGGATGGTCAAGTGACAGTAGGTAGGAGGACTCCCGAGTGACATGAATGTCGAGTGGATTGCACTCGATATCTTCGACTGGGGGTCTCTTGCTGCCTCTTGGACTTCTTATCTTCTAGGGTAGTGACCTTGGGTAGGACATATAGGTCAGGCCTATGACCCTACCCCAGGTCTGTATCCTCATCACCGGACAATCCCGGACTCTTTCTATTGCTCTCCTTAGGAGTCGAATACTCCGAACTTCGGGCGGCCGAAGAGTTTTCTTCTGGCCTTTGCGGATCAGGAGAAATCCTCTGTCACGACACCTCGGGGTCGTCTGCCCCATGAGGCGGGGAGGCAGGAGGAGGCATTTCGCTCTCCATCATCTCCGAAAGAAGATCCCCCGAAGACGAACTCTGTCGAGAAGGGCTACGAGCCGGACTGCAAGACATATGTCTCGATTATTGTTCTCAGAGATAAAGCAAGATATATTTACCAACGTACTTTTGATTCACTTACAGCTCAGTTGAGGGGTTGGCCCCCTTGCGGGCGCTGTGCGGTAAGGACGCCCTCCGGGGCAGGGCCCCATGGCGAAGGTTTCTTCCCTTGTTTGGAAACCTCCATTTCCAAGTCTTTAGAGGCGGCCCTTTTCTTCCCATGGGGAGAGGGGATTCTAGATTCACTTCCCCGGTTATCCTCCTTCGCGGAGACACTAATTCCCCCCGTTTGGATGTGTAATGTATGAAGCCCGATTTCGGCTCTCTATTCCTCTCTTCATCTTCTCCTGATGGCACTTGATAGGGTGCGCGCTTAAGCATCCTTTTTAGTACAGGATCCGGCGAGCCTTCGGGAAGCGGGGCAGAACACCTGATCCTCTCCGCCTTTCTTATCCAATCCTGGCCGAGAGCAATTTTTCAGAATGATGTCGTAACAAATATAAAGACGACAGGTTCGGTCATGGAATTACTTACTTGGGTATCTGGACGGTTGCAGTTGAGACCCGCATCCTCGATGGTGTCCGGACACTTTATTCGTGATCCGAAGAACAATCCATACATCCCTTCGAGTGTCACGCTGAAGAATTGTTGAATAGTTCACGGTCCTTCCGGGTTGAACTCCCACATACGGAGAGATCGACGTTGGCATGGCAGGACCAGACGAACTAGCATTACTTGCATTACCTTGACAAGGCTGACATCCCTCTTGAGGAGAACTCAGATGCGGCTTTGCAATGTCAGCACGTCATTGACTGGCCCCCAGTCCAGCCCCTTGTTGACCCATGATGCCAGTTGGAGCGGAGGGCCCGAGCGGAAGGCGGGGGCGGCTGCCCACTTTGTGCCTCAGGGAGCTGTGATGTAAAACCACTCCCGTTGCCATAAGTCGGACACCTCCGGGAAAGAACCCTTTGGCCATAGGGCGTCAGCGCCTTTGCTTATTATAGCGCCTCCGCACTCCGCGTGTCGCTTGTCGATCATCTTCGGCTTCACATTGAAGGTCTTGAGCCATAAGCCGAAGTGTGGGGTGATGCAAAGGAAGGCCTCACACATGACGATAAACGACGAGATGTGAAGGATGGAATCTGGAGCTAGATCATGGAAATCTAGCCCGTAATAGAACAGGAGCCCTCTAACAAAGGGATCAAGACTAAAGCCTAGCCCTCGGAGGAAGTGGGAAACAAATACGACACTCTAGTTAATTGGGTTCGGGAGTGGGGACGACCTGCCCTTGAGCGGGCAGCCTATGCGGGATTTCGGCGGTCAGATACCTGGCCTCCCTAAGCTTCTTGATGTCCTCCTCTGTGATAGAGGAGGCCATCCACCGGCCTTGAAGGTTGGATCTGGACATGGTTGAAGGTCCGAAGCGCTTAGCCTGAGCCTTGGGTGTTGGAACTTGAGGTGGGGGAAGGGAAGGGTCGAGCATGGGAAGAAAAGGACATGCCATGGCCCCTTTATAAAGAGGGTGAATATCAAGCATCCTCCGCGTGGCCGTTTGGAACTTGCTAACATCAAGGAGTCATACTAACAAACACGGTTGGGTTACCCACACCCGTATTGATGAGAATCCCGTAATAAGGGGAACACGATCTCTGCTCCGACAAGACGTGCCAATAAAACCGCCTCGCAACACGTGCAGTGGCAGGCTGGGAAAAACGGTTCGTAATAACCGGGCCGCAGCGTGATGTCACGTTATGAAAATTTGTCAGCAGATTAGATTTGTGGAATGTTGTGCTCTCTACGGTGGTATGTGGAAATTATTTTTGCAGAGCCGGACACGATCCTCATATTCAAGATCTTCTATGGAGTATTTGGAGAAGAACCCGCCTTGCAATGCCGAAGACAATCTGCACGCCGGACTCATCGTCATTGAAGCCTGGTTCAGGGGCTACTGAGGGAGTCCTGGATTAGGGGGTGTCCGGATAGCCGAACTATCACCGTTGGCCGGACTCCTAGACTATGAAGATACAAGATTGAAGACTTCGTCCCGTGTCCGGATGGGACTTTCCTTGGCGTGGAAGGCAATCTTGGCGATACGGATATGTAGATCTCCTACCATTGTAACCGACTCTGTGTAACCCTAACCCTCTCTGATGTCTATATAAACCGGAGGGTTTTAGTCCGTAGGATGAACAACAATCATGCCATAGGCTAGCTTCTAGGGTTTAGCCTCTTTGATCTCGTGGTAGATCTACTCTTGTACTACCCATATCATCAATATTAATCAAGCAGGAGTAGGGTTTTACCTCCATCGAGAGGGCCCGAACCTGGGTAAAAACATCGTGTCCCTTGTCTCCTGTTACCATCCGCCTAGACGCACAGTTCGGGACCCCCTACCCGAGATCCGCCGGTTTTGACACCGACAATCACAAACTCATCCAACACTTCACTTGAGGACAAGGTGTGGAAGTCCGGCCTTTGACGAATGACTGAGTACATGGCCTTGTGGTAAGGCATCATTGCCTTGAGGAATTTGCGCTTGATCCTATTGTCATACGTGTCCTTGCTCCCATGATCTCGTAGTGAGACCGCGAGTTTGGTTACTCTCCGAAAGAGCTCACGAGGAAGGCAATCTCGGCAATTCGGATATGTAGATTTCCTTCTCTATAACCGACTCTGTGTAACCCTAGCCTCCTCCGGTGTCTATAGAAACCGGAGGGTTTAGTCCGTAGGACAAGAACAATCATAATCAAAGGCTAGCTTCTAGGGTTTAGCCTCTACTATCTCGTGGTAGATCAACTCTTGTAATACTCATATCATCAAGATCAATCAAGCAGGAAGTAGGGTATTACCTCCATCGAGAGGGCCCGAACATGGGTAAACATTGTGTCCCCCGCCTCCTGTTACCATTAGCCTTAGACGCACAGTTCGGGACCCCCTACCCGAGATCCGCCGGTTTTGACACCGACAGTCACTGTTTGAGCGGTTGCCTCTAGTCTAGGTGAGGATGTTGTCGGTGTCAAAACCGGCGGATCTCGGGTAGGGGTCCCGAACTGTGCGTCTAGGCGGATGGTAACAGGAGACAAGGGACGCGATGTTTTACCCAGGTTCGGGCCCTCTTGATGGAGGTAAAACCCTACGTCCTGCTTGATTAATATTGATGATGTGTGTTACAAGAGTAGATCTACCACGAGATCAAGGAGGCTAAACCGTAGAAGCTAGCCTATGGTATGATTGTTGTTCGTCCTACGGACTAAAGCCATCCGGTTTATATAGACACCGGAGAGGGCTAGGGTTACACAGAGTCGGTTACAATGGTAGGAGATCTACATATCCGTATCTCCAAGCTTGCCTTCCACGCCAAGGAAAGTCCCATCCGGACACGGGACGAAGTCTTCAATCTTGTATCTTCATAGTCTTGGAGTCCGGCCGATGATCATAGTTCGGCTATCCGGACACCCCCTAGTCCAGGACTCCCTCAGTAGCCCCCGAACCAGGCTTCAATGACGACGAGCCCGGCGCGTATGTTGTCTTCGGCGTTTGCAAGGCGGGTTCTCCTTCATGTTTCTCGTGTTCACCGGATAGTGTCCGGTTGCTTCATAAATGCTGCGCTCCTTGGCTTCTACATCCAATAATGGCCTTCTTCCACGTGTCGTACGAATGCGAAAAGCCAGGGTACTCTTACGTTTTACCCCCTAGCTGCGCGAATAAGCTGCCTATCAGAAAGGCGAGGATCCTAGATCCAAATCACACCATCCTCCTTCCGCAAGTACTCATCGAGGCGCATCTGACAAAAAATCCATTCCAACATGGACAGTCGACGCAGCTCCTCTTCTCGCGCTCCCAGTCCTCAGCCAGGAGATTGGAGGAGATGCTTAGTCCCGCATAGCGAGTTAGTGATGCTCCAAACAGAGGGATACCTTCCCCGGCCTTTATGGTTCCGGTTCGAGCCGGACTGGCCACCTACAAGGGCGGGAAGCAGGCGGAGAGCGTCCCCAATCCCTCCAAAGGAGAGCGGGTATGCTTCGTCCCCTACTTAATAAGGGGACTCGGATTTCCTATTCATACGTTTCTCCGGGGGCTCCTGGAGTTCTATGGACTCCAACTTCACCACCTCACGCCTGCCTCCATTTTGCACATCGCGAGCTTTGTAGCTCTTTGCGAGCTGTTCTTGGGCATCGAGCCCCATTTTGCGCTGTGGAAGAGGCTGTTTTGCCTTGTACCCCGTTCTCACGAGGGGTCGATATATCAAGTGGGCGGAGCCGAAATATGGCGCATCGCCGGGACTGGATATCTATCCAGAACCCCGAAGAAGGCGTCCGAAGACTGGCCTTTGGAGTGGTTCTATATGGAAGACGCCCCGCTGCCGGATCCAGCTCGGATCGGCCTCCCGGAGTTTAGCAACGCTCCTCTGAAGAAACGCCTGAGTTGGCGCCCACGGAGCCCTCAACGGGAAGATGATAGGAGCGTCCACTATCTGATGGGCCGGATACGGCTACTAGCCCATTCCGGATTAACCATGATCGGAGTCATGGCCACATGCATTATGCGAGGGGTGCAGCCGCTCCAATATAGGGGCCACCCCATGTGGGATTTTAACGGGGAGAATGACGCCACCTGTCATGGCCGCACGGAGCCGGGATCGGCCGCCGATCTGGTGAAGATCCTGTCCGGCTTGTACAAGGGGGAGAAGGAGGACTTCCTCCGCACGAATCCATTGAATGGATTCTCCATGAATAACCCTCGGAGCTGGGTAAGCGGATGCTTATATATCCGATCCGTGCTTTCGAAGGTAAGTGTCTTACTTATGATTTCGACGCAGGAAATACGCCGGGATGTGGCGGGCATAGAAAGCCCAACTCCACAACCCGAGGATCCGGGAAGATCCCTTGATCCGGCCTCCGAAGAGGATCCGGACATAAAGGTGGATTTGATTGACGGGGTGTTCCACCAGCTCAGCATAGATAATGCTTTAGTCGCCATTACGGCTGACTACCCCGGTTTGTGTCTGGCTTCCCAGGTGAGTACGACCGAAGTCCTAACACCGTTACTTTTTTAATGCTTATTTCTGACCACCGTGAACCAATGGTGCTTGGTAGGAGGTGCCTTTACGGCGGGAAGCCGAGCCCGCGGCGACTGACGAAACGAGGTCAGTGCGGCCTAGCAGGCGGAAGAGGAGTGCGGCGCAAATCGAAACATCGCCGCAAAGGTATGGTGCACCATTGTCTTTTAAGGGAAAGACTCCTGGAAGGCATATTGATGCTCATGATTCTTCCAGGAGAAAGAGTGCTCACCGGACTGAGTCCGGAGAGGGTGCCCACCAAGCCTCTGCCAGCCAGGCTCCAACGCCTGGTCCGGAGGGGGAGGCGAGCGCAAGGCGCAAGCCGGATGCTCCTCCAACGGAGGATGCCGACAGGTTGTCTGCCACCAGGTCTGAGGTGGAGAGCGCCATGAATCACAGGCGCCGTCAGACAGTTCTTCGTGACGCGTGTTTCTCCCCTGAGGCGTTAAATTCCTTTAATGCGGGAGACGCGCACCTCCGTGCTGCTCAAGATGGTTTAACCAGAGCCACGGAGCAGTATGTAAAGGACATACGGGTAAGGAATTTTAATAGTTATATATGCCAGTAGCCCCCGAGACTTAAAATAGTTAAACTAACTGATTTAAGGATCATTTGTTATGCAGGTTCTTACTGAGAAGAATATCCACCTGTCTCAGGAGCTTCAAGAATGCAAGGCCCAACTTGAGGCCGCACTAGCCGCTGACGGGGGAGCCACGGAGACCCCCTCTGGTAATTCATATTTTGAAAAGAGAAGTAGTTTATGAAGTGCGGCGTGTGTGTATAGTCTGACAATAATATTGAAGAGGATACCGGACTAGATCCGGACAAGCAACAACTGCTGCGCCAGTTGAAGGCTGGCGAGAGGGTGCTTATGAGGGTGCAGCAGGAGAGTAACAAACTCCAAGATGCCAACACCCAGCTGGGCGAAGAACTAAAAGATGTTTGGGTCCAGCTGTCTAACTTCGTAAAGGAGAATCGGCGGCTTCGTCGCGGCATTTATAGTAAGTGCTTGAGCAAACTCTTTTGAAAAGAAGAGTTCGGCGAGGAAGTCATTTGACAGAAATGTGTCTGTAGGTGTGCTCACGGGTCGTCCGGCGGAGGAGATGCCTGGTTCCACGGGAGACCCTCTTCCCGAGCTGCTGCAACTGCACGAACGTGTTCGGCAGGCGATGAGCGGCATCGTTCAGGCCTTATGGCCTTCCGTCTCCCTACCCGAGGGTCTTGGAGGGCTTGCTAAGAAGCTTCAGGGAGTACGGCGGCGTCTCCGTCTGTGGAAGATATCGGCCTGCTGTCAAGGCGCCAGGGAGGCCTGGGCCATGGTGAAGACGCGGTACCCGAAGGCTGACCCAAACCACATGGCCGAGGTCGGACCTGTGGGGGCCGATGGGAAGGAGATCCCTGTGAGCCTGATGTACGGCCAAGTAGAGTTGGCCGCGAAATATTCCCAACAGGACTGTAAATTAGACAGCCTGTTAGATGGGATTGAAGAGGAGTACAATCAGTCTGTTTGACGATGTAATTTTAAAATGACATGTAAAATGCCTTCTAGCCGGATCGTAGATCGTTTGCCTTTGCGTACCTTTTCGCTTCAACCTCGGGACCCAACGGTCCGGAGTGTGTCCGAATACCCTTACGGTTATAAAAGAACCGGGGCATGCATGGAGACAAGGCGTAGGGGTAATAATTGCTTTATCAGACAAGTGCCCAACTAGCTATGTTATATTACATGGTTAGTAAGAAACATCTTCCAGGGAGAATAGTTCTGTTAAGGGTTCCTTTCCCTGGGAAGCATGCCCTAAAGTGCATGTACGGACTGCGAAAATAGCAGAAAAAGCAACTGGGGGTAGATAAATAAGTAAGTAATAAATCATCTTTCAGGTAACCGACCGAATATTCCCTTAAGAACGCTAGCCTTCGGCTTCACCCAGTCTGAGGTACACATCCGGCTGACCCGGCAGTAACAATCGCAGAGGTGCTCCCTTTACCTCCTAGCCGAACAATCGGGAACGTAGGGGTAAGCACAGGAGCCAGGCAACCCGGCTTGGCCAAAACTTAAGTCGTATCAATGCATATAATGGTGATCAAAGGGTACATGCGGAAGTGTGACACATGTGGTGGGCATGAAGCCCATATAATTAAGCTTCTGTTAAAGAAGCCCCCAGGTATAACGAGTGCGAGTAGCACATCGAGTGAGTGCGAACAAAGCGCAGATTAGCCCTCAAGAGGTTTGTACTGAAAGAGGGAGGAAAAAGGAGAGAAAACAAAGACAGCGAAAAACATGAAAGGTGGACGGAGGAAGGAGACGAACCCTGAGTCCGGCGCTAGGCGTAAAATCTTCGGAGACGGGCTCCGTTCCATGGGTTTGGCTCGAGTCGGTTGTCAGATGCATTGCGTAGACGGTATGCACCGCCGGTAAGGACTTGGTCGATGATGAAGGGACCTTCCCATTTGGGCTTAAGTTTGTCCTTTTTCTTGTCCGGCAGGCGTAGAACTAGCTCGCCAACATTGTAAGTTTTGGCCCGTACTTCTCTGCTTTGATATCTTCGAGCCTGCTGTTGATAGAATGCGGAACGGGATTTTGCCACGTCGCGCTCCTCCTCTAAAGCATCCAAACTGTCCTGCCGATCCAACTCGGCTTCTTTTTCCTCGTACATGCGCACGCGAGGTGAGTCATGAATTATATCGCAGGGCAAAACTGCCTCAGCGCCGTATACCATAAAAATGGTGTGAATCCGGTTGTGCGGTTTGGCGTGGTCCGCAGCCCCCAGAGTACAGAGTCAAGCTCCTCTACCCAGTGCGTGTTAGATTCCGTGAGGGACCGCACTAATCTGGGTTTGATGCCGCTCATGATTAGACCATTTGCTCGTTCCACTTGACCATTAGTTTGAGGGTGGTAGACTGAAGCGTAGTCGAGCTTGATGCCCATGTTTTTGCATGAGAGTTTAACCTCGTCGGCCGTGAAATTCGTGCCGTTATCAGTGATGATGCTGTGGGGGCGCCAAAACGGTGTACTACCCCGGATATGAAGTCTATCACAGGTCCGGATTCTGCCGTTTTAACCGGCTTGGCCTCTATCCATTTGGTGAATTTGTCCACCATGACCAATAAGTATTTGTGGTTGTGGGTTCCCCCTTTAAGGGGTCCAACCATGTCAAGCCCCCAGACCGTGAACGGCCAAGTAATGGGTATAGTTTTGAGGGCGGTGGGTGGCATGTGGCTCTGATTAGCAAAGAGCTGGCAACCGACGCATCGTTGGACTAAGTCCTGAGCATCTACCCGGGCGGTCGGCCAATAAAATCCTGTAGGGAAGGCCTTGCCTACAAGGGCCCGGGAGGCGGCGTGGTGCCCGCCGAGTCCGGCGTGAATTTCAGCCAGGAGATTTCGCCCTTCCTCTTCGGAGATACACCTTTGAAGGACTCCGGTTGTGCTTTTCTTATAAAGTTCTCCCTCATGGACCTTGTAGGCTTTAGATCGCCGAACTATGCAGCGAGCCTCATTTTGGTCTTCGGGAAGTTCCTGCCTGATTAAGTAGGCTAGGAATGGTTCCGTCCACGGGGCAATTACTGCCAGTATTTCGTGGGCTGAATCTGTTATGTCGTTGGCTAAGCCACCAATTGTGTCAGAATGTTCTGCGTTAGGTGATGTAGTTGGTTCTGGATTGTTATTTCCGGACTCTTCTTCCCATAATACGGATGGCTTAAAGAGCCTTTCCAGGAAGACGTTTGGAGGGACGGCGTCGCGTTTTGCGCCGATGCGTGCCAACATGTCTGCTGCCTGGTTATTATCCCGGGCTACATGGTGAAATTCGAGTCCTTCGAACCGGGCTGACATTTTTAGGACGGCGTTACGGTAGGCTGCCATTTTCGGATCCTTGGCGTCAAAGTCTCCATTTACTTGGGATATTGCGAGTTTTGAATCCCCGCACACCTCTAGGAGTTGAATACCCATGGAGATTGCCATCCGGAGGCCATGTAGAAGGGCCTCGTATTTGGCTGCATTGTTGGAGTCCGTGTACATTATTTGAAGCACGTATTGGACTGTGTCTCCGGTTGGGGACGTCAAGACGATGCCAGCCCCCAAGCCAGCCAACATTTTGGAGCCGTCGAAATGCATGATCCAATTGGAGTATGCGCCGTACTCTTTAGGGAGTTCGGCTTCGGTCCATTCGGCGATGAAGTCAGCCAGAACTTGCCACTTGATAGCTCGCCGTGGTTTGTAGTTTATATCAAATGGTAAGAGCTCAATGGCCCATTTTGCAATCCTGCCCGTCGCATCGCGATTGTTTATAATGTCGTTGAGAGGTACTTCGGAGGCCACCGTTATGGAACACTCTTGAAAGTAGTGTCGCAGCTTCCAGGATGCCATGAACACCGCATACGCTATCTTTTGATAGTGTGGGTACCGGGACTTGCATGGAGTTAAGACAGTGGATACGTAGTACACTGGTTTTTGAAGAGGGAATTTGTGCCCTTCTGTTTCTCGTTCAACGACGAGTACCGCGCTGACAACTTGATGTGTTGCTGCGATATATAACAACATCGGTTCGCCCAGGTTGGGCGCGGACAGGACCGGGTTCATTGCCAATACGGCCTTAATTTCTTCGAGTTCGGCCGTGGCAGCATCCGTCCATTCGAAATGTTCGGTGCGCCAGAGGAGGCGATAGAGGGGCAGTGCCTTTTCTCCCAAACGGGAGATGAAGCGGCTTAGAGCCGCCACGCATCCAGTTAGTTTTTTATTTGCTTGAGGTCTTTTGGGATATCCAATTGTGCCAGAGCTTGGATCTTGGCTGGGTTTGCTACAATTCCTCTACCGGATACAATGAAGCCCAAGAGCTTTCCGGCTGGTACGCCGAAAACACATTTTTCCGGGTTGAGCTTAATGTCATATGCTCGGAGGTTGTCGAATGTCACCCTCAAGTCGTCTACTAGAGTTTCGACGTGTTTGGTCTTGACGACCACATCGTCTACGTATGCCTCTACTGTTTCGCCTATCTGGGTGGCCAGACATGTCTGAATCATGCGCTGATATGTTGCGCCGGCGTTTTTGAGTCCGAAGGGCATTGTGTTGAAGCAGAATGGTCTGTATGGAGTAATAAATGCCGTCGGTCTGGTCTTTTTCCGCCATCTTGATTTGATGGTATCCGGAGTATGCATCGAGGAAGCACAATGAATCGTGCCCTGCGGTAGCATCGATGATTTGGTCGATGCGAGGGAGAGGGAAAGGGTCCTTTGGACAGGCCTTGTTAAGGTCTTTGAAATCCACACAAAGGCGCCAGGATTTGTCCTTTTTTGGTACCATTACCAGGTTGGCTAGCCAATCCGGATGTTTTATATCTCTGATGAATCCGGCTTCTAAGAGTTTGGCTAGCTCCTCTCCCATTGCCTGTCTTTTGGGTTCGGAAAATCGCCAAAGAGCCTGTTTGACTGGCTTAAATCCTTTTAGGATATTTAGGCTGTGCTCTGCCAGCCTGCGCGGGATTCCTGGCATATCTGAAGGGTGCCAGGCGAAAATGTCCCAATTTTCCCGAAGGAATTCTCGTAGTGCGGCTTCTACATCAGGATTTAATTGTGCCCCAATGGAGGCCGTCTTTGTGGGGTCCATTGGATGGACCTGGAATTTGACTATTTCGTCTGCTGGTTTAAAAGAGGTGGACTTAGACCTCTTATCGAGTATCACATCGTCCCTATCCACCATGGAGCGCAGCGCAGTGAGTTCCTCTGCCGCTAGGGCTTCGGATAATGCCTCTAGGGCCAGTGCGGCTGTCTTATTTTCAGCGCGGAGTGCTATATCTAGATCACTGACGAGAGTGATTATTCCATTGGGCCCGGGCATTTTGAGCTTCATGTACCCGTAATGGGGTATAGCTTGGAAGATTGTGAATGCCTCTCGCCCTAACAAGGCGTGATATCCGCTGCCGAATGGGGCCACTTGGAACGTGACCTCTTCGGACCTGTAGTTGTCCGGCGAGCCGAACACTACGTCCAGTGTGATTTTTCCTGTGCAGCGTACTTCTCGACTAGGGATTATTCCCCTGAAGGTTGTGCTGCTTCGCTCAATGCGGCTCCAGTCAATTTCCATTTTTTGAAGCGTTTCCTCATAGATGAGGTTTAATCCGCTGCCGCCATCCATGAGTACCTTGGTAAGACGAAAGCCGTCCACTATCGGACTGAGGACCAATGCGGCTGGTGCTCGAGCTGTTCGGAATTTAGGTTCATCGCTGGCATTGAAGGTGATAGCTGTGTCGCTCCATGGATTCGTTGTTGCTACTTGGTAGACTTCGGCGAGGCTGCGGATTGTTCGCTTCCGCATGTTATTTGATGCGAAAATCTCGAAGACTGTTAATACCGTACTGGTACTGTTGGGCTGGTTGTCCGGGGCTAGAAAGCCTTCGCCACTTTTGGCCACCTGCCGTAGTATCCAACATGCTCGAAGGCTATGTGTTGGAGTGGCGCCCTCCGTACTCTGGATTTTGCAGGGTCCGTTGAGCCATCCCTCCAGTACGGTTCCGTGCCCTTTAGGGGTTTTTTGCTTTTTGGATTTTAATCCAGGTGCTTGAGTATGACGCACCCTTTTATTTCGGACTGGGGTTGTATTCAGGGTCGGATTGTCCCAAAACCTGGTTTCGGTTTTCCAGGCACTCTCCATCGCACAGTATTTTTGTACAATGGTCGCTAGGTCGGCGAAGCGTGTAACTTCGCAACGACTTATGGCGTTTATGATTCCCTTGTCCGTGCAATTGTTGCAAAAAATTGAAATCGCGCTTTCCTCGCGGCAGTCCTTTATCCTGTTCATTACCAGGAGGAATCTGGCCCAGTAATGATGTACTGTTTCATCGGGCTCTTGCCGTATTTGAGATAGGTCGCTTATGTTTGGGTGGGCGGGTGGAATTAAGTTTGGAACCCCGCCCGATCTGAGGCTCAAAGGCCAAGAAGTTTCCGGATTTGGAAGCTTGGTTTGTTGGATGCCTTCCAACAAATCTGGTCCGATGCCTGACTTTAGGTTCAGTATTTGATTGACGTCCGTCCCTCCGCGGGAATCCGGCATGGAGGGATCGGGAATCCGGACATAGCTGGTTTTTAACATAGAAGAAGAGTCGCCGCATTGTTCCTCTACCACAACAACGTGGTGGGTAGCCTGGGGAGAGTTAATTTCTCCCAGGTCGGTTTTAAGGCCAATCTAATCGTAGTTTGTAGCGACTCCCAGGGCGGCGATGCGATCCAAGAGCTCGTTTACGGAGGAGAGCTCAATCGGATCTAGCTGCTCGGCGAATTCCGAGCTAACGTGAAGATCGCTTTTGACGACCTGAGAGGTCATCGTCGGAGTGGTGGCCGAACAAGCGGTCATAAGAAAACCACCTAGCCGGATAGTTTGGCTAGCGGCCAAAGCTCCCTTGACGACGGTGTCGTCTTTAAAGACGAGAAAAGGCATCCTTCCTGATTGCAGTGACACAGAGGAACTCTCAATGAAAGCACCAATGTCGGTGTCAAAACCGGCGGATCTCGGGTAGGGGGTTCCGAACTGTGCATCTAGGCGGATGGTAACAGGAGACAAGGGACACGATGTTTTACCCAGGTTCGGGCCCTCTTGATGGAGGTAAAACCCTACGTCCTGCTTGATTAATATTGATGATGTGTGTTACAAGAGTAGATCTACCACGAGATCAAGGAGGCTAAACCCTAGAAGCTAGCCTATGGTATGATTGTTGTTCGTCCTACGGACTAAAGCCATCCGGTTTATATAAACACCGGAGAGGGCTAGGGTTACACAGAGTCGGTTACAATGGTAGGAGATCTACATATCCGTATCGCCAAGCTTGCCTTCCACGCCAAGGAAAGTCCCATCCGGACACGGGACAAAGTCTTCAATCTTGTATCTTCATAGTCTTGGAGTCCGGCCGATGATGATAGTTCGGCTATCCAGACACCCCCTAGTCCAGGACTCCCTCAGATGCCTTTATATTTTGAATTGGGTTTTGGTGACAATGGTGGGATGGCATGCCAGGTTGGGTGCTCGGAGGCGATGGGCACCAGTACATGTAGGTGTTGCTATGGAGGCGGCTTGACGGTGGCTGGGTAGGACAATGGTCTACCCTGGCCATGTCCCAATTGTTGATTGGGTCGGGGTTGTGATAGTATGCTGAGGATGCAACAACGACCCTCTCACTTCATCTAGTCTTTTGCTACTTTAGCAATAAGAATTGACAATCATGCGGTAGTAAAGGATGTGGGATACTTCATGTCATCAAGCTTGATAGCCTGCAAGCACACATGGTTTAGTTGTAGCCTTTTCGAAGTAAGAGTATCAATCTCACAGGGAGCATAGGAATTAGACTTTGTATCTTGTAGAGGTTTAAATTCTAGTGCTTGCAAGTTCATTATGATCCAAAAGCAGAGCAAAAACAGAAGGTTTTAAATATTGAGTGAATGATACAAACAAGGAAAAAATAACATGGTGAACATAAAAGAGCGCCAGAATTATGTAATGGATGTTGGAATTGATAGGACTAAAGCATCCTAGGGAGCACGGATTCCATGCTAGTATATTTCTACCATGACCGATGCCTAAGTATAATTCTAAGTCAGATTCCAAAGACACTTTATATGTTTCTACAAGTGGGCGGAGCCAAGTACATATACGTGCATACAATGCAGCAACCCCATATTCCCATATGCCAGTACCATTCATCCTCGGTACTCTGGTTATCGAATGGTAATTAAGGGTTTCCCCTAGCTAAGGCGGTCTTTTTTTATCTTCCATTGTAATGATTCAAGAAGGAGGAAGATAAGTACGGTCACCACTGACCTCCTCTTTCCTCTTTCCACCTTCACACAAATAGTAAAAACATGTCGTCCAAAGAAGACATATGTTGGATGGCCAACTTCACCAAACATCAAGAAGATCATTAAAATAAACATATAAAGAGCATCTGAAATCCTATTATCATACAATCATAAACATACTAGGGTTCCTCCATATCCCCGAGTACTAGGAAAACTACTTGCACATGGAGGGTGTAGACATCGCGGTATGAATCATGATGAACACGGGGGTAGTGCCAAGGTAATACAAAAGTGAATCCACAGCGACTAATGTATTACAAGGAGATGTAGATGGGGTGGGATGATGAAGACTGATGTTGATGATGCCCTCTTGTTGTGGTGATGCGGCGGTGGAATCCTATGGTCGATTCCCCCTCCGGAATCCTTTTGGAGGCAAGGGTTCTTCATTTCGGATGTGTTTCTGGTAGTAGCGGTGTCCTCTCGATCCATGTTCCATCTGCATGGGGGTAAAATAGTTGACCTGGAGGCGGCGGCAGCGGATTGTACGATTGTTGGTACGAGCGCACGCGCTAGTACCAGACGTCGTCTTTCACTCTATCGGCTTCTACGTGCATTATTTTCTTCTCCCATGTGTTTTACTCTTTTATGGCAATATCTTATCATGTTAATTGGTGAGATTTTATCACCATAAATTGGTGTTCTTTCCTTAAACTCTAAATATTTCAGTGCAAGACAACATGGTGAAAACATACAGAAAGAGGTGCGCGAAGGCGGTAAAATCTAAAGAAACCTATACTACAAAACGAAATAAGAGGTGTAAACATAAACAAATTTTGACTCATCAACTCCCCCAAGCTTAGAGGTTTTCTCGTCCACGGCCAAATGTCACAGCTTGTAAGAACAAGATCATCTTCTTTATGAGGTGCGGCTAAAATAAATGCATGAGTCCATCGCTCAATTCAAAAACTCATACTAGATACTTGATCACATCGAGTACTATCATATATTCACTTATTAAGACGATCATCAAGGCTTCCACACCTATACTACTTTATCTGTTAGCAAACATATCATAGCTCTATGCAATAATTCACCCGTCTTCCAGTCCAACAAGTAGCAACCGGCTATCTTTTTTATTTTATATCTCAAAAATATCAAGTTTTATTCCTCTTTTCTTTGAGGGGCTGACTTACGTGCCCACATCACATTCATTCGTTTATGTGTGACATGAAGGTTAAGCATGCTTCCTATAGTGAGATCGGAATTTTTGAGAGGCCTAAATTTATTTAGATAGTTTCCCCTTATTGCTACTTGCTCTTTTTTGTTTCAAGCAGTCGGACTGTCTTCACATACCGGTCTTTTAGTTCTTTTACAAAATTTTGAAGAGTTCAACCGAAACAAAAGTAATCTATTCCATCCAGTTGGTCACCTTTCCTACTCAATCGACATAGGAGATGTGGGAGACTTATACTCATCATGAAGTGAAAATATTAGCACACATATGTAACAATGCATATAAAATAATATCTGGAATAATGCAATCAACCATTGATCAAAGCTATCTGGTACTCACTGGATAAAAAAGTCTTCCCTCAGTCAAAAGATATAGAGAGTCAACTTTATTTTAACTAAAACGAACTAAACTTAAATTGAAAATAACTAAATAGGAAAACGAAGGAAGATACAAGGGCTTGAAAATCTCCCCAAGCTTAACGTTCTAAGCATACGAGATTCAGGCATGGATGAGGATTGTGGACGTAGTTTAGGTCCGCGATGACCTTCTTCCTCGAAGGCCCAATGGTGATGCGAGCCTAGATGTAGGGCTTCCCATAAGCCTTGGGTTTCCCCTGTTGTGATCCCTTCAACGGCTCATGGATAGTGTAGCCATGAAGGGCACAACTAGCTATAATTGCTGGGGTAATCTTGACAAAGTCAAGATGGCCAGCGGTACTGATAAGCTTTACTGATTCGATGGGGATTGCCTTGAGCTTCTAGCTATTTAACAATAGGCCTCTTGTTTGGTGAGCCAACCGGCTTCACCATGGATGAAGGTAGTAAAACAAAGAGCGCATATTTTGTTGGCCGGAGAGGAATCAAGGTCCATCTTATTAAGGCCGAACATTTAGTCTCGTTCCCGAAAACAACATAGAACATATGGTCTTGTAAGGTTTATCTTTCAAAGACTTTATGTTTCTTGCAATTATGTGAACTTTGCATGCACCATTTCCTTCATTTCTTGGAACTTATCATGCAATCTAAGCCCACTAGAACTCAGTCGGGTTTCTATCAAATCAAGCAGTCTCAGGGGTGGAAGCCAACCCCACTACTCGATCTAATCACTCTAACGATCGGGATCCAACAAGGTAGAATGGAAGAACTAAGGAAAGAAGCCATGTAACTTAGTGCAAGACAAATGTAAAATGAAAGAATGGCCTACAAAAACCATCTTAGTCAAACTGGCATCTGAATATACTTCCTACTCTTTCCCTATTTCTTCATTTCATTGTTCTATTCCATCTGCTTTCTTTTCCAATTAAGTTGCTCATAAACTAGATCTGTAAAACTCACTCAGCTATTGTCTTCTTTCTATAATTTGTCTTTAAGTCAAAGTCATACATAAAGTATAAACCTCTTCCCAGCTCCGCCACCTCCGTTGTAATGAGTATGCTCTACTTGAAAGAACTTACTTTTCAGTAAATAAGTACTCCCTCAGCTCAAAAATAAGTGACGTAGTTTAACTAAAACCATGATACTTATTTTAGAACGAGCGGGTAATACATTGCTATATTAATAGCTACTCCTTTTCTAAAGAAATATAAGAGCATCTTTAGTAGAACCGATAAAATCTTGGCACACGCTACTGCAGGATGCTGCTAACGCGACACTACGATCAAAGACCCTTCGATGAAACTGTGTGCGATGCAATAATCGCAAACGGTAGTGTAAAAAACCCATCAAAAAAGGTGCAAAATGTTTGCAATGACGGATGCACGGTACTTGTGATATTTCTGCCTCGGACGCATTTTATTTGGCAGTTTTCTGGATCTTAAATACCATTGGGTGGGTTACTTTTTATTGGCATTATGGTTCAGATTTTAGTTGCATGTGCAATGCAGGGCATACAGTTCAGTTCAATGAACTGTTTGCGATGAGGAAGATGAACGGAAACGGGCAGCCAGATGAAGGCGTGTGCGATATACGGCATACAGTTCAGTCGGATTAACTGTTTGTGATGAGGCGGAATAACAGAAACGGACAGCTAGATAAAGGTGTGTGCGATTGAGGGCATACGCTTCAGAAGGATTAACTATTTGCAATTAGGCAACATAACAGAAACGGTCAGCCAGATCAAAGGTGTGTGTGATTGATGGCATACACTTCACACGGATGAACTGTTTGCAATTAGCCACAACAAACAGAAAAAGTTAGACAGATCAATGTGTGTGCGCTAGACGGGCACACATTCTAATTAAAAGAAGCATGCGCGATGGTAATAACGAGCGCGCACAATTCTTGGAACAAAACGTGTGCTGACATTGCCTATTATGGTGCACCCTATGGTGCAAACGCCACGTACGCGGCTGAGAAAGCGTGCCCGCTTTACACCATCTGGGAATAGTGCCGCACTTAGAAATTATAGAACCGTCAATAAATTTTGAGTCTGCGTCCCATCATCAAAACCTAAACGGTTTCCCACTTAGGAGTGTATTAGTACTCGATTATAAATACTACTACTCCAAGATGACTACACATTCCTCCTCAACTCCTCATCCACAAAAACAAACAAGTCATTCATCATCATTCCCTTGAGTCTGCCATGGCCAGCGTGAGTTCTGGGTCAAGAGATTGCCACAAAGGAGAGGCGAGCATGGAAGCAGAAACACGAGAGATGTCCCGCCTCGCCACGAAGGAAGCCGACATGTCCCGCCGCACGGCCATAGCAGCACAGATGTCCCGCCGCACTGTCGAACTAGCACGGAGGTCCCACCGCACCGTCCATGCAGCGGACTGGTGCGGCCGCACCGCGGAAGCAGTAGAGATGTTCGGCCACGCCGCGGAAGCAATAGAGATGTCCTCCCGCACCGCGGCGGCCTGGGAAAATTTCTCGTGGGCAGGCGAGGACTCTTACAGGCGCATGCATGCGATCGTTCATAGCCAGATGGATCAGATCTCCGACTGGGCGAGGTTGCAAGACAACATGAAAGCCTCGTTTGAACAGGCTACCGGTGTCATCCGACAACTAAGGGAGAGCAATGAGAAGCTCCAGTCCGAGCGCGACCTGGTGAGGGCGAAAATCACCGGAAGTGCGCAATAGCAGGAGGGGACCACTTCCTTGTTGAAGAGGACCAGCGTCATCGTCGAGAAACTTATGGATGAGAATGTCGTGTTGCGCATGAAGCGCAAAAGGCTAGTGGAGGAATTCATGGATGCTCTCAAGCAGCATATTGAGGACAGGAAAGAGCTCATCGTCGCTCATCGCGGAGACTAGTTCTCGTGGCCTGAAGCAACGCATCAAGAAAGTATAGATCAGCGAGCCAGATCGTTGTCTTCCTTCTTCTTTTGCCCTTGTGTATTTCGGGCGTTGCCGCATGTGGCTTTTTTTTAATTATGTTTGTAAATATGTAAGACAATTATTATCCACTGTCATCGTCCATATATTCATCATGCTTGCTATAAGTCACAGTCGATGCTATATAGGTCCGTCGGATCTTACATCGAGATCCATGCAAAACTTTCTTTTCAGATTTTCATTTTTCTCTCTTAAATCTCCGTCCAGTGAGACATAGTCACGCCGTGAGATAGGGGCTCGTGCGCCATTAATGGAGACGTTGGGAGGGAGGTGCATGACGGATAGAGGTCAAAGGGCTCTCCTCCCGATGAGCACACGCAGGGGTCTGATCGCACGCCTCCCGTACTCAAATAGCTACGCCGTACGACACCTCCTAGCCAATAAAAAAAGGGACGCGTGGCGGCACGTAATTGGTAAGTACAACACCCACGGTTTCAATAATAGTTGTATTTCTGATTTGTAACGTGACAGCACTTGTTCCAAAATGACTTTGTTGATTGTTAATGTGTGCGCCTTCGCAAATCGGACAGAAAAATTACCCCAACATGTTGGTTCCATGTCATCACACCATGCCAAGTTTCATGATTTTCAGACGTGTTTTGGATTTACAAGAATTAAAAAACCAAGTTTCTCAATCTTTCCGGCCAAGCCATGACGCCCAGATGTTTGAATTTCATTCCCATTTGTTGCATGGGACCTAGAAATTCATCTAAGGACACACATGTGATTTTTCAACCAACTTTGGTGCACTGGAGCATGTGCTTGTAGTTCAAATTTGAATTATGCACATTAAATGCCCAGAAATTCAATTAATGGATAAAAAGGCCAAATGTACTCGGAATAATTCCAAAATTTAGCATGATACTTTTATTTGGTCTAATCTGCCTGTGTAAAAAATTAAGGCGGGAGAAGGCAGTGTACGTATGTCGTTTCGCACATGGAGGTGACACGTTCCCTCTCGAAACCATGAGCCTTCTTAAGAGAAGCTCCAATTTGCAAGAAGCTTATATCAAAGCTTGTCCTAATTCGGCCCAAAAATTTACCGCAGCATGTTGGTGCCATGTCATGGCACCATGCCAAGTTTCATGATTTCCAGGCGTGTTTTGGATTTACATGAATTAAAAAACCAAGTTTCTCAATCTTTCCGGCTGAGCTACGACGCCCAGATGTTTGAATTTCATTCTCATTTCCTGCATGGGACCTAGAAATTCACACAAGGACACACATGTGATTTTTCAACCAACTTTGGTGCACTGGAGCATGTGCTTGTAGTTCAAATTTGAATTATGCACATTAAATGCCCAGAAATTCAATTAATGTATAAAAAGGCCAAACGAACCCGGAATAATTCCAAAATTTAGCACGATACTTGTATTTGGTCTAATATGTCTGTATAAAAAAATTAAGGCGGGAGAAGGCAGTGTACGTATGTCGTTTCGCACACGAAGGTGACACGTTCCCTCTCAGAACCACGAGCCTTCTTGAGAGAAGCTCCGGTTTGCAAGAAGCTTATACCAAAGCTTGTCCCAATTCGGCCAAAAAAATTGCTGCAGCATGTTGGTGCCATGTCATGACACCATGCCAAGTTTCATGATTTTCAGGCGTGTTTTGGATTTACAGGAATTAGAAAATCAAGTTTCTCAATCTTTCCGCCGAGCCATGACGCCCAAATGTTTGAATTTCATTCCCATTTCTTGCATGGGACCTAGAAAAATTCATCCAAGGACACACATGTGATTTTTCAACCAACTTTGGTGCACTGGAGCATGTGCTTGTAGTTCAAATTTGAATTATGCACATTAAATGCCCAGAAATTCAATTAATGAATAAAAAAGGCCAAACATACTCGGAATAATTCCAAAATTTAGCACAATACTTCTATTTGGTCTAATCTGCCTGTGTAAAAAAATTAAGGCGGGAGATGGCAGTGTACGTATGTCGCTTCGCACATGGAGGTGACACGTTCCCTCTCGAAACAACGAGCATTCTTGAGAGAAGCTTCGGTTTGCAAGAAACTTATATCAAAGCTTGTCCCAATTCGGCCCAAAAATTTGCCGCAGCATGTTGGTGCCATGTCATGGCACCATGCCAAGTTTCATGATTTTCAGGCGTGTTTTGGATTTACATGAATTAAAAAACCAAGTTTCTCAATCTTTCCGGCCGAGCCACGATGCCCAGATGTTTGAATTTCATTCTCATTTCTTGCATGGGACCTATAAATTCACCCAAGGACACACATGTGATTTTTCAACCAACTTTGGTGCACTGGAGCATGTGCTTGTAGTTTAAATTTGAATTATGCACATTAAATGCCCAGAAATTCAATTAAAGTATAAAAAATGCAGATCGTGTTGTTTTCTCGAGGCCGTCGCCAGTGCCTTCTAGTGGTTTGTCCTCTGTAATGTTAATATGCAATCTGATGTTCAGTTTACAGTTTGGTCCTCTAAAATGTAATGTTCAGTTAACACTTTGGTCCTTTGAGATATAATGTTCAGTTAACAGTTTGGTCCAACAATTGCTACGTTTTGTAGTAGTGCTCTCAAGCATTCTTTGTTTTGTTAACTATCTTATCTTCTAGTACATGTTTCTATTATGCAATGTCGTGCTCAGTTAACTATTTTGGTTCATTTGATCTGATGTCCATTTAAGTGTTTGGTTTAGTTCTGCAATTTGATTTCATTTGTTGTGGGTACAATTTTCTATTGTTATGCATGTGAAATAAATCTAATTTGGTTGTACTCAATACATATTCTACTAATAGTATGGCAACTCTCAGTTAACCTGATCAAGATCTTCCTTATGTCTGTTGCAGGGAAACAATGGGAGACACTGCGGTTTACCATCGAGGTTTGTTCAAGCATGGTCCCTTGGCTAATAGCACATTATTGTGCAGTTGCAGGAATCATTCTAATATTTAGGTTCCTTACAATTTGGTCTTGCACATGTAGGTCCTGCTGTCAGAGGCTTAGACCCATTGTTCGACCCATTTTGCATATGGGGAAATGAGATGTCCACGAATATCAGTCAAGTCAAGAAACTCAAAAAGATTGTTAGGATGAAGAAACTTGCGACGAATAACAGCAAGATCTTTGTTTGCACAATGAAGAAGACATCAGTCAACTATAGGATGGTACTAACTCTTTTACCTTGTTTTACCCCTTGCACCATTTCAAAATTTATAGCAGCGATTTATGCATATCTTTGTTTTCAGTACTTTTCAAAGCAGTTCACTGATCATTACCTCTCAAACCACCTGCATGGTTAAGAGGCGAGGAAGGTATTCATTCTACACCCACGATACAATATTGAAGTCTTGCTGAAGAGGACAAAGGTTGGGAGGGCAATTATCCGTAGCCACTGGCCTAAAGTTACAAGGACATTCAACATCACTGATGTCTCAATATTTGCCTTCCACTTCTGCAGTTTCCCAGATGAGATTCATCTGTCTATTTACCGTGTATGATGCTACTTTCCAAAGGTTTTTGATGTTGCATGTGAAACTTGGTGTTGTTGTGTAATAGTGGAACTGAGTGTAGAAGTTATCTGATGTAATTCGATTATGAAATCCTAGTTGATGCTATATGGATATGAAATATCTAGTGTGATTTTAAAAGAAATATCAATTTGATTAGTACATGGATTATCAATAATAGGTTAATTACTCTGCTTATTGCGGTTTTCTATTGCAGACGGTTACTCAGACAGCACCGTGGGCGATGAACTCAAACAACCCGCATGGTTTCTAGAAAGTAGGTGTGCTCGATCAACTAACAATCAAACACGGCTTCCGGCAGAGAATTGTTTGTGTTAGGCCACCTTGCACAAACGTTTCCACACAAAACACTATGTGTGATATACATACGAACGGAAATGTTTTTCTGGGATTCACCGTGTGGGATGTACATACGAACGGAAACAATTGGCTTTCGATGCCCTGCCAGATCGCACATGAGCTCATTTTGCCCCAGTCTGTCTGCCAGGAGGGCCTATCCCCGACGGTTTCTAGATCGTGTGGGAAGAACCCCCCTATCGCCCACACTCACTTGGTGACGGTTCCAAACGCCGTCACGGAAAGGGGTTAAAACCATTTGTATAGCAGGTCTCTGCACCAGTGACATAAAAACTTTTTGCGGCTCGCCCTATATTGAATTTGCAGAATTTTGAGTACCACGCGATGTCTGGCGGAACAGATGTAGCAAACCCGTAGTGCAAATTTTTACGGTACGGGTTTGCGGCATCTGTTCCGCCAGACGTCGTGCGGTACTACCAATCCGTACCATAAATCATCATTTTAGGCACATATAACTCAAATAAAATAACAATAAATATTAAACTGAAATGTTTTTAAATCAAACAACACAATAATTGTCTCAAATACAACAAATGTTTAAATACAAATAACAAATTGTTCGGAATTATTACAATAATAAATTATTCGGAAATAAAACAATTGTTCACCTCACACATGAAAAAAATAGATCAAATTAATAAAATCAGAGTCTATTGACCATACAATTGACATTGATGCTCAATGAGGTCATTGCAGAGCTGCTGACGTTTGTCACGGTCTTCTATCTACCGGTAGGTCTCAAGAAATGCAGTGATCTCATCTGGATTTCTAGTAGGCTTGACACGTCTATCAATATTGTCATAGAAAAGCTCTAAGTTTAAATCCCTCTCATTCTTGATGATCATATTGTATAGAATTACACATGCATTTGAGCATCGTATCTTCTCTAATGCAAAGATACTCATCGGTGTAATTGACCAGAATGCAGTATGCTATCACTCACATTGCCACTAATATCTTCTGTTATGCACTAAAGGCTAGCAGACCGGCTTCTCCGGAGAATGAAGAACTAACAATTTTGCTCGCAAGTTTCCACAATGCAAACAAAACGAGACATGTGCATTCAATAATGCCAACGGAACAGATGAGCTGGAAGGTTAGTACTGATACGTCTCCAATGTATCTATAATTTTTTATTGTTCCATGCTATTATATTACCCATTTTGGATGTATATGGGCTTTACTTTACACTTTTATATCATTTTTGGGACTAACCTACTAATCGGAGGCCCAGCCCGAATTGTTGTTTTTTTGCCTATTTCAGTGTATTGAAGAAAAGGAATATCAAACGAAGTCCAAACGGAATGAAACCTTCGGGAGCGATCTTTTTGGAACAAGTGCAATCCAGGAGACTTGGAGTGGACGTCAAGAAGCAGCCGAGGCGGCCACGAGGCAGGAGAGTGCGCCCTAGGGGGGTGGGCGCGCCCCCCACCCTTGTGGGCCCCTCGTGGCTCCCCTGACCTACCTCCTTCGCCTATATATACCTCCATACCCTGAAAGCATCCAGGAGCACCATGAAAAACTATTTCCACCGCCGCAACCTTCTGTATCAGTGAGATCCCATCTTGGAGCCTTCGCCAGTGCTCTGCCGGAGGGGGAATCGACCATGAAGGGCCTCTACATCATCTCCAAGGCCTCTCCGATGAGTTGTGAGAAGTTTACCACAAATCTTCAGGTCCATAGTTATTAGCTAGATGGCTTCTTCTCTCTCTTTGAATCTCAATACAAAGTTCTCCTCGATCTTCTTGGAGATCTATTCGATGTACCTCTTTTTGCATGTGTTTGTCAAGATCCGATGAATTGTGGTTTATGATCAAGTTTATCTATGAGAAATATTTGAATCTCCTCTTAATTCTTTTACGCGTGATTAAGTTATCTTTGCAAGTCTCTACGAATTATTAGTTTGGTTTGGCCTACTAGATTGATCTTTCTTGCAATGGGAGAAGTGCTTAGCTTTGGGTTCAATCTTGCGGTGTCCTTTCCTAGTGACAGCAGGGGCAGCAAGGCACGTATTGTATTGTTGCCATCGAGGATAAAAAGTTGGGGTTTATATCATATTGCGTGAGTTTATCCCTCTACATCATGTCATCTTTCTTAATGCGTTACTCTGTTCTTATGAACTTAATACTCTAGATGCAGGCAAGAGTCGGTCGATGTGTGGAGTAATAGTAGTAGATGCAGGATCGTTTCGATCTACTTGTCACGGACGTGATGCCTATATACATGATCATGCCTAGATAATCTCATAACTATGCGCTTTTCTATCAATTGCTCGACAGTAATTTGTTCACCCATCATAATACTTATGCTATCTTGAGAGAAGCCACTAGTGAAACCTATGGCCCCCGGGTCTATCTTTTATCATATAAGTTTTCCATCTACTTTTTTTTGCACCTTTTACTTTCCAATCTATATCATAAAAATACCAAAAATATTTATCTTATCATATTATCTCTATCAGATCTCACTTTTGCAATTTACCGTGAAGGGATTGACAACCCCTTTATTGCGTTGGTTGCAAGGTTCTTGTTTGTTTGTGTAGGTGTGTGGGACTCTTGAGGAGCCTCCTACTGGATTGATACCTTGGTTCTCAAAAACTGAGGGAAATACTTACGCTACTTTACTGCATCACCCTTTCCTCTTTAAGGAAAACCAATGCAGTGCTCAAGAGGTAACAGGTACCTCAGAGTCTTTCATGAGCAACTTGTGACTGAGAGCTCAGTTGCGTGGAATGCAAAGTCGGCTGACCGACGAGCTGCGACGCCTCTTCTTCTTGCCGGCTTCAAATTTATCGATGAGGTGCAACAAACAAGGATGCTCAAGATCATCATCAGAAATCACCTCTTCTATGTCAGAATAAACCAACTCGGATGACGAGGATGAGCTCCAAATATCATCCATCTACGAAAATAAAATGGAACTTCATCAAAATTCGTCAGCCGATTTGGACCTAAAACCGGTGCAAAGGAGCAAATCTTACCTTTCACCGGCAGAAAATGTAGCTGCCGAAGCCCCCTTCTCCCCTCCACCAGCTGAAAGCACAGACGCCGAAGCCTTTTCTTCTCCATCGCAGCCGGCCGCCTCCTCTATTTCCCATAGCCTAGCTTGGGCCCACACGGACGACGGTGAAGGAAATATGCCCTAGAGGCAATAATAAAGTTGTTATTTTATATTTCCTTATTCATGATAAATGTTTATTATTCATCCTAGAATTGTATTGTTCGGAAACCTAAATACATGTGTGAATACATAGACAAACACTATCTCCCTAGTGATCCTCTATTTGACTATCTCGTTGATCAAAGATGGTTAAGGTTTCCTAACCATGGACATGAGTTGTTATTTATAACGGGATCACATCATTAGGAGAATGATGTGATGGACAAGAACCACTCGTTAGCTTAGCATATTGATCATTCAGTTTTATTGATATTGATTTCTTCATGTCAAATACATATTCCTTCGACTATAAGATTATGCAACTCCCGAATACCGGAGGAATGCCTTGTGTCCTATCAAACATCACAACGTAACTGGGTGATTATAAAGATGCTTTACAGGTATCTCCGAAGGTGTTTGTTGAGTTGGCATAGGTCAAGATTAAGATTTGTCACTCCGAGTATCGGAGAGGTATCTTTGGGCCCTCTCGGTAATACACATCATAAGAAGCCTTGCAAGCAAAGTGACTAATGAGTTAGTTGCAGGATGATGTATTATGGAATGAGTAAAGAGACTTGCCAGTAACGAGATTGAACTAGGTATGAAGATACCGACGATCGAATCTCGGGCAAGTAACATACCAATGGATAAAGGAAATTATGTACGTTGTCATAACGGTTCGACCGATAAAGATATTCATAGAATATGTGGGAGCCAATACGAACATCCAGGTTCCGCTATTTGTTATTGGCCAGAGACGTATCTCGGTCATGTCTACATAGTTCTTGAACCCATAGCATCCATACGCTTATCGTTTGTTAACGATATAGTATTATATGAGTTATGTGATTTGGTGACCGAATGTTGTTCGGAGTCCCGGATGTGATCACGGACATGACGAGGAGTCTCTAAATGGTCAAGAGGTAAAGATTGATATATATAGGACGATGGTATTCGGACACTGGAAGTGTTCCGGAGTGTAGGGTATTTATCAGAGTACCGGAGGGATTACCGGAAACCCCGAGGGGAAGATATGGGCCATATGGGCCATGAGAGGGCAGCACCCCAGCCCACAAGGGGTGGAGCTCCCCCCCCCCTATGGCAAGAGGCCGATTGGGAGAAGTAAAAGTGGGGGTTCGCCCCCCCCCCCCATCCTTCTCTCTTCCCTGTTCCCTTTTTATTCTCCGGTGAAAAAGGCATGGGGGCGCCACTTGGGGAAACCCCAAGTAGGATTCGGATCCTACTTGGGGTGACCCTGGCTGCCTCCCCTCTCCCTCCCACCAATATATATGTGGGGGCGCCCCCTAGCACACCCAGACATTACCTTAGCCGTGTGCGGTGCCCCCCTCCATAGTTTAAGCCTTCGGTTATAACTTCGTAGTGCTTAGGCGAAGCCCTGTGGAGATCACTTCACCTTCACCGTAAGCACGCCATCGTGCTGACGGAACTCTTCTACTACCTTGACATCTTGCTGGATCAAGAAGGCGAGGGACGTCACCGATCTAAACATGTGCAGAACTCAGTGGTGTCGTACATTCGGTACTCGATCGGTGGATCATGAAGAAAGTTCGACTGCATCAACCACGTTGTGAAACGCTTCCGCTTATGGTCTACGAGGGTACGTAGACACATTCTCCTCCTCATTGCTACGCATCTCCTAGATAGATCTTGCGTGAGCATAGGAATTTTTTTGAAATTGCATGCTATGTTTCCCGACAGTGGTAACAGAGCCAGGTCTATGCGTAGATGATATGCACAAGTAGGACACAAAGAGTTGTGGGCGGTGATCGTCATACTACTTACCACCAATGTCTTATTTTGTTTCAGTGGTATTGTTGGATGAAGTGGCCCAGACCAACCTTACATGACCACGTTCATGAGACCGGTTCCACCGACAGACATGCAACTAGTTTTGCATAAAGGTGGATGGTAGGTGTCTGTTTCTCCTACTTTAGTTGAATCGAATATGATTGCGGCCGGCCCTTGTTGAATGTTAAAACAACAATCTTGATAAATCACCATTGTGGTTTTTGTGCCATAGGTAAGAACGGTTCTTGCTAGAAGCCTGTAGCACCCACGTAAAACTTGCAATAACAATGTAGAGGACGTCTAACTTGTTTTTGCAGGGCATGTTGTGATGTGATATACGTTATTGTATGAGATGATCATGTTTTGTAAAATTTATCGGCAACCGGCAGGAGCCTTATGGTTGTCTCTTTATTGTATGAAATGCAAACGCCATGTAATTGATTTACTTTATCACTATGCGTTACCGATAGTTATAGAAGCAATAGTCGGCGAGATGACCCCGACACAACGATGGAGATCAAGGTGTCGAGCCGGTGACGATGGAGATCACGATGATGCTTTGGAGATAGAAATCAAAAGCACAAGATGACAATGGCAATATCATGTCACATATTTTGATTGCATGTGATGTTTATCTTTTATGCATCTTATTTTTATTAGTACGAGGTAGCATTATAAGATGATCCCTTAACTAAAATTTAAATGTATAAGTGTTCTCCCTGAGTATGCACCGTTGTGACAGTTTGTCGTGTTTAGACACCACGTGACGATCGCGGGTGTGATAGACTCTACGTTCACATACAACAGGTGCAAGACAGTTTTGCACATGCGGAATACTTGGGTTAAACTTGACGAGCCTAGCATGTATAGACATGGCCTCAGAACACTGAAGACCGAAAGGTCGAACGTGAATCATATAGTAGATATGATCAACATAGAGATGTTCACCATTGATGACTACCCCATCTCACGTGATGATCGGACATTGGTTAGTTGATTTGGATCACGTATCATTTAGATGACTTGAGGGATGTCTATCTAAGTGGGAGTTCTTAAGTAATTTGATTAATTGAACTTAATTTATCATGAACTTAGTCATGATAGTATTTGCGTATCTATGACGTAGATCAATGGCCCGTGCTACCGTTCCCCTGAATTTTAATGCGTTCCTAGAGAAAGCTAAGTTGAAATATGATGGTAGCAAATACACGGACTGGGTCGTAACTTCAAAATTATCCTCATTGCTGCAAAAAAGAATTATGTCCTAGATGCACCGCTAGGTGAAAGGCCTGCTGCAGGAGCAGATGCTGATGTTTTGAACGTCTGGCAAGCTCGATATGATGACTACTCGATAGTTCAGTGTGCCATGCTTTACGGCTTAGAATCAGGACTTCAAAGACGTTTTGAACGTCATGGAGCATATGAGATGTTCCGAGAGTTGAAGTTAATATTTCAAGCAAATGCCCGAGTTAAGAGATATGAAGTCTCCAACAAGTTCTATAGCTGCAAGATGGAGGAGTAGTTATGTCAGTGAACACTGATACGTCTCCAACGTATCTATAATTTTTTATTGTTCCATGCTATTATATTACCCGTTTTGGATGTTTATGGGCTTTACTTTATACTTTTATATCATTTTTGGGACTAACCTACTAACCGGAGGCCCAACCCGAATTGCTGTTTTCTTTGCCTATTTCAGTGTTTCAAAGAAAAGGAATATCAAATGGAGTCCAAACGGGATGAAACCTTCGGGAGTGATATTTTTGGAACAAATGCAAACCAGGAGACTTGGAGTGGACGTCAAGAAGTAAATGAGGCGCCCACGAGGGTGCCCGGTGCACCCTCGGGGGCTGGGCGTGCCCTCCACCCTCGTGGGCCCCTTGTGGCTCCACCGACCTACTTCTTCCTCCTATATATATCCCCGTACCCTGAGAACATCCAGGAGCACCACGAAACCCTATTTCCACCGTCGTAACCTTCTGCATCCGCGAGATCCCATCTTGGAGCCTTCGCCGACGCTCCGCCGAAAGGGGAATCGACCATGGAGGGCCTCTACATCATCTCCAAGGCCTCTCCGATGAGTTGAGAGTAGTTTACCACAGACCTTCGGGTCCATAGTTATTAGCTAGATGACTTCTTCTCTCTCTTTGATTCGCAATACAAAGTTCTCCTCGATCTTCTTGGAGATCCATTCAATGTAACTCTTTTTGCGGTGTGTTCGTCAAGATCCGATGAATTGTGGGTTTATGATCAAGTTTATCTATGAGAAATATTTGAATCTCCTCTTAATTCTTTTACGCGTGATTAAGTTATCTTTGCAAGTTTCTTCGAATTATCAGTTTGGTTTGGCCTACTAGATTGATCTTTCTTGCAATGGGAGAAGTGCTTAGCTTTGGGTTCAATCTTGCGGTGTCCTTTCCCAGTGACAGCAGGGGCAGCAAGGCACGTATTGTATTGTTGTCATCGAGGATAAAAAGATGGGGTTATATCATATTGCTTGAGTTTATCCCTCTACATCATGTCATCTTGCTTAATGCGTTACTCTGTTCTTATGAACTTAATACTCTAGATGCATGCTGGATAGCGGTCGATGTGTGGAGTAATTGTAGTAGATGCAGGCAGGAGTCGGTCTACTTGTCGCGGACGTGATGCCTATATACATGATCATGCCTAGATATTCTCATAACTATGCACTTTCTATCAATTGCTCGACAGTAATTTGTTCACCCACCGTAATACTTATGCTATCTTGAGAGAAGCCACTAGTGAAACCTATGGCCCCCGGGTCTATCTTTTATCATATAAGTTTCCAATCTATCTTTATTTGCAATCTTTTACTTTTCAATCTATATCATAAAAATACCAAAAAAATTTAGTGTATCTTATTATCTCTATCAGATCTCACTTTTGCAAGTTACCGTGAAGGGATTGACAACCCCTTTATCGCGTTGGTTGCGAGGTTCTTGTTTGTTTGTGTAGGTACGAGGGACTTGTGAGGAGCCTCCTACTGGACTGATACCTTGGTTCTCAAAAACTGAGGGAAATACTTACGCTACTTTGTTGCATCACCATTTCCTCTTCAAGGGAAAACCAACGCAGTGCTCAAGAGGTAGCAAGAAGGATTTCTGGCGCCGTTGCCGGGGAGGTCTTCGCTCAAGTCAAGACATACCAAGGACCCATCACAAACTCATCTCCCTCGCATTACATTATTTGTCATTTGCCTCTCATTTTCCTCTCCCCCACTTCACCCTTGCCGTTTTATTCGCCCTCCTTTCCCGTTCGCCTCCTCTCTTTCGTTCACCTCTTGTGTGCTCGTGTGGTAGTTTGCTTATTTTGTCGTTATGGCTAGTCCTTTATCCACTCCTTTGTCTCCCGAGTTTGAAGTTCTTCACTTCAAGCAAAGACAAGGAGAAAACTTAAAAGATGCTTGGTATAGGATGATAGAATCTTATCGTAACTACACCTTAGAGGTAAATTTCAGGATTTTACTTCACAGTTTTTATGTTGGACTAGATATGTCCCATAGACAACTCTTGGATTGCATTGCCAAAGGTAATTTTATCGAAATTGATCACAATATTGCGCACGGAATCATAGAGGGAATAGTGGGAACACTATCTCAAAAAGGGGGACACATCCTACCCAGGTAGAAACACAAGTTTTCAAAAAGATTTGTGAAGTAACAAAAAATTTACAAAAGTCTCTTGAACCCCTTGAGTATTAGCGGACATCTTCACCGCATGAATATGTTGATTACCCTTTCCAATAAGAGGTTGGATTCTTTAGATCTAAAAATTTCTGAGTATGAGGGGAAACATAAAGAACCTCCCGGATTCTAGCATGACTCCGCTAAGAAACTAAAAATCCAAGATGTCAATACTTATATCTATTCTCGCTTTTATGCCTAGCTAGTGGCGTTAAACGATAGCGCTTGTTGGGAGGCAACCCAATTTTATTTTTGCTCCTTGAATTTTGCTTCTGTTTAGTAATAAATAATTCATCTAGCCTATGTTTAGATGTGGTTTTATGTTTTAATTAGTGTTTGGGCCAAGTAGAACCTATAAGATCATCTTGGGTGATAGTTAATTTGATTCTGCTGAAAAACAGAAACTTCTGCGTGCACGAGAATAATTTTAATAAATCACAGAAATGTGATTTTGAGTTTATTCTTTTTGCAGTAGATCAATAGACAAATTTCCTAGGACTTCCTAGTTTGGTAGGATTTTTAGAGTTCCAGAAGTATTCGAAAGTTACAGATTGCTATGGACTGTTCTGTTTTTGACAGATTCTGTTTTTCATGTGTTGTTTGCTTATTTTAATGCATCTATGGCTAGTATCGGGGGGTATGAACCATAGAGAAGTTGGAATACAGTAGATTTAACACCAATATAAACAAAGAATGAGTTCATTACAGTACCTTAAGTGGTGGTTTTTCTTTCTTGCACTAATGGAGCTCATGAGATTTCCTGTTGAGTTTTGTGTTGTGAAGTTTTCAAGTTTTGGGTAAAGATTTGATGGACTATGGAATAAGGAGAGGCAAGAGCCTAAGCTTGGGGATGCCCATGTAAACCCAAGATAATCCAAGAACAACCAAAAGCCTAAGCTTGGGGATGCCCTGGAAGGCATCCACTCTTTCATCTTCGTCTATTGGTAACTTTACTTGGAGCTATATTTTTATTCACCACATGATATGTGTTTTGCTTGGAGCGTCTTGTATGATATGATTTTTTTGATTTTTAGTTTAACACAATCATACTTGCTGTACACACCTTTTGAGAGAGACACACATGATTCAGAATTTATTAGAATACTCTATGTGCTTCACTTATATCTTTTGAGCTAGACAATTTTTCTCTAGTACTTCACTTATATCTTTTTAGAGCATGGCGGTGGCTTAATTTTGTAGAAATTATTGATCTCTCATGTTTCACTTATATTATTTTGAGAGTCTTTTAGAACAGCATGGTATTTGCTATGGTTATAAAATTGGTCCTAAAATGATGGGCATCCAAGTTGGGTATAATAAAAACTATCATAGAAAGTGAATTGGATGCTATGATCAATTTGATGCTTGACAATTGTTTTGAGATATGAGGATGGTAATATTAGAGTCATGATAGTTGGGTAATTGTGAATTTAAGGAATACTTGTGTTAAGGTTTGTGATTCCTGTAGCATGCACGTATCGTGAACTGTTATGTGATGAAGTTGGAGCATGATTTATTTATAAATTGTCTTCCTTATGTGTGGAGGTCGGGATCGCGCGATGGTTAACTCCTACCAACTCTTCCCCTAGGAGCATGCGTGTAGTACTTTGTTTTGATTACTTGTAGATTTTTGCAATAACTATATGAGTTTTTTATGACTAATGTTGAGTCCATGGACTATACACACTCTCATCCTTCCACCATTGCTAGCCTCTCTTGTGCCGTGCAATTTTCGCCGGTACCATACACCCACCATATACCTTCCTCAAAACAGCCACCATACCTACCTATTATGGCATTTCCATATCCATTCCGAGATATATTGCCATGCAACTTTCCACTGTTCCGTTTATTATGACACGCTCCATCATTGTCATATTGCTTTTGCATGATCATGTAGTTGACATCGTATTTGTGGCAAAGCCACATTCATAGTTTTTCATACATGTCGCTCTTGATCCATTGCATATCCCGGTACACCGCCGAGGGCATTCATATAGAGTCATATTTTGTTCTAAGTATCGAGTTGTAATTCTTGAGTTGTAAGTA
The DNA here is from genome assembly GCF_002162155.2 of Triticum dicoccoides. Taxonomy (NCBI): domain Eukaryota; kingdom Viridiplantae; phylum Streptophyta; class Magnoliopsida; order Poales; family Poaceae; genus Triticum; species Triticum dicoccoides. The sequence continues at coordinate 171,678,230 of NC_041393.1, read as the reverse complement.
AACAAAAGTGTGTTGATCTTCATTATTAGAGCATTGTCCCAAGTGAGGAAAGGATGATGGATACTATGATTCCCCCACAAGTGGCATGAGACTCCAGACTTAAAAAAAGGCCAAAAAAAGAAGAGAAAGGCCAAATAAAAAATGAGAGAAAAAGAGAGAAGGGACAATGTTACTATCCTTTTACCACACTTGTGCTTCAAAGTAGCACCATGATCTTCATGATAGAGAGTCTCATATGTTGTCACTTTCATATACTAGTAGGAATTTTTTATTATAGAACTTGGCTTGTATATTCCAATGATGGGCTTCCTCAAAATGCCCTAGGTCTTCGTGAGCAAGCAAGTTGGATGCACACCCACTTAGTTTCTTTTTGAGCTTTCATACACTTATAGCTCTAGTGCATCCATTGCATGGCAATCCCTACTCACTCACATTGATATCTATTAATGGGCATCTCCATAGCCCGTTGATACGCCTAGTTGATGTGAGATTATCTTCTCCTTTTTGTCTTCTCCACAACCACCATTCTATTCCACATAAATTGCTATGTCCATGGCTCACGCTCATGTATTGCATGAAGATTGAAAAGGTTTGAAAATACTAAAGTATCAAACAATTGCTTGGCTGAAACCGGGGTTGTGCATGATTAAATATTTTGTGTGATGAAGATAGAGCATACCCATACTATATGATTTTTGTAGGGATAGCTTTCTTTGGCCATGTTATTTTGAGAAGACATGATTACTTTATTAGTATGCTTGAAGTACTACTATTTTTATGTCAATATGAACTTTTATCTTGAATCATTTGGATCTGAACATTCATTCCACAATAAAGAAAATTACATTGAGAAATATGCTAGGTAGCATTCCACATCAATAAATCTGATTTTATCATTTACCTACTCGAGGACGAGCAGGAATTAAGCTTGGGGATGCTTGATACATCTCCAACGTATCTATAATTTTTTATTGTTCCATGCTACTATATTACCCGTTTTGGATGTTTATGGGCTTTACTTTACACTTTTATATCATTTTTGGGACTAACCTACTAACCGGAGGCCCAGCCCAAATTGCTGTTTTTTGTTGCCTATTTCAGTGTTTCGGAGAAAAGGAATATCAAATGGAGTCCAAACGGGATGAAACCTTCGGGAGTGATCTTTTTGGAACAAATGCAAACCAGGAGACTTGGAGTGGACGTCAAGAAATAAACGAGGCGGCCACGAGGTTGCCCGGTGCGCCCTAGGGGTGGGCGCGCCCCCACCCACGTGGGCCCCTCATGGATCCACCGACCTACTTCTTCCTCCTATATATATCCACGTACCCCGAGAACATCCAGGAGCACCACGAAACCCTATTTCCACCACCGCAACCTTCTGTATCCGCGACATCCCATCTTGGAGCCTTCGTCGGTGTTCCGCCGGAGGGGGAATCGACCATGGAGGGCCTCTACATCATCTCCAAGTCCTCTCCGATGAGTTGTGAGTAGTTTACCATAGACCTTCGGGTCCATAGTTATTAGCTAGATGGCTTCTTCTCTCTCTTTGATTCTCAATACAAAGTTATCCTCGATCTTCTTGGAGATCTATTCGATGTAACTCTTTTTGCGATGTGTTTGTCAAGATCCGATGAATTGTGGGTTTATGATCAAGTTTATCTATGAGAAATATTTGAATCTCCTCTGAATTATTTTATGTATGATTTGTTATCTTTGCAAGTCTCTTTGAATTATCAGTTTGGTTTGGCCTACTAGATTGATCTTTCTTACAATGGGGGAAGTGCTTAGCTTTGGGTTCAATCTTGTGGTGTCCTTTCCCAGTGACAACAGGGGCAACAAGGAACGTATTGTATTGTTGCCATCGAGGATAAAAAGATGGGGTTTATATTATATGCTTGAGTTTATCCCTCTACATCATGTCATCTTGCTTAATGCGTTACTCTGTTCTTATGAACTTAATACGCTAGATGCATGCTGGATAGCGGTCAACGTGTGGAGTAATAGTAGTAGATGCAGGCAGGAGTCGGTCTACTTGTCGCGGACGTGATGCCTATATACATGATCATGCCTAGATATTCTCATAACTATGCACTTTTCTATCAATTGCTCGACAGTAATTTGTTCACCCACCGTAATACTTATGCTATCTTGAGAGAAGCCACTAGTGAAACCTATGGCCCCCGGGTCTATCTTTTATCATATAAGTTTCCAATCTATCTTTATTTGCAATCTTTTACTTTTCAATCTATATCATAAAAATACCAAAAATATTTATCTTATCTTATTATCTCTATCAGATCTCACTTTCGCAAGTTACCGTGAAGGGATTGACAACCCCTTTATCGCGTTGGTTGTGAGTTTCTTTTTTGTTTGTGTAGGTACGATGGACTTGTGAGGAGCCTCCTACTGGATTGATACCTTGGTTCTCAAAAACTGAGGGAAATACTTACGCTACTTTGTTGCATCACCCTTTCCTCTTCAAGGGAAAACCAACGCAGTGCTCAAGAGGTAGCAAACACATACTTAGAATGATTGGCTATCATAATCACTTGACTCAACTGGGAGTTAATCTTCCAAATGATAGTGTTATTGACAGAGTTCTCCAATCACTGCCACCAAGCTACAAAGGCTTCGTGATGAACTATAATATGCAAGGGATGGAGAAGACAATTTCCGAGCTCTTCGCAATGCTCAAAGCTGCAGAGGTAGAAATCAAGAAGGAGCATCAAGTGTTGATGGTTAACAAGACCACTAGTTTCAAGAAAAAGCGCAAGGGAAAGAAAGGGAACTTCAAGAAGAATGGCAAGCAAGTTGCCACTCTCGAGAAGAAGCCCAAAGCTGGACCCAAGCCTGAAACTGAGTGCTTCTACTGCAAAGGGACTGGTCACTTGAAGAATGGGAGCTCTATAGCATTTCTAATATTATATGTGGATGACATATTGTTGATTGGAAATGATGTAGAATTTCTGGATATCATAAAAGGATACTTGAATAAAAGTTTTTCAATGAAAGACCTCGGTGAAGTTGCTTATATATTAGGCATCAAGATCTATAGAGGTAGATCAAGACGCTTAATCAGACTTTCACAAAGCACATACCTTGACAAAATTTTGAAGAAGTTCAAAATAGATCAGTCAAAGAAAGGGTTCTTGCCTCTGTTGCAAGGTATGAAATTGAGTAAGACTCAATGCCTGACCACTGCAGAAGATAGAGAGAAAATGAAAGTCATTCCCTATGCCTCAGCCATAGGTTCTATCATGTATGCTATGCTATGTACCAGACCTGATGTGTGCCTCGCCATAAGTCTGGCAGGGAGGTACCAAAGTTATCCAGGAATGGATCACTGGACAGCGGTCAAGAACATCCTGAAGTACCTAAAAAGGACCAAGGATATGTTTCTCGTTTATGGAAGTGACAAAGAGCTCGTCCTAAATGGTTACGTCGATACTAGTTTAGACACTGATCCGGATCACTCTAAGTCACAAACCGGATACATATTTGTTTTGAATGGTGGAGTTGTCAGTTGGTGCAGTTCCAAGCAAAGCATCATGGCGGGATCTACGTGTCAAGCGGATTACATAGCTGCTTCAGAAGTAGCAAATGAAGGAGTCTGGATGAAGGAGTTCATATCCGATCTAGGTGTCATACCTAGTGCATCGGGTTCAATGAAAATCTTTTGTGACAATACTGGAGCAATTTCCTTAGCAAAGGAATCCAGATTTCACAAAAGAACCAAACACATCAAGAGACACTTCAACTCCACCCGTGATCAAGTCAAGGAGGGAGACATAGAGATTTCCAAAATACATACGAATCTGAATGTAGCAGACCCGTTGACTAAGCCTCTTCCATGAGCAAAACATGATCAGCACCAAGACCCCATGGGTGTTAGAATCATTACAATGTAATCTAGATTATTGACTCTAGTGCAAGTGGGAGACTGAAGGAAATATGCCCTAGAGGCAATAATAAAGTTTTTATTTTATATTTCCTTATTCATGATAAATTTTTATTATTCGTGCTAGAACTGTATTGATCAGAAACCTAAATACATGTGTGAATACATAGACAAACACGGTGTCCCTAGTGAGCCTCCACTTGACTAGCTCGTTGATCAAAGATGGTTAAGGTTTCCTAACCATGGACATGAGTTGTTATTTGATAACGGGATCACATCATTAGGAGAATGATGTGATGGACAAGACCCACCCGTTAGCTTCACATATTGATCGTTCAGTTCTATTGCTATTGCTTTCTTCATGTCAAATACATATTCCTTCGACTATGAGATTATGCAACTCCCAGATGCTGGAGGAATGCCTTGTGTGCTATCAAACATCACAATGTAACCGGGTGATTATAAAGATGCTCTACAGGTATCTCCGAAGGTGTTTGTTGAGTTGGCATAGATCGAGATTAGGATTTGTCACTCTGTGTATCGGAGAGGTATCTCTAGGCCCTCTCAGTAATACACATCATAAGAAGCCTTGCAAGCAAAGTGACTAATGAGTTAGTTGCAGGATGATGTATTACGAAACGAGTAAAGAGACTTGCCGGTAACAAGATTGAACTAGGTGCGAAGATACCGACGATCGAATCTCGGGCAAGTAACATACCGATGGATAAAAGGAATTACATATGTTGTCATAACGGTTCGACCGATAAAGATCTGCATAAAATATGTGGGAGACAATATGAGCATCCAGGTTCCGCTATTTTTTATTGACCAGAGAGGTGTCTCGGTCATGTCTACATAGTTCTCAAACCCGTAGGGTCCGCATGCATAACGTTTGTTGATGATATAGTATTATATGAGTTATGTGATTTGGTGATCGAATGTTGTTCGGAGTCCCGGATATGATCACGGACATGACGAGGAGTCTCGAAATGGCCGAGAGGTAAAGATTGATATATAGGATGATGGTATTCGGTCACCGGAAGTGTTCCAAAGTGTATCAGGTATTTATCGGAGTACCAGAGGGGTTACCGGAACCCCCGAGGGGAAGATATGGGCCATATGGGCGATGAGAGGGGAGCACACCAGCCCACAAGGGGTGGCGCCCCTCCTATGGCAGGAGGCCGATTGGGAGAAGGAAAAGAGGGGGTTCGCCCCCCTTCCTTCTCTCTTCCCCCTTCTCTTTTTCTTCTCCGGTGAAAAAGGCAGGGGGCGCCACTTGGGGAAACCCAAAGTAGGATTCGGATCCTACTTGGGGCACACCCTAGCTGCCTCCTCTCTCCCTCCCACATATATATATGGGGGGCGCCCCCTAGTACACCCATACATTATCTTAGCCGTGTGCGGCACCCCCCTCCATAGTTTACGTCTCTGGTCATAACTTCGTAGTGCTTAGGCGAAGCCCTGCGGAGATCACTTCACCATCACCGTCACCACGCCGGCGTGCTGACGGAACTCACCTACTACCTCGACATCTTGCTGGATCAAGAAGGTGAGGGACATCACCGAGCTAAACATGTGCAGAACTCGGAGGTGTCGTACATTCGGTACTCGATAGGTGGACTGCGAAGAAAGTTCGACTACATCAACCACGTTGTGAAACACTTTCGCTTACGGTCTATGAGGGTACGTAGAAACACTCTCCCCCTTGTTGCTATGCATCTCCTAGATAGATCTTGCGTGAGCGTAGGAACTTTTTTGAAATTGCATGCTACATTTCACAACAGGCGGCTGCTCAATCTTGCCCGGAGCAGCCGGATTCGTCCCCAACGTGTACCAATCGAAGCTTCCACCCGGATCCATGGCGACGGTGGCTGCAGCCTACTGGCGGCAAAAATGGCGGCCTTCGCACTCGAATCTTAAGTGGAGAATATGCAGGCAAGGAAGGCCAAAGCTATACACGGTGCGGGATGGCCGGAGGTGGCCGGAGGAAGCAAGAATCGCCGGATATTTGGGGAGGGGGTGGCGGCGGTACGACTGGCGGGCGCGGAAAGTTCCCTCCCACCAAGACTCTCAGGGTATAGGGGAAACCGCAATGGAGGAGAGGAAAACACAAGATTTGACGGTCGGGGGTGATTTTTACAGGTCGCCCTAAAAAAATTACGGGTCGGCTAAATATACGGTACCTGTTCTGGCTGGTTTTTCAGTCCGATGTCGTATATTAGCGGTTATTTTATGGTCGGGCGATTATAGCGGCTCTTCTAGATTCTCTAAGACTTATTAGGCCGTGTACATTACTAGGTGCTTGGGAGGTGCTTAAAAATAAAACAGGTTTTTCTGAAGCAGCAGTGCCTATTTCTATAGGAAAGACGCCTAATTAAGCGTCTACCCCGTACAAATAAGGACTGGTGCTTAAGAAAAGTCTGGTTTATTTCTCCAAGCACTTCTACTAAATATTGTGCATTATACAAGGCCTTTGATCACTACTCTAGCAGTCTTAGAAATCTTATTTCTTTTACAGAGAGAGTATAAACTAAGCCTAATTTCCAGTGCCACATGTATCACTTTGACATAGTAGAGCTCGTTATCGACCGAATCAGAATGATGGACGACGTACATTAGTACAGACACAAGCGTTCATATACACGCACATACACTCACCCCTATGAATGCACACCCTACCCCTATGAGCACCTCCGAAAGACTGAGCTTGCATATCATCTTGAGATTTACGAAGTCACCGTAGGCACCTCGTCGTCGACGGGAACGTCTCCTCCCACTGAATGCGCATCGCCGGAAATCCTGAAATAAATCCAGGAAAAAATGCGAGCACCAGGATTTGAACCCTGGTGGGCTGGAGATAACACAGTCCTTCTAACCATCCAACCACAGGTTGGTTTGCAATTTCATCTAATTTGACCTACATTAATACTCCCTCCGTCCCAAAATAAGTGTCTTGAACCTAGTACAAATTTATAGTAGAGCTAATACAAAATTGAGACACTTATTTCGGGGCGGAGGGAGTATAAACCAAAAAGACAAAATTGGACGTGAATAGTGTCAAAGTACTATTCACCCAAAGCTGCCACTATTCACATTTCAAAAAAAAAATGAATCTTCAAATGTACATCGGGTTTTGATGTAATTTTTTCGGAGTTGTAAATATACCGCACATGGATGTTGTCTTAATTTCAGATTATTTCGAAATATATAATGTAAACATTTAAGATTGATCTCAAGATCTCACCAAGTCTCCCCGTGGATATGGCTGCCATGGACGCCCGTCGCTGCTCTCCTGAGCCGCCGTTACCCGTAACAACTTCCCGGGGATTTAAGGAACGAGGGGGTGGGGGCGACATCGACCGTCCACGGAAGCAAGATCGACGGCCTCCCGGACATCCGAGCAAGACCACGGATGGAGAACGTGCCCGAAGGAACTGGTCCAGCAGCGGGGGAATTCCATCCGGACAAGTCCATTTCACACGTTCCCTGGAGCGCCGCGATTCACGGCCGGCCGCCGCCCGCCGACCGCCGCGAGACAAGAAAAGGAAAGAATTTCCCCGGGAGAGATGGTGTACGCGCCGCCGCCCGACGGCATGGGCCTGGAAATCGACCTCGACCTGGACCCGGAGGACCTCCACCCGACGGTGCCCCTGAAGAAGGTCCCGGCGGGGGACCTCTTCGAGGCGGCGCGCGCCGGCGACTGCGACCGCCTCACGCTCCTCCTCGAGGCCGGCGCCAACGTCAACGCGCGCGACCGCTGGGACTCCGTCGCGCTCTACTACGCCTGCCTCGCCGGCCACGCCGACGCCGCGCGGATGCTGCTCGAGGCCGGGGCCGTCTGCGCCGAGCGCACCTTCGACGGCGACCGCTGCCACTACGCCGCGCTCAACCTCGACCTCCGGAGGCTCCTCAAGTCGTTCGAGGCGCGGCCGCCCCCGCTCGCGCCGCTGCCCGCCGCGCTGCGGACCACCTTCCTCGCGTGCCCTGCCAACCGCGCCGCGTACCTCGAAATGTTGCTCCAGGAGGGCGCCACCGCCGAAGCCGCTGCCCTCGCTGAAGCCGAAGGTCAGCAACTTCTTGGCTTGCTTGTCGCCTGGATTGATTTGTGGATGCCAATCGGATTGGATGTTATAAGGATTGACAATACTAGATGGTTGGATTTGGGGGTGAAAAAATAGTTGATTTCTGTAGTTACTGTGATTACCAATCAGACCACTATTGCATATATTGTATGTCGCCGGAAAGATTGCACATTTTAAATGCGCCGTGGGTAACCGATTCATCTAGTTATATACCAATTCAGTACAAATATATGTCTGCCTGAATTATTTGAGCCAGCACAATGTGCACTGTATTTCTCAAGAACAACAGTGGTTCAGTGCATATGTAAGATATATTGTTGAGATATTTTCCTTTGATTTTATTTTTTCTGTAGTATAAAAATTTCTCATTCTGTGTAAGTGGTTAGGTGAAAATAGCAGCTTTATATTTTCGCTTATTTTGTGGAAGATTATACAACTGATAAGTTTTGTTAACAACTTTTGTGCAGGATTTGGGCCAACAGATGGTGCATCAACTGGCAGTCTGTTCCCCCCAGATATTACATTTTACGTGGATGGAAAACCTATTGAAGCTCATCGGGTCATCCTTTGTGCTCGATCGCCCTTCTTTGAACAGAAATTCGAGACAGACTGGAAAAACAGGAAGGAAGTGAGATTTTCTAATAAAAAATTATCTTTTGGTGCTTTGTACAACCTTATCCATTTCTTCTATGCCGATAGACTCGAGGCTCCAGTTGATGAAATGGAAAGTTTGTCACGCACTTGCAAAGTTTGCAAGTGTGAGGAGTTGCGTAAGTTAGTTGAGAAAGAAATTCTGCATCTTAGGTTTGCACTGTATAAGTCAACAAGTAAGTTGGGTTTGGAAAATTCACAGAGTCCGAGACGGTTCATTTTACTCGGGCAGTCATTGCCACGGGAAGATCGTCTTCCATCGGCATTGCGGCGTGTTCTTCAGAAATGTCTAGCTAATTCAAGAGAAGAAGAGTTCAAAAAAAGTGTAGCAAATGAGATGTGCAGAAACTGGAAGGATGATGATCTTGCTGATCTCACTGTAAAAGTAGATGATAGAGTCTTTCGTTGCCATCAGGTGATTTTGGCCTCAAGGTCGGAGTATTTTAAAACCAGACTATCTCGAACAGTGGATTTTCTTGAAGGTAACAATCGAGTGCATGCATCTCTGGGTCTCCCATTTCTTGAGGAGCATGACCTGAGTACGGAAGCATTTGAAAAGATGCTTGAATACATGTAAGATCCCTTTGCACTTTTTCTTGCTTGACCATTATTGTTATTGTTACTGCTCTTGTCTGGTTTATTCCCTGCTTGCGTTAATTTTAGGTATACTGACAATCTGGAGCATATGGATCCAACCCAGGTAAGATATGCTACAAAACATGATTCAGTTACCTATTCTTACAAAATACTGAAGTCGCTTCAGTTTGTTGCGAAACTAAACTGAAGTAACCTATCCCAGGCTGAAGAACTATTTGATGTCGCATCGAGATACCTGCTGTTTCCCCTTAGGCGCGCTGTAGCTGATTTACTGTTACCAAATCTGGAACATGTTTCACCTGCAGAGCTGTGCCATTGGTTGATCTTGTCAGACATGTATGTGCTTGTCATGCTTGATATCTTTCTGTCATCGTATTTTCTAATTTGTAGGTCAATATTTTCTCCAAATGCAGTTATGGCGTTATGAAAATAAGGGAGTACTGCCTGGATATCATTGCCTACAATTTCGAGATGTTTGCGGACATAAGAGAGTTCAGGGCTTTGCTCTTGACACTCCCACCGCCATCTGCAAATGACGCACTACGAACGACTCGTCCCAGCCAGCCCGGGGCTGCAGGGCACACTGACCAAGGCAATATTCTCGATGACTTGCGTGAGAAATGGTTGGAAGCGGAGGCTGCTGAGCTAGACGAGAGAGATCAGAGCGCAGCGCTGTTTGACCAGCGACTGGAGATGCTCATGCTCATTGCGGAGCGGGAAGCCTGTGATGATGACAATACTGCCCTCCATTGAGGACTGGAACTCTACCTTTCTTGTGTAGCTCTTTTGTAGTCTTCGCTGGAAGGGACTGATGTAGTGTTTCTGAATTACATGTCTCCCCTTTGTTTTACAATGGATGCTTCTTACACTGGAATGAAACCTTTTTGGAGCTTCAGCATGTTTCTGACTTGTTGCATGGTATCTCAATGGTAGTAGCTGATTTATTGTTTTAGCAAACGTAATGGCCGATGTTTAAAACAAACAGTGCTTTTTTTTTTTGCTTGAGTGATACCATCTGGCTATACGGGCCATCGTACGGTGATGCTCTGTTACAAGATTACTTCTGTATGGAACTTGAATTACACCAGTTTTTCTGTCAGATCTGATGGCTCGTCTTGATGAATCGATCTCCTTAAGCAGAGGAGTTTACTGTTTTTTGTTATTAATCTGCGTAAGTAAGCCAGTTGGGAAACCTGAAAAAATCGTGTGCCCTACTTGCATCAAATATCGACAAGGACCTCTTTGAATTGTAGGGATTTCAAAGCCCCGGGGAAGGGCCTAAAAATGTGTGTGCATTCTTATGAGCCCACTGAGGGAGTCCGGGATTAAGGGGTCCTCGGACAGTCGGATTATATACTTTGGTCAGACTGTTGGACTATAAAGATTCAAGATTGAAGACTTCGTCCCGTGTCTGGGTGGGACCCTCCTTTGCGTGGAAGGCAAGCTTGGCAATTCGGATATGTAGATCCCCTTCTCTGTAACCGACTCTATGTAACCCTAGCCCCCTCCAGTGTCTATATAAACTGGAGGGTTTAGTCCATAAGACAACATACAATCATAATCATAGGCTAGCTTCTAGGGTTTAGCCTCTACGATCTAGTGATAGATCAACTCTTGTAATACTCATATCATCAAGATCAATCAAGCAGGAAGTAGGGTATTACCTCCATCGAGAGGGCTCGAACCTGGGTAAACATCGTGTCCCCCGTCTCCTGTTACCATTAGCCTTAGACGCACAGTTCAGGACCCCCTACCCGAGATCCGCGGTTTTGACATCGACATTGGTGCTTTCATTGAGAGTTCCACTGTGTCGTCACGATAAGGCTTGATGGCTCCTTCAATCATCTGCAACGATGCAGTCCAGGATGAGGTTTTCCTCCCTGGACAGATCTTCGTATTCGGCGACTTCGTATTGCGGGCCAACTCGCTTGGCCATCTGGAGCAAATCGATAGCTGTGCCCCTGGCCATCAGGTCAGGTTTGGAAACTTGAACTACACCGCTGACATCCGCGGAGACTTGATCTTCGACGAATTCGAGCCCATGTCGGGAGGGCCGAACAGTCACGACGGGCACGACTTAGATCTGTCGTCGGACGGTGTTCGGGAGATCGCATCTGCGGCTGCCCCGGCCCTTAATCTGGAGCAGATCACGCCATCCGAGGACGGGTGGATGGACCCCGTCACGGAGGCCGCACATTCATCGGCGCTGGAGCCGAACACAGACTTCAGCTCCAAGGAGATCTGTGTCATCGGACCCTCGGACTCGTCTCCGGACATAGGTTCCGAACCACGTGCGTCCGTGCCTATCGAATCTGATTGGGCACCGATCATGGAGTTTACCTCCACGGATATCTTTCAGCACTCATCCTTGGGCGACGTGCTAAATTCATTGAGGTCTCTTTCTATCTGAAGACTCATGGTCGAACTATGTCCGGCTCGAGTGGGAAGCGAACGACGAAGGAATTCGTTCCCCACCCACCACCCACTTAATAGCCACTGTCGATGACTTAACCGACACGCTCGATTTTGACTCCGAAGACATCGACGGTATGGACGACGATGCCGGAGACGAACAGGAACCACCGCCTACGGGGCGCTAGACAGCCACCTCATCATA
>NC_041393.1:171615209-171666023 GCF_002162155.2 Triticum dicoccoides | reverse complement strand
TGTGTGTGTGTGTGTGTGTGTGTGTGTGTGTGTGTGGTGGATACACCCAAAGAAAACAATGGCGAGGAGAGAAAGGACGCAACGGAGGATAATCCCCTCGAGCAGAAACCAAAGCGACGACGTAGGTGCCGCTCTAGATCCCGCCACAGCAAAAACAGCAATAACAGCACAAGAAAGAATAACACCCCGGTCGACTCCAAAGGAAACGACGACCCCATGGACCCAGCGATGGAGCAGGATGAGCCAGGGGACGCTGAACATAGTCTGGAACCGATGTCCGATGACGGTGATGCACTCATCATCCCGGAAAAACACTTGGAACAAGAGAACCTCCATAGAAGGTTTATTGCCACCGCGAGGAGCTTGAAGAAGCAGAAGCGAAGGCTTACATGCGCGTAGGATACGCTCAACCGCAGATGGAACAAAGTGCTTGACACTGAGGAAAAATACGGCGACGATCGCCACACAAAGAGCTACCCAAAGCGCAAGCTGCTGCCTGAATTCGACGATGAGGCCGTAGAGCTCATTCCGCCGAAAAATAATACGGCCGATCAGCCGAACCGACCACCCCGTGGCCGCGACAGGGCAGCTAATAATGTCGCACACAAGTCAGCACATGATTTACGTGAGCTTCTGGACAAAAAAGCCGGTGTGGCCAGGTGCATCTATGGATCTAGAAAACGTGCTCCGACACAGGATCACAGCCACCAAAACGATCATACCGATCGAATACCACCTCGGAATCAACACCGAACACAACAGCCGTCGACAGCATGCCATGACACATCCAAATACAGGGGTGCCGCACACCCCCTGTGCTTCACCGATGAGGTGCTGGATCATGAATTTCCAGAGGGATTTAAACCCGTGAATATAGAGGCATACGACGGAACCACAGACCCTGGGGTCTGGATCGAGGACTTTATCCTTCACATCCACATGGCTCGCGGAGATGATCTCCATGCCATTAAATACCTGCCCCTCAAGTTGAAAGGACCAGCTCGGCATTGGTTGAAAAGCCTCCCCGAAAACTCAATTGGAAGTTGGGAGAAACTTGAGGATGCTTTCAGGGCCAATTTTCAAGGGACCTATGTCCGACCTCCGGATGCAGACGATTTGAGTCACATAATCCAACAACCCAGAGAGTCAGCCCGTAAGCTTTGGAACAGATTTCTCACTAAGAAGAATCAAATCGTCGACTGCCCGGATGCTGAGGCCTTAGCGGCTTTCAAGCATAGTATCCGAGACGAATGGCTCGCCAGACACCTCGGCCAAGAGAAGCCGAGGACAATGGAAGCCCTAACAAGCCTTATGACCCGCTTTTGTGCGGGCGAGGACAGTTGGCTGGCCCGTAGCGGCACCAGCGACCCAGGCACATCCAAAGTCAGGGATGGCAATGGGAAGCCGCGACGCAATAAAAACAAGTGTCGAAACAATGAAGACAACCCAAATAACACGGCAGTCAACGCCGGATTCAGGGGCTCTCAACCCGGTCAACGGAAAAAGCCATTTAAAGGCAGCAGAGATGGACTATCCAGTCTAAAAAAAATTCTAGACAGATTATGTCAGATTCACGGCACCCTCGAAAAACCTGCAAATCACACCCACAGAGAATGTTGGGTTTTCAAGCAGGCCGGCAAGCTAAATGCCGAACACAAAGGGAGGGAGACGCCAAGTGAAGACGAGGACGAGCCTCGGCAGCCGAACTCTGGGGGACAGAGAAAATTCCCACCAGAAGTCAAAACAGTGAATATGATTTACCAACTCACATACCGAAGAGAAGGCGCAAACGCGCACTTCGAGATGTATACGCTGTAGAGCCCGTCGCCCCCAAAGTTAATCCTTGGTCGGCCTGCCCGATCACTTTTGATCGTAGGGATCATCCGACTAGTATCTGACACGGAGGATCGGCTGCCTTGGTGCTCGACCCAATAATTGACGGATACCATCTCACCCGAGTCCTTATGGATGGCGACAGTAGTCTTAATCTGATATATCAGCACACTGTCCGCAAAATGGGGATAGGCCCGTCAAGAATTGGCCAAAGCAATACCACCTTTAAAGGAGTAATACCAGGCGTCAAGGTCCGCTGCACGGGCTCTCTAGTACTAGAGGTTGTATTCGGTTCTCCCAACAACTTCAAAAGCAAAGAATTAATCTTCGACATCGCTCCATTCCGAAGCGGCTATCAGGCACTACTCGGAAGAACGGCCTTCGCTCATTTCAATGCAATACCGCACTATGCTTATCTTAAAATCAAGATGCCTGGTCCACGTGGTGTCATCACAGTTAGCGAAAACACAGAGCGTTCCTTACATGCGGAAGAATATGTGGCGGCTCTAGCACCCGAACACTGAACGGCCTCTCCAACCAAAATGATCAGTCGTCAAGGCCACGGACACGGTTAGACGAGTCTGGCGCACCACCTAAACCTAAGCTCGGGTCAACGGATACACCCCCATAGGTGGTGCTAGGGGCTGCCTGCATGTAAAAAAAGCCCATAGTTCGGCTTGACCCTATTTATACAATAGTAGATTGCATTTTCATGGTTCATTAAGAATAACCAACGTTTCGCACGAAGTCTTTCACCTGGATTTTTTCTCTCTCTCTCTCTTTTACAAATGGTCATCGTGCTACACCCTTCCAGGATACGGCACAACGGAGACAAAGGCGCAGACGTGCAGCAGGGCCTCGCTCAAAGGTTTCTTTTTAGATTCAGACCCTGCGTAAACCTTTTTAATGTCTCTTGTTGCTTCACACCCTCCGGGCACTCAACGCAATTGAGAGGGATGCTGGCGTTATTCGCATTTCGTTATGCCAGACCTATGCATGTATCTGGAAATTCAGGGCTCATTATCGAGGGCGTTACTCAGCCCAGTATATGTTGTAAAGTCCGAATACCTTAGGGAGTGTTCGGCGTCGCGAGTTTGGCCTTATATGCATCAGCTCCGAATCATGTCTTTGGTCAATAGTTGGGTTTGCCCGGCTCCCGTGTTTTGCTACCTTACGTTCCGCTCTATCGGCTAAGGTGGCACCGGGAGAACTACTGTGATTGTGCCCTGATTCATCTGGATGAGCACCTCAGTAGAGAAAGCCGAAAACTGACTGTCATGATATAACGCGAGACTGGTCAACCACTCGATGACTCAGCGGAATCTTCGCGATTCCTCCGCATTAATGAAGGACCGGTTTCCCGGTCATGTACGTACGCGCACCGTATTCGGATGAACGCGGAAGTACTAGGGGCTATATAGTAGCCCCACCGTCAAACTCCTATGGCTAAGTGAAAGTGTTAAAGCTATATAGTCCGATTGCCTAGTTCGCCGCGCTATCACCTCCTTAATGGACCAAGACGTTGGATCAAGTGTGATTACACGCTTTTTCAAACACCCCCGCATTATATGCGTGGGGGCTAAAGCCGACAACTGCAAACTTTCAGGTTATATACATACATAAACGGCCGCACATGAGGCACTATAACACTTTCGGGCAAAAGTATAAATACAACCTTTCTAATCAAAATAGCATTGTTTTTACAATTCAGATACATGGCACTCGAACATGGTGCTCTTCGAGCACTGAGCCTCTATTAAACGAGCGCCTTCTAGGACTTCTTCAAAATAGTGCTCGACCGGGTCCTGGCCTCCCGCCAGACCCCGGTTTGCAATAGCAGTGGTCTCCATCCCTATCCAATATGTTTTCACGCGGGCAAGAACCATCCGCGCACCCTCTATGCACGCCGACCTCTTCACAGCGTCGATATGCGACACATCCCCAAGGAATCGTTGCACTAAAGCGAAATAACTGTCCGACCTTGGTCCCTTCGGCCAAAGGTGATCCACGACAGACCTCATAGCAAGCCCGGACAACCTATGGAGCTCGGCCCACTCGGTCATTCGTTCATTCAACGGCAGCAGACGCGTCGGAGCACTGAACTGCGACCAGAACAACCTTTCCACCTCATGATCTTTCTGATCTTTGAAAAACTCAGTCGCATCAGCAGCACTCTTTGCCAAGTCTGAATACGCGTCTGCAACACTCCATAATTGATCCAGAGGGGCATACTTCGGATCTCCAAATTTCATCCGCAACATAAAGGGCCTCCCAGCCGCGATATCTCCGGCTTCACGAAGCTCCTCCCTCACCCCTCTCATTTCAGAGCGGGTTTCCTTGGCTGCTGCCAAGGCCTTCTTCAGGTTAGCCGCTTTCGCTTGGCTTTCCCTTTCAAGGAGCTCACATCGGCCGACAGCATCTTTCAGCTCAACAACCATCTTGGCTATTTTATCTTCGCTCCGGCGATGAGCAGCCCGCTCGGCTCTTAACACTTCGGCCGCCTTTAGGGCGGCCGCATCACTTATCATGGCTTGTTCGTTGGCTCGGGCAAGTTCCGCCCGAAGGGTCTCCATGGCAGCAGCTCCATTTGCAGTCACAGCATATTATAGATACTAGCATCATGCTCCTCTTAATATTTGCTAACAATCCGAACATACATACCCTGTGCCTCATCAAGCCGCTTGTTCACAAGCGCGATGTCGGCATCCGCCACGTCAAGCTGCCGCTTCAGTTCGGCAAAATTAGCAGTCCGGTCAGCCGCCGGACACTCAGCCGCCTGCACATAACACAGTGTGATCATTACCTGGGACTATGATCCTCGGTTTGCCACCTCTGGACGACAACCAGAGTCTCAGGGGCTACTATCTATACGGAGCACACCTAGCGTTTGCGGTACAGCCGAAAATATACATATTACTTTGTGTACCTCAAAGCCTTTGAGTAGGCTTGTAAAAGCCTCATTCAACCCGCTTTTGGCAGATGATATCCTTTCAAATACCGTACCCATTAAGGTACGATGCGCCTCTGAGATAGCCGCTTGCTCCAGAAGACCCGTCAGTGTGTCTGGCTGTGTGTCGGACAATCCCGGACTCTTCTTGTTGCTCTCCTTGGGAGCCAGATACTCCGGGCTTCGGGCGACCTTACCTTCTGGCCTTGGCGGATCAGGAGAAATCCTCCGTGACGACACCTCGAGGTCATCCTTCCCATGAGGCGGGGAGGTAGGAGGAGGCGTTTCACTCTCCATCATCTCCGGAAGAAGATCCCCCGAAGACGAACTCTGTTGAGAAGGGCTACGAGCCGGACTGCAAGAGATAGGTCTCGGTTATTATTCTCAGAGATAAAGCGGGATATATTTACCAAAGTATTCTTGATTCACTTACAGCTCGGTGGAGGGCTGGCCCTCTTGCGGGCGTTGTACGGTGAGGACGCCCTCTAGGGCAGGGCCCCCTGGCGAAGGTTTCTCCCCTCATTTGGAAACCTCCGCTTCCAAGTCTTCGGAGGCGGCCCTTTTCTTCCCGTCGGGGGAGGGGATTTTAGATTCACCTCCCCGATTATCCTCCTTAGCGGAGGCACTTACTCCCCCGGTTTGGATGTGTAAGGTATGAAGCCCGCCAGTGGCTTCTCTATTCCTCCCCTCGTCTCCTCCTGATGGCACCTGATATGGTGCGCGCTCAATCATCCTGGTTAGTAAAGGATCCGGCGAGCCTTCGGGAAGGGGGACCGAACACCTGATCCTCTCCGTCTTTCTTATCCAGTCCTGGCCGAGAGCAATTTTTCAGATTAATGTTTTGACAAATATAAAGACAGCGTGTTCGGCCGGGAAATTACTTACTTGGGTATCTGGACAGTTACAGTTGAGACCCGCATCCTCGGTGGTGTCCGGACACTTTATTCGTGATCCGAAGAACAATCTGTACATCCCTTCAAGCGTCATGCCGAAGAATTGTTGAATAGTTCGCGGTCCTTTCGGGTTGAACTCCCACATACGAAGAGATTGACGTTGGCACGGCAGGACCCAACGAACTAGCATTACTTGCATTACCTTGACAAGACTGACATCCCTCTTGAGGAGATCTCGAATGCGGCTTTGCAATGTTGGTACGTCATTAATTGACCCCCAGTCCAGTCCCTTGTTGACCCATGATGCCAGTTGAGGCGGAGGGCCCGAGCGGAAGGCAGGGGCGGCCGCCCGCTTTGTACCTCGGGGAGCTGTGATGTAGAACCACTCCCGTTACCATAAGTCAGACACCTCCGGGAAGGAACCCTTTGGCCATAGGGCATTAACGCCTCTGCTTATTACAGCGCCTCCGCACTCCTGTGTCGCCCGTTAATGACCCAAAAGTATAGGGGATCTATCATAGTCCTTTCGATAAGTAAGAGTGTCGAACCCAACGAGGAGCAGAAGGAAATGACAAGCGGTTTCCAGTAAGGTTTTCTCTGCAAGCACTGAAATTGTAGGTAATAGATAGTTTTGTGATAAGATAAATAGTAACGAGCAATAAGTAAATAAAGTAAATAAAGTGCAGCAAGGTGGCCCAATCCTTTATGTATCAAAGGATAAGCCTGGACAATTTCTAATAATAATAAAGGAGCTCCCGAGGACACATTGGGAATTATCGTCAAGCTACTTTTCATCACGTTCATATGATTCGCGTTCGGTACTTTGATAATTTGATATGTGGGTGGACCGGTACTTGGGTACCGCCCTAACTTGGACAAGCATCCCACTTATGATTAACCCCTATTGCAAGCATCCGCAACTACAAAAGAAGTATTAAGGTAAACCTAACCACAACATTAAACATATGGATCCATATCAGCCCCTAACGAAGCAACGCATAAACTAGGGTTTAAGCTTCTGTCACTCTAGCAACCCATCATCTACTTATTACTTCCCCATGCCTTCCTCTAGGCCCAAATAATGGTGAAGTGTCATGTAGTCGACGTTCACATAACACCACTAGAGGAAAAGACAACATACATCTCATCAAAATATCAAACGAATACCAAATTCACATGACTACTAATAGCAAGACTTCACCCATGTCCTCAGGAACAAACGTAACTACTCACAAAGCATATTCATGTTCATAATCAAAGGAGTAATAATATGCATAAAGGATCTGAACATATGATCTTCCACCAAGTAAACCAATTAGCATCAACTACAAGGAGTAATCAACACTACTAGCAACCCACATGTACCAATTTGTGGTTTTGATACAAGATTGGATACAAGAGATGAACTAGGGTTTTGAGAGGAGATGGTGCTGGTGAAGATGTTGATGGAGATTGACCCCCTCAAGATGAGAGGATCGTTGGTGA
This sequence comes from Triticum dicoccoides, assembly GCF_002162155.2. NCBI lineage: Eukaryota > Viridiplantae > Streptophyta > Magnoliopsida > Poales > Poaceae > Triticum > Triticum dicoccoides. The sequence goes on along the minus strand of NC_041393.1, from coordinate 171,658,865 downwards.
TGACATTGGTGATGATTTCCCCCTCCCGGAGGGAAGTGTCCCCGGCAGAATAGCTCCGCCAGAGCCCTAGATTGATTCCGCCAAGGTTCCGTCTCGTGGCGGCGGAGTTTCGTCCCGTAAGCTTGCCCCTGATTTTTTCCAGGTTAAAAGTGATGATATAGCAAAAGATGGACACCGGAGGCCCACCAGGGGGGCCAGGAGATAGGGGCGCGCCCTATAGGGGGGGCGCCCCCTGTCTCCTGGATAGGGTGTGGGCCCCCTGGCCTATTTCTTTCGCTCAAAAATTCTTATTAAATCCAAAAAGTTGTTTTGTGGAGTTTCAGGACTTTTGGAGCTGTGCAGAATAGGTTTCCAACGTTTGCTCCTTTTCCAGCCAGAATTCCAGGTGCCGGCATTCCCTCTCTTCATGGTAAACCTTGTAAAATAAGAGAGAATAGCCATAAGTATTGAGATATAATGTGTAATAACAGCCCATAATGCAATAAATATTGATATAAAAGCATGATGCAAAATGGACGTATCAACTCCCCCAAGCTTATACCTCGCTTGTCCTCAAGCGGAAGCCGAAATCGAAAAATATGTCCATATGTTTAGAGATAGAGGTGTCAATAAAAAATACGGACATGAGGGCATCATGATCATTCTAATAACAACAACATATATAGATTTTGTCATATGATTTCCTATGCTCAAGTAACAAGCAATTCACAATGCCGAGTATGGTTCAAAAACTTCATTGGGAACTAACAAACTATAATCTCAGTCATTGATGCAATTGAAATTTATCATAACATCAGAAAGTGTCAATAATAGAGCTTATCAGCAAGCTCACATACTCAACTATCTCGTAGTCTCCTACCATTGCTAACACTCATGCAGTACTTGTGGTTATAGAGTTTCAGCCGGACACTGAGAAAGATAGGGGCTTATTGTGTTGCCTCCCAACGTATTCACCTTTAGGTGATGTCAACAATAATAGCCCATGCTAACTTACATCCAATTGGATACATATATAAATCATGATCTTTCAAACACGAGGAGCTTTCCAAAGGATAAAATGAAAAAGGGAAAGGTGAGGATCACCTTGACTCAAGCATAAAGTAAAAACATAAAGTAAAAGATAGGCCCTTCGCAGAGGGAAGCAGAGGTTGTCATGCGCGTTTAGGGTTGATGCATAAAATCTTAATGCAAAAGAACGTCACTTTATATTGCCCCTTGTATGTGGACCTTTATTATGCAGTCCGTCGCTTTTATTACTTCCACAACAAGTTCGTACAAAGCTTATTTTCTCCGCACTAATAAGTCATACATATTTAGAGAGCAATTTTTATTGCTTGCACCGATGACAACTTACTTGAAGGATCTTACTCAATCCATAGGTAGGTATGGTGGACTCTCATGGCAAAACTGGGTTTAAGGGTAATTGGAAGCACAAGTAGTATCTCTACTTGGTGCAAGGAATTTGGCTAGCATGAGGGGGAAAGGCAAGCTCAACATGTTTGGAAGGTCAATGACAATATACTTTAACTGAGATGTCGGAAAACATAAACCATTACGTTGTCTTCCTTGTCCAACATCAACTCTTTTAGCATGTCATACTTAATGGGTGCTTCACAATCATAAAAGATGTCCAAGATAATATATCTATATGTGAACCCCTTGTTCCTTATCACTTCCTATTAATTGCAATGATGACCAAGGCTATGTTCATCAACTCTCAACAATTTTTATGCCTCATACTTTCTATGTGTGAAGTTATCACTATCCATAAGATCAATATGAACTCTTTTATTCTTTCTACTTTCTCAAGATCATAGCAACATAGCAAAGCCCTTGACTCAACACTAATCTTTATTATAGATAGCACACGGACTCGATTACATAAAGAGATCACAAAGCAAAACTCAAACTACTTGATATCAAAACTTCAATCTACTAGATCAAGATACTACTAAAAGGATTGAACTAAATAAAGCGGTAAAGATAGGAGTGGGATGGTGATACGATACCGGGGCACCTCCCCCAAGCTTGGCAGTTGCCAATGGGAGTGCCCATACCCATGTGATTATTTCCTCGGAGGTGGTGAGGTAGGAGTTGTTGATGATGTAGGCTTGTCGTTCGTCTTCCAAGGCATAGGCTCTCCATCATAAAAGGATGATCGAGTCTCCGGGATCCTTAAATATGCAGCCAAACTCATTCGCTTGAATCTATATTCATACTCACAGTTCTGGTTTTGCAGGCCATAGGTCTGGGCTTGGAGGTGCTCGATTTTCTCTTGAAGCTTGAAGATGGTCTCCCCAATGACTTTAGCATCTAGCTTGTGGTTGTTGGTGAACTCCGTGATCATCATCTGGTTGGCGTTGAGTCCACGCTCTACCATCCCTTGACACTTGAAAACTTCCTGCTCCACGGCTTCGAGCTTTGTCTCCACGCTCCCGGCACGCCTTGGTCCCTCCACATCGCGGATGTGCAGCACCCCCTCACGCATCTTAATGGTTTGAGGGTGTTGCAGTACCTCCGCGAGATAGGGGTTGATAACCCTCTCGAAAAACTTGTCCTTGGGAGCGCTTGGAGATGCCATGATGCTCTAGATCTGAAACAGAAATAGCTCAAAATGAAAACAGAGGATATTTGCGTGATACGGTGGTCAAAACCTTCGGGAGTATATATAATGAATTTTTACCGACAAAAATACGTAACATACAAGAAAATGGAGTCCGGGAGGCACACAAGGTGCCCATGAGACAGGGGGCACGCCTTATAGGGGGGGGCCCCTCCACTCTCGTGGGAGCCTCGTGTCCCTTTCGGACTACTTCTTTCTTCCTAAAATTCTTAAATAATCCAAAACTGATAAAAATTGCCATTAAAGTTGTTTTGGAGTCGGTTTACTTACTATACCACATACCTATACCTTTTCAGAGTCTGGAACATTCTGGAAAGTGTCCCTTATGCATTCCTCAGGGGTTACGGTTTCAATAATATTAGTTTCAACATTGATAGGATTACCTGAAATATAGTGTTTAATTCTTTGACCGTTAACCACCGTTGGACTTGTGCCTTCGAAGTTGTTGATTTTTATAGCACTAGAACGATAGACCTCCTCGATAACGTAGGGACCTTCCCATTTTTAGAGAAGTTTTCCTGCAAAAAATCTTAAACGAGAGTTGAATAATAACACATAATCTCCAACGTTAAACTCATGCTTTTGTATCCTCTTATCATGCCAGCATTTGACTTTTTCTTTGAAAAGCTTGGCATTCTCATAGGATTGGGTTCTCCATTCATCAAGTGAGCTAATATCAAACAACATCTTCTCACCGACAAGTTTGAAGTCATAATTGATCTCTTTAATAGCCCAATATGCTTTATGTTCAAGTTCAAGAGGTAAATGACACGCTTTTCTGTAAACCATCTTATAAGGAGATGATGAGGACATCAATACCATTGTTACACCCACAGCCCCTGCTGCTATACATACTGGACCAATTACTAGAGCTCGCGCATGCCAACTAAATTACCAGGTACTTCCGTTTCTTGGTAATGATTCTAATGTTCATGAGAATATGATGCTGCCTAAATTGGATACATTTGTTTTGCTTACAAATGAAGGGCCTAGCTTGGAGAAGGATGAACATTGGAGCAAGAGAAAGCATGGAGATGATGGCATGCGCAAGGGGAACAAGAACGGAGTTACGAGTGATGATTTCAGGTCTTTGAAGCCACCATAACGAGTGCATGAAGCCTTGGACGAAATATACAAGATGCCACTTCACAAATTTCGTCCAGAGGCTATTATAGGTGTTGCGTCACCTTTTTATTGGGCCAGGCCCAGGTAATTTCGAAATACATTAGTATAGGCTATTTTTAGAGTCCGTATGTGTGGGGAAACAAGAGATAGGGTTGATTTCAGACCCCTCCACCAAGGGCCACGAAATTCCCCCTCTCTTCCTCCATATATACAGCCCTTAGGGCACCGTTTAGACTTTGAGTTTTGTTTAGATTAAAGTTCGCCATAGCTGCAACTTCGCGTACTTCGTTTGTGTTCAATGACCAGACAAAGGCGTCACAGAACCCCACCTTGATCAATAAAGCTTTCATCTTATATTCACAATATCCATATTGCAATCTCAGTTTCTTGCTTGTTCTTCGTTTGCTCGCAGGAAATAGACCCTCGTGGTCAGGTTGATCGTGCTCCGGCGTGGTCAATAACCTCTCGGAGTTGGTTTAGCGATTGCTAAGGCGTGACGTCCTCACACGTTCGTAGTCGGATCGTCAAAGTCGACTTCCACCAAAGCGAAATCCATCATCTCATCGAAAGACGGGACACCTTTGCCTCTATCAAGTGGTATCAGTTTTCAGGTTGCTCGGTGAGATTTTACAGTTTTTCGTAGTTCAGATCGAGTCTGTTCTTCATACCTATAGTCCATGAAAAAGCCACAAAAAAATTAGGGTTATCATCATATCCGAACCAGTCTGAGCCATTACATAATCTTTTCTGTATTTGCATTGTTAAATTTGCGGTTGCATCGTCGTGTCTAGTTGCTGGTCTTAGTGTCTAGTCCTTTAGAGTTTCGAGTTCTGTTCACAAGTTGTCACGCCGCCGCCGCATCATCATCACCGCTACCATATACCACCATCGTCATCACCGCTGCCATATACCACATATCCACCTCCATCACGCTAATCCGAGTCCACCTGCAACATATATCTGCCACCAGTCCGAGTTCCACCAGATTCATCTCCGCCACCAGTCCGAGTTCCACCAGATTCATCTCCGCCACCAGTCCTAGTCTGTGTCTAGTATTTGTTGCTTTGTTTTCGACTTCCAGATCACGCCATACTCCGAGTCGTGATAGAGAAGGACTCCCGAACTTTCGTGTTACCCGCAGTAGAAAAATAGCTCAAGTTTTAAAAAAAAACTAAGTCTGGAAAATTCTGGCTAGGCAGTTTCTAGACCATTTGTAGACTTTTTCAAAAAAAAATTGTTGCGGAGCAAAAAAAAGTGCAAAAAAAAGTGAAAAAAAGAGAGAAAAAATTCAGAGTGTGCTCCTCCCTTGTTTACGTGTAGCACCGTGATTTTGTTAGTGTTCTAGGCTTGCGTCTCTAGCACAGTCTAGCCTAGGACTAGCACAGTACTGTCGTCGAGCGTTTATTCAACTTTGCATCTCTGAATTGATTATTGCTGACCCTTTTTGCTACCATATTATAAGCCTTCCCAGCTCCACATACATCTACGTCGTGTGTTTGATTCTCCCTGGTAATCGCTCTATCCAAGCTTTGAGAGTTTTGACTAGAACGGTTGCCGATCACCACCTGCTGCTGGGTAAGAACTGGTAAGAATTTGAGATTCACTTGAAGGATTTGTGACACACCACCACCACCACTGCTTCCTAGTAGTCTGTAGAATCATATTATTTTGTGTTTCTATTGTTGCTAACCATGCCAGGATCACAAGCCGATGAGACTGATTGGGAGAACCTGACGAACAAACAGCTACATGATAAATTTCAGCAAATGATGAGTGGACAGATGCAAGATGTGCTAAACAGATTTGACGAGGCCATGGAGAAGATAGATGGCATTGAGAAGACGTTCGAAACAAAGCTTGATAGCAAGTTTAATGAATTGCTCGCGCGTTTTCCACAACCACCGCCGGCTGCACCTATCGCACCTCTGCAACAACAACAACAACGCCTCCTTCCGAATCAGTATGGACGAGCGAAGCATGTTCCTATTGAGGATGGCCAAACTTCTGGTGTTGTTGTTCCTGTTGTTGATGTTTCTTTGGCTCGTGCTACTGCTGCTGCTGGTACCCAGGAGGATGATGAGTATGCGGGCGATTATGAGGATGAGGTTGATCAAAATCAGAACTACGTGCAGCCACCAGCACGACCACCAGCAGGTCGACCTCAGGTATATATTCGTAATGGTAGGCCTGCACCACCACCTCAGGTACGAGATGATGTCCATATTTCTAAACTGAAATTGAATATTCCATCATTTGAGGGTAGATATGTTCCTGATATATATCTTACTTGGGAGTTAGAAACTGAACAACGATTTACATGTTTACAATATCCTAAGGAGAGACAGGTTACTACTGCTGTTTGTGCTTTCACTAGTTTTGCATGTGTATGGTGGTCTGAACATTGTAGATTATATCCTATTCCAACTACTTGGCCTGCTTTGAAAACTGTTATGCGTACGCGTTGGGTTCCACCATATTATCAACGTGAATTGCTTCAAAAATTGCAGCGTTTAAGACAAGGGAAAAATTCTGTAGAAGAATATTATCAGGAATTACAAACTGGCATGATTAGATGTGGTATTGTTGAGGAGAATGAAGCTATGCTTGCACGTTTTCTGGGTGGATTAAATAGAGAGATTCAGACCATTCTAGACTATAAGGAGTATACTAATATCACTCATTTATTCCATCTTGCTTGTAAAGCTGAACGTGAAGTGCAGGATCGACAAGCATTGGCGCGAACTAACTTTTCTGCAGGCCAACTTCATCATGGACACCGCGTGCATCTTCTACTTCAACTGCACCAGCACCTCAATCAGGTGCCTCCTCCAGTCGTGATACAAGAAAATAGGCACAACCACCATTATCTGCCAAGAGCGCACCTATCGGGCCTGCACAGAGTTCTTCCTCTTCCATGGCATCAACAAGGCACACAAGTGATATTATTTGTCGTTGTTGTAAGGGAGGAGGTCATTATGCGAGAGAATGCAGATCTCAGCGTGTGATGATTGCTACCGAGGATGGTGGATATGAGTCCGCTAGTGACTATGATGAGGAGACTTTGGCTCTTATTACACGTGAAGAACATGGTGGAGATGATTCTGATCATGAGACGCAATACATGGCTCCTGAAGACGCTGACAGGTATGAATGTTTAGTTGATCAACATGTTTTGAGTGTGCAGGTCACACAAGCTAAGCAAAATCAGAGGCACAATTTGTTCCATACCAAGGGAGTTGTGAAGGAGCGTTCTGTGCGCGTCATCATAGACGGAGGTAGCTGCAACAACTTGGCTAGCATGGAGATGGTGGAGAAGCTTTCTCTCACCACAAGACAACATCCACATCCTTACTACATCCAATGGTTCAACAACAGCGGCAAGGTTAAGGTAACACGTACTGTTCGTGTGCATTTTAGTATCTCTACATATGCTGATTATGTTGATTGTGAGGTGGTACCTATGCAAGCATGTTTCTTATTACTTGGTAGACCATGGCAATTTGATAAAAAATTTGTACACCATGGTAGAAACAATCAGTATACTCTTGTTCATAAGGATAAAAATATTACTTTGCTTCCTATGACTCCTGATTCTATTTTGAAAGATGATATTAATAGAGCTAATAAAGCAAAACAGGAGAAGAATAAGAGTGAAAAACAGATTGTGGCAAAAGAATTTGAGCAACAAATGAAGCCTAATAATAAACCATCTAGTGTTGCTTCTGAAATTAAATTGAAAAGTGCATGTTTATTTGCCACCAAATCTGATATTGATGAGCTAGATTTCAGCAAATCTGTTTGCTATGCTTTTGTGTGCAAAGAGGCATTATTTTCATTCGAGGACGTGCCTTCCTCTTTGCCTCCTGCTGTCACTAACATTTTGCAGGAGTTCGCTGACGTCTTTCCACAAGACGTGCCATCGGGATTACCGCCCATTCGAGGGATTGAGCATCAGATTGACTTAATTCCCGGTGCTTCACTGCCAAACCGTGCGCCATACCGTACCAATCCAGAGGAGACGAAGGAGATTATGCGTCAAGTACAAGAGCTTCTCGACAAAGGTTATATACGCGAATCCCTTAGTCCTTGTGTTGTTCCTATTATTCTAGTGCCGAAAAAGGATGGTACATCACGTATGTGTGTTGATTGTAGAGGCATTAATAATATTACTATTTGTTATCGTCATCCTATTCCTAGGCTATATGATATGCTTGATGAATTGAGTGGCTCTACAATATTCTCCAAAGTTGATTTGCGTAGTGGATACCATCAAATTCGTATGAAATTGGGAGATGAATGGAAAATAGCATTTAGAACTAAGTTTGGATTATATGAGTGGTTAGTCATGCCTTTTGGGTTAACTAATGCACCTAGTACTTTCATGAGATTAATGAACGAAGTTTTACGTGCTTTCATTGGACGATTTGTGGTGGTTTACTTTGATGACATATTGATTTATAGCAGATCTTTGGAAGAACATTTGGAACATTTACGTGCTGTTTTTATTGCTCTACGTGATGCACGTTTGTTTGGTAACCTTGGGAAGTGCACCTTTTGCACCGACCGAGTATCTTTTCTTGGCTATGTTGTTACTCCACAGGGAATTGAAGTTGATAAAGCCAAGATTGACGCTATTGAGAGTTGGCCGCAGCCCAAAACGGTCACACAAGTGAGGAGTTTTCTTGGCCTCGCTGGATTCTATAGGCGTTTTGTGCGAGATTTTAGCACCATTGCTGCACCTCTCAATGAGCTTACAAAGAAAGATGTGCCTTTTCTTTGGGGTACCGCACAGGAAGAAGCCTTCACGGTATTGAAAGATAAGTTGACACATGCTCCTTTACTCCAACTTTCTGATTTTAATAAGACTTTTGAGCTTGAATGTGATGCTAGTGGAATTGGATTAGGAGGTGTGTTATTACAAGATGGCAAACCTGTTGCATATTTTTCTGAAAAATTGAGTGGGCCTAGTCTGAATTATTCTACTTATGATAAAGAATTATATGCTCTTGTTCGGACTTTAGAAACATGGCAACATTATTTATGGCCCAAAGAATTTGTTATACATTTTGATCATGAATCTTTGAAACATATTAAAAGTCAAGCTAAACTGAATCGTAGACATGCTAAATGGGTTGAATTCATTGAGACTTTCCCTTATGTCATTAAACACAAGAAGGGAAAAGAAAATGTTATTGCTGATGCATTGTCTCGTCGCTATACTATGCTTTCACAACTTGACTTCAAAATATTTGGTTTGGAGACCATCAAAGATCAATATGTGCATGATGCTGATTTTAAAGATGTAATGCAGAATTGTAAAGAAGGAAAAATGTGGAACAAGTTCGTCGTTAACGATGGATTTGTGTTTCGTGCTAACAAGCTATGCATTCCAGCTAGCTCTATTCGTCTTTTGTCGTTGCAGGAGGCGCATGGAGGAGGATTAATCGGACACTTTGGCGTGAAGAAGACGGAGGACATACTTTCTACACATTTCTTTTGGCCAAAGATGAGACGGGATGTTGAGCGTTTTATTGCTCGCTGCACTACATGTCAAAAAGCTAAGTCACGACTCAATCCTCATGGTTTATATATGCCTTTGCCTGTACCTAGTGTTCCTTGGGGGGATATATCTATGGACTTTGTTTTAGGTTTACCTCGAACAAAGAAGGGGAGGGATAGCATATTTGTTGTCATAGATAGATTCTCGAAAATGGCACACTTTATACCATGTCATAAAAGCGATGATGCTATTAATGTTGCTGATTTGTTCTTTCGTGAAATTATTCGCTTGCATGGTGTGCCAAATACTATTGTTTCAGATCGTGATACTAAATTTCTTAGCCACTTTTGGAGATGTTTATGGGCTAAGTTGGGGACTAAACTGCTTTTTAGTACTACTTGTCACCCCCAAACTGATGGACAAACTGAAGTAGTTAATAGAACATTGTCTACTATGCTTAGGGCTGTTTTGAAGAGTAATAAGAAAATGTGGGAGGAATGCTTGCCTCATATTGAATTTGCTTATAATCGTTCATTGCATTCTACTACTAAGATGTGCCCTGTTGAAGTTGTGTATGGTTTCCTACCTCGTGCACCTATTGATTTGTTGCCTCTTCCATCTTCGGAGAAGGTTAATTTTGATGCTAAACAACGTGCTGAATTGATTTTAAAAATGCATGAGTTAACTAAGGAAAACATTGAGCGTATGAATGCTAAATATAAACTTGCTGGAGATAAGGGTAGAAAACATGTTGTGTTTGCACCTGGAGATCTTGTTTGGTTACATTTTTGTAAAGATAGATTTCCTGATTTGCGCAAATCAAAGCTAATGCCACGTGCTGATGGTCCCTTTAAGGTGTTAGAGAAAATAAATTATAATGCATACAAACTTGAGCTGCCTGCAGATTTTGGGGTTAGTCCCACTTTTAACATTGCATATTTGAAGCCTTATTTGGGTGAGGAAGATGAACTTCCGTCGAGGACGACTTCATTTCAAGAAGAGGAGGATGATGAGGACATCAATACCATTGTTACACCCACAGCCCCTGCTGCTATACATACTGGACCAATTACTAGAGCTCGCGCACGCCAACTAAATTACCAGGTACTTCCGTTTCTTGGTAATGATTCTAATGTTCATGAGAATATGATGCTGCCTAAATTGGATACATTTGTTTTGCTTACAAATGAAGGGCCTAGCTTGGAGAAGGATGAACATTGGAGCAAGAGAAAGCATGGAGATGATGGCATGCGCAAGGGGAACAAGAACGGAGTTACGAGTGATGATTTCAGGTCTTTGAAGCCACCATAACGAGTGCATGAAGCCTTGGACAAAATATACAAGATGCCACTTCATAAATTTCGTCCAGAGGCTATTATAGGTGCCGCGTCACCTTTTTATTGGGCCAAGCCCATGTAATTTGGAAATACATTAGTATAGGCTATTTTTAGAGTCCGTATGTGTGGGGAAACAAGAGATAGGGTTGATTTCGGACCCCTCCACCAAGGGCCACGAAATTCCCCCTCTCTTCCTCCATATATACAGCCCTTAGGGCACCGTTTAGACTTTGGGTTTTGCTTATATTAAAGTTTGACATAGCTGCAACTTCGCGTACTTCGTTTGTGTTCAACGACCAGACAAAGGCGTCACAGAACCCCACCTTGATCAGTAAAGCTTTCATCTTATATTCGCAATATCCAGATTGCAATCTCAGTTTCTTGCTTGTTCTTCGTTTGCTCGCAGGAAACAGACCCTCGTGGTCAGGTTGATCGTGCTCCGGCGTGGTCAATAACCTCTTGGAGTTGGTTTAGCGATTGCTAAGGCGCGACGTCCTCGCACGTTCGTAGTCGGATCGTCAAAGTCGACTTCCACCAAAGTGAAATCCATCATCTCATCGAAAGACGGGACACCTTTGCCTCTATCAGGAGACATACCCATAGGATTTTTGTATGCAGTTCTATAGGCCCATAATGCGTCATCAAGTTTTTTGGACCAATTCTTTCTAGATCTATTCACAGTCTTTTGCAAAATTAATTTTAGCTCTCTGTTGCTCAACTCTACTTGACCACTAGACTGCGGATGATAAGAAGATGCTATTTTATGATTGACATCATACTTAGCAAGCATCTTACGAAAAGCGCCATGAATAGAATGTGAACCGCCATCAGTCATAAGATATCTAGGGACTCCAAACCTCGGAAAAATAACTTCTTTAAGCATTTTAATAGAAGTGTTATGATCAGCACTACTAGTTGGAATAGCTTATACCCACTTAGTAACATAATCAACAGCAACTAAAATATGTGTATAACCATTAGAGGCAGGAAAAGGTCCCATATAATCAAAGCCCCAAACATCAAACGGTTCAATAACAAGAGAATAATTCATAGGCATTTCTTGACATCTACTAATGTTACCTATTCTTTGACATTCATCACAGGATAAGACAAACTTACGAGCATCTTTGAAGAGAGTAGGCCAATAAAAACCAGATTGTAGTACCTTGTGTGCAGTTCTATCTCCAGCGTGGTGTCCTCCATAAGATTTAGAGTGACACTTACGTAGAATCTGTTCATGTTCATGCTCAGGCACACAACGTCTAATAACACCATCTACTCCTTCTTTATAAAGGTGTGGATCATCCCAGAAGTAATGTCTTAAATCATAAAAGAACTTTTTCTTTTGCTGGTATGTGAAACTAGGCGGTAAATATTTAGCAACAATGTAATTAGCATAATCAGCATACCAAGGAGCAGTACGAGAAGCATTGATGACCGCTAATTGTTCATCAGGAAAGCTATCATTAATAGGTAGTGGGTCATCAAGAACATTCTCTAACCTAGACAAGTTGTCTGCAACGGGGTTCTCAACTCCCTTTATATCAATAATATGCAAGTCAAATTCTTGGAGCAAGAGAACCCATCTAATGAGTCTAGGCTTAGCATCTTTCTTTTCCATAAGATATTTAATAGCAGCATGATCAGTGTGAATAGTAACTTTGGAATCAACAATATAAGGTCTAAACTTATCACATGCAAACACAACTGCTAAGAACTCTTTTTTTGTAGTAGCATAATTTCTCTGGGCAGTATCAAGAGTCTTACTAGCATACTGGATAACATTCAATTTCTTATCGACTCTTTGCCCTAAAACATCACCTACAACATAATCACTAGCATCGCACATAATTTCAAAAGGTAAATTCCAATCAGGTGGCTGAACAACAGGTGCAGTGATCAAAGCTTTCTTAAGTACTTCAAACGCTTCTACACAATCATCATCAAAGACAAAAGGAATATCTTTTTTGCAATAAATTAGTCAGAGGCCTAGAGATTTTAGAAAAGTCCTTAATGAACCTCCTATAAAAACCGGCGTGACCAAGGAAACTTCTTATACCTTTTATGTCCTTGGGACATGGCATCTTTTCAATAGCATCAACTTTGGCTGTATCAACTTCAATACCTCTCTCGGAGATCTTGTGCCCCAAGATAATGCCGTCATTAACCATAAAGTGAAAAATTTCCCAATTCAGGACGAGACTAGTGTCTTCGCATCTCTGCAAAACTCGATCAAGGTTGCTCAAATAATCATCAAAATAGGATCCATAGACAGAGAAGTCATCCATGAATACCTCACAAATCGTTTCACAAAAATTAGAGAATGTAGCCATCATGCATCTTTGAAAGGTAGCAGGTGCATTACATAAACCAAAAGGCATACGTCTATAAGCAAAAGTACCAAAAGAGCAAGTAAAAGTAGTTTCAGATTGATCCTTCGTGACACAAGTATTTGAGAGAAGCCAGAATAACCATCTAGAAAACAAAAATGTGTGTGTTTGGATAGTCTTTCTAGCATTTGATCAATAAAAGGTAAAGGGTAATGATCTTTCTTAGTAGTTTTATTTAACTTACGGAAATCAATTACCATCCTATAACCTGTAATAATTCTTTGCGGGATCAATTCATCTTTATCATTAGGAACAACCATAATTCCTCCCTTTTTAGGGACACAATTAACAGGGCTTACCCATTCACTATCAGCAATGGGATAAATAATACCTGCCTCAAGGAGCTTTAGTATCTCCTTTCTTACCACTTCCTTCATCTTGGGATTTAATCGTCTTTGAGGATCTCTAACTGATTTGGCATCTTTCTCCACTGAAATCTTGTGTTGACATAATGTGGGACTAATGCCCTTAAGATCATCCAGAGTATATCCAATAGCTGCTCGGTGCTTCTTCAGAGTTTTCAATAATCTTTCTTCTTATTTCTCTGAAAGGTTAGCACTAATAATAATAGGATATATTTATTTTTCATCAAGATAAGCATACTTAAGATTATTAGGTAATGGTTTGAGTTCAAACACGGGATCACCCTTGGGTGGAGGGGGATCCCCAAGAATTTCAATGGGAAGGTTATGTTTCAGCATAGGTTCTTGTTTAAGGAACATTTCATCTATTTCTTCCCTTTCCTTCATAAACATATCGTTTTCATGGTCTAGCAAATATTGTTCTAACGGATCAGTTGGAGGAACAGCAATGGAAGCAAGACCAACAATCTCATCCTTACTAGGTGGTTCCCTTTCACGAGGTTGTCTACTAAACTTAGCGAAATTAAACTCATGAGACATACCATCTATACCGACAGTGACAATATTCTTTTCACAATTAATCTTAGCACTAGCAGTATTCAAGAAGGGTCTACCAAAAATAATGGGACAAAAATCATCTTGTGGGGAACCAAGAACAAGAAAATCAGCAGGGTATTTAACCTTCCCACACAAAACTTCAACATCTCTAACAATCCCAATAGGTTTAATGGTATCCCTATTAGAAAGCTTAATAGTAACATCAATGTCTACTAATTCAACGGGTGCAATGTTGTGCATAATTTCTTTATAAAGATCATAAGGTATCGCACTAGCACTAGCACCCATATCACATAAGCCATGATAACAATGATCTCCTATTTTAAGAGAAATAACAGGCATGCCTATGACAGGTCTACGTGTCTTAGTATCAGGTCTAGCAATATTAGCAGTCTCACCCAAGAAAGAAATAACATGCCCATCTAAGTCCTCATCCAAGAGATCTTTAACCATAGCAATACTAGGTTCAACATTAATTTTCTCAGGAGGTGTATAAGTCCTAGTATTACTCTTACGAACAACATTCGAAGCTTTAGCATGATCCTTTATCCTAACAGGAAAAGGAGGTTTTTCAACATAAGCAGTAGGAACAATAGGATCACTATAGGTAATAGTCTTTTCTTCGACTGTAATAGGTGCAACTACTTTCACTTCAACAGGAGGGTTATATTTAAACCACTTCTCTTTAGGGAGATCAACGTGAGTAGCAAAAGATTCACAAAAAGTAGCTACTATCTCAGAGTCAAGTCCATACTTAGAGCTAAATCCACGAAAAGCATCGGTATCCATAAAAGATTTAACACAATCGAACTTAGGTGTCATACATGACTGCTTACCATCGTCGGAACCCCAATCTTCAGAGTTGCGTTTAATTCTTTCCAATAAGTCCCATTTGAAATCAATATTCTTCAGCATATAAGAACCAGCATAGGAAGTATCGAGCAGGTTGCGATTATCAAGAGAAAGCCGAGCATAAAAATTCTGAACAATCATTTCCCGAGAGAGCTCATGATTGGGGCATGAATATAACATTGACTTAAGCCTCCCCCAAGCTTGAGCGATGCTTTCTCCTTCATGAGGCCAGAAATTATATATGTAATTACGATCACGATGAACAAGATGCATAGAATAGAACTTCTAGTGAAATTCCAACTTCAATCGCTTATAATTCCAAGATCTCGTATCATCACATAGCCTATACCATGTCAATGCATCTACCTTCAAAGATAAAGGGAAGACCTTCCTTTTGACAACATCATCGGGAATACCTGCAAGCTTAAATAATCCACAAACTTCATCCACAAAGATAAGGTGTAAGTCGGGATGCAATGTTCCATCTCCTGCAAATGGATTAGCTAGCAATTTCTCTATCATACCCAAAGGAATCTCAAAGTAAATATTTTCATAAAGTTCAGTAGGTTGAGGAGCAACTCTTTGCTCTTCTGGTTGGGGTGAAGATACCCCAAACAAGCCCCTCAAAGGATTAGTTTCCATAGTGACAAGTAACAGAAAATTTCAGCACACTATATAAATGTTTCCTTACCAAGTTCCACTCACCAAAAGCGCTACACTCCCCGGCAACGGCGCCAGAAAAGAGTCTTGATGACCCACAAGTATAGGGGATCTATCGTAGTCCTTTCGATAAGTAAGAGTGTCGAACCCAACGAGGAGCAGAAGGAAATGACAAGCGGTTTTCAGTAAGGTTTTCTCTGCAAGCACTGAAATTGTAGGTAATAGATAGTTTTGTGATAAGATAAATAGTAACAAGCAACAAGTAAATAAAGTAAGTAAAGTGCAGCAAGGTGGCCCAATCCTTTATGTAGCAAAGGATAAGCCTGGACAATTTCTAATAATAATAAAGGAGCTCCCGAGGACACATTGGGAATTATCGTCAAGCTAGTTTTCATCACGTTCATATGATTCGCGTTTGGTACTTTGATAATTTGATATGTGGGTGGACCGGTACTTGGGTACTGCCCTAACTTGGACAAGTATCCCACTTATGATTAACCCCTATTGCAAGCATCGGCAACTACAAAAGAAGTATTAAGGTAAACCTAACCACAACATTAAACATATGGATCCATAACAGCCCCTAACGAAGCAACGCATAAACTAGGGTTTAAGCTTCTGTCACTCTAGCAACCCATCATCTACTTATTACTTCCCCATGCCTTCCTCTAGGCCCAAATAATGGTGAAGTGTCATGTAGTCGACGTTCACATAACACCACTAGAGGAAAAGACAACATACATCTCGTCAAAATATCGAATGAATACCAAATTCACATAACTACTAATAGCAAGACTTCACCCATGTCCTCAGGAACAAACGTAACTACTCACAAAGCATATTCATGTTCATAATCAGAGGAGTAATAATATGCATAAAGGATCTGAACATATGATCTTCCACCAAGTAAACCAATTAGCATCAACTACAAGGAGTAATCAACACTACTAGCAACCCACAGGTACCAATTTGTGGTTTTGATACAAGATTGGATACAAGAGATGAACTAGGGTTTTGGGAGGAGATGGTGCTGGTGAAGATGTTGATGGAGATTGACCCCCTCCCGATGAGAGGATCGTTGGTGATGACGTTGGTGATGATTTCCCCCTCCCGGAGGGAAGTGTCCCCGGCAGAACAGCTCCGCTAGAGCCCTAGATTGATTCTGCCAAGGTTCTGTCTCATGGCGGCGGAGTTTCGTCCCGTAAGCTTGCCCCCGATTTTTTCCAGTGTAAAAGTGATGATGTAGCAGAAGATGAACGTCGGAGGCCCACCAGGGGGCCCAGGAGATAGAGGGCGCGCCCTATAGGGGGGGGGGCGCCCCCTGTCTCCTGGACAGGGTGTGGGCCCCCTGGCCTATTTCTTTTGCTCAGAAATTCTTATTAAATCCAAAAGGTTGTTTCGTAGAGTTTCAGGACTTTTGGAGCTGTGCAGAATAGGTTTCCAACGTTTGCTCCTTTTCCAGTCAGAATTCCAGCTGCCGGCATTCCCCCTCTTCATGGTAAACCTTGTAAAATAAGAGAGAATAGCCATAAGTATTGAGATATAATGTGTAATAACAGCCTATAATGCAATAAATATTGATAAAAGAATGATGCAAAATGGACGTATCACCCGTCGATCATCTTCGGCTTCACACTGAAGGTCTTGAGCCATAAGCCGAAGTGTGGGGTGATGCGGAGGAAGGCCTCACACACGACGATAAATGACGAGATGTGAAGGATAGAATCTGGAGCTAGATCATGGAAATCTAGCCCTTAATAGAACATGAACCCTCTCACAAAGGGATCAAGACTAAAACCTAGCCCTCGGAGGAAGTGGGAAACAAATACGACACTCTCGTTGGGTTTGGGAGTGGGGATGACCTGCCCTTGAGCAGGCAGCCTGTGTGGGATTTCGGCGGTGAGATACCTGGCCTCCCTAAGCTTCTTGATGTCCTCCTCTGTGAGAGAGGAGGCCATCCACCGGCCTTGAAGGTTGGATCCAGACATGGTTGAAGGTCCGAAGCGCTTAGCTTGAGCCTTGGGTGTTGGAACTCGAGGAGGGGGAAGGGAAGGATCGAGCGTGGGAAGAAAAGGACAGGTCTTGGGCCCTTTATAAAGGGGGTGAATATCAAGCGTCACCCGCGTGACCGTTTTGGAACTTACCTAAAATCAGAGAGTCATATTAACAAGCACGGTTGGGTTACCCACACCCGTATTGAAGAGAGTCCCGTGATAAGGGGAACACGATCTCTGCTTCGACAAGACGTGCCAATAAAACCGCTTCGTAACACATGTAGTGGCAGGCTGGGAAAACGGTTCGTAATGACCGGGCCGTGGTGTGATGTCACGCTATAAAAGTTGTCAGCAGATTAGATTTGTAAAATATTGTGCTCTCTACGGTGGTATGTGGAAATTATTTTGCAGAGCCGGACACGATCCTCATATTCAAGATCTTCTATGGAGTATTCGGAGAAGGAACCCGCCTTGCAATGCCGAAGACAATCTGCGCGCCGGACTCATCGTCATTGAAGCCTGGTTCAGGGGTTACTGAGGGAGTCGGGGATTAAGGGGTCCTCAGACAGCCGGACTATATACTTTGGCTGGACTGTTGGACTATGAAGATACAAGATTGAAGACTTCGTCCCGTGTCCGGGTGGGACTCTCCTTTGTGTGGAAGGCAAGCTTGGCAATTCGGATATGTAGATCTCCTTCTCTGTAACCGACTCTGTGTAACCCTAGGCCCCTCCGGTGTCTATATAAACTGGAGGGGTTTAGTCCGTAGGACAACATACAATCGTAATCATAGGCTAGCTTCTAGGGTTTAGCCTCTATGATCTCGTGGTAGATCAACTCTTGTAATACTCATATCAACAAGATCAATCGAGCAGGAAGTAGGATATTACATCCATCGAGAGGGCCCGAACCTGGGTAAACATCGTGTCCCCCGTCTCCTGTTACCATTAGCCTTAGACGCACAGTTCGGGTCCCCCTACCCGAGATCAGCCGGTTTTGACACCGACACCCACTCCTAGAGAATCTTGCATGGGCTTAAAATTCATCTTATTTTACTTTGAGGATGAATCTTCTATGTGCCTCCACTATATCTCATCATTTCAAAGTACCCAGGGGCACCACTAAAAAACAATTATGTGTTTTAGCATCCTGGCATCTCATTATTTTCTTCTCCAATTCCTATGTTATCTAATTCTTGCCCGAGAAATACCTACTACTTCAATTTCTTTTCCATCTTGCATAATATGGTTAACCACCATGTTAACAAATCCACCACAGATAAAAACGGGAACAAAACAAACGTAAAGGAATCTTGGAATGCACAATTGACAATTCAACCTTACAACATTCGACCGATTGTTAGCAAAAGCCAACAACTTTAAGTTGGTAAACAGCTCAAGTGACCGACCTTTTGTATTGTAAGAGTCAGAGCAAAATTCAGTGAACAAATATAACCTATATTCAGCATAATCATATACACTGGATTGTTTTTATGTGCACATAGTAAGAAAACTATACAAATACAAATACAAATACAAATAACAAATTTGCTCAGATCTATTCTGTGCGCGAGACAGGAAAACGAAAAATGATGGGAGGGAAAGTACTATTCTAAATCATCATTCTGTAGTCACGATCGCACATCGTCCCGGTGTCTGAAATATTGTCAATTGTGGTTAAGTTGGAGTTGGACTATCAGGCGAAAAACTCAAGCAGGAGCCTCTGAAGTACTAGTATCATCAGCAGGAGCCTCTGAAGTACTAGTATCAGCAGCAGGAGCCTCTGAAGTACTAGTATCAGCAGCAGGAGCCTCTGAAGTACTAGTATCAGCAGTTGGCATGTTGGATGCTCTATCAGGGAATGAATTCACCTCTTCTCCTTCTGATGGTGCCACTATCGAAGCGGAATCCTCTGAGGCGATATCGGAAGCAGCATCTGAAGCAGCATAAGATGATTCTGACTGTTCGGATGTTTCAGGCTGCTGTGGCTTCTGCAGACTCCAGTACATGATGCTAGCAGTCAATGTTAGGATCATTTTCTGATTCACCTGTACGAGAATTAGTTTAACATCATAAGATAAAGATAATTATGTATTTGATCTTTAGCGATATATAGCATGTTGTTTATTTCATAGCAATGGCCCATTACATCAATGATGTCTTCTGGTAACAGAAAAACAGAGCACCCGAGCTTCCGTGCAACACTGATGATGTAGGTTGCATTTAACTTCTTCTCATCATCTGCAACAGTAAAAGGGTATGCGCGAATGAGGACGAAGGAATTGCAAAAGATATACGGGGCATGATTTCATTCGGTTCTCATGATGCGCCAAAAGAAAACACATAAAACTTTTTCTTTTCTTTTTTTGCGGGAGAGACCACATATAACTTAAGTTAAAAGGTCAGCAGGTAAAAGGAAAATCAATTCATTTGTGGACGAAGAACGCACCAATTACACCCTTCGATACAACCTTCCAGTTGACAACCCTTGGCTCTACAGCACTGAGAAGCTCAAGGAAAAAAATTCCACTCGATAAGTTCTTGTCCTGAAGCAAAGAGAGAATTATGAGGGTTTGCTGGACAGATATGACAACTGAAAAGGCAGGAGCAGAGCTTTCATTGTTTAGGCAGGGGCAGAACATAGACACAAAATATCTTTGTCAAATATTTTATTACACTTATTGGTCCCCTGTTAATTTTTCTGCAAGCTCAACTGCTGCTGAAAGGCAATGTGCAATCATAAAAGATCACCTTAAAACTTTCCATTCGAGAATTTCTCCCGGAAACCTTCACTTTGTTATTCGCCCAACTCAAGATATCAGCATCGGTTATTTCTTTTCCTTGGGACCCTTGAGAATGGAATCTCAGTTTGTTTAACAGCTGGAGGATATTGAATCTCATCAATTGCCATAGAAGTGCTGAAATAAGACGTGAGATGATACTTAATATGGCAACTCCATCTAGAACAGAAAATAGAAGAAGGGAGGATGGATCATTATCAATGTCCATCTGCTACTTTTTATGACAGTTAAACAGTCATCTACCACGATGCACATTTTGGTAAAATTAACTCACCAACAATCAACTTCTTGTTTCCCTGAACAATATCATTTCCAGCTAGATTCACCATGGAAAACTTCAGATCCTTTCCAATATTTATAACTTGATTACAGTTCTCCAGTTTTCGAAATGGCATTTTTATTGGAGGTTTTGTCGCTAGCTTCCAGTTGACAGAGCCCGGATAGACTTTGTCGAGCACTTCTAGTAGAACCCACCTGCGTAGACATTTACATCACTCCTCTGTTCCCGAGAAACATGACCTGCCTCCGTTGAAAGCTTACCCAGTTCGAACATCTTCAAACACATTGTTCACGTATGTCGCAATTCCAAGGCTGTTGATCCACATTCGGAAGGCTCTCTCTTCTCGGCACAATATAACCTCATCTCGGGATGATGTTTGTGTGAGTGTAACCTGTCTGGTGTCAGTACTCAAACCGTTTCTGCATGTAAAAAATCATTCTACTTTGGTGAACATGAAATGGCATCACAGAACTACTAAGGATATGAGAACGCGTTCAGTATGCAGACCATAATAAAAAGACAGGCTTGATAACTAAGGTTCCTACAAAGAGTAGACAAGTAATTCTCACCTATGTTGGAATATTTGTGCAACAAATGCAAGGTTCAGATTTGGGGAGCCCTCAGTAATATCCTTTGGGCTCAAGTATCTTTTGCAGCCCAACTTCTCTGCTTGGTCAAGTACCACTTTCGCTCTTACGGCAGGATCCTTGGTGTCAAATGCAAGTATAGAGGAATGCTCTGGAGCAAGAGCTTTGATAAGATAGGCGTAGGCTTCAGCATCCTGTACAAGCCTACCTTGTAAGATAATTGATTGTTGTGCATCTAATAATAGAGTAATGGAGCAGTAAATGAAGATATGTTTTTGTTGGCACCACACATAAAAAATACGTTTCTATCATGCATGAGGTATTACTGAATTTGTACAAGGAATCTAGAAGGATTGCACCATTTGCATATTACAGATTGCAGCAGACAAAGTATTCAGACTTTGCTTCCCCAAAATAGTGTTTAATGCCGCGGAAAAAATAGTGTTTAATGCATGCAACACTAATCCGTTGAAAGGAAGAGGACCAAACATGCAGTTACACATAAATTCTGGAAGAGACAAGCCTATTTGTTGCGTGAACCTTGATATCTGAGGAGAAGTTGGTAACAATTTTCTTATAGCCAGCTTTCTTGAGATGATAATTCATCCACTGAAGTAGTAACTTTTCAGGTGATAAGCTCAGCACTTCATCTATATCCTGTAAAATAATAAGTAAAATAAAATGTTATATGTCCAACACAAATATATTATGTCAATAAACGACATTACATAATGAAAAGAGTAATACCTTGCTGTCATCAAAAATTTCCACCAGCTGTGGCGTCCTCTTAAGATTTAGATCAGCCAAAAGTTGTATCTACTTACATGAAAATATATATTAAATAGTGTAATAGGACAGTTATACACATCTTTATGTAGTCTGTCTGCATCATAGTAGCATACATTGGGGATTTCAGGATTCACCTTTATAATTTGAGATATCAACCCAAGAACTAGATGAGCCTGCAATATTAAGCATAGGGTTAGTCATTACTGCCCTTCTTTTAATTAGTGTACTATTTTGCACTGAAAATGATATTGATGATTAAACATAAGGGGGATGCAGGTATCTATAACGTATATGTACATTATGGTTAAATAACTAAGGACATTACAAAATGAATTCCTGGAGATGTCCATCGGGAAAAAAAAAGAATTCCTGGAGATGTATTCGGCACCACCTTAAACTTTTGGAGACACGAGAAGAAAAAGAACACGTGGAGCACAACTAACAGCAGTGTGAACAAGAAAAATAACTGTGAGACGAATGTAAGATTTTCATGGTAACCGAGCATAAAGCAGTTTGAGATGAGGTAACAACGTCGGTAAAATCATATCCATATCCACACATACCACAAAAGGAAAATACTGATATCAATTAAATCTGGTTACCATATCAATAGTTAGAATAAAAATGTACTGCCACAGGTGGTAAGAGATGAATGCATACCCTTCCTTCCACCAAGTCTTGAGCGCCAAGATTCACAACAGTACATCCAATAGCCTTTGCAGAGTTGAGGCAAAGCGTATGGTTCTCATTTCTCTCCCATGGGTTAAGGATCCTTTTTTTGTTGATGGCTCTCTCATCAATAGTCCCAGGCACCGCTACATTGATCAATTTACTGACCGTTTTATCCAGTGACCAAATAAATAAGCAAGCATTAGACAGGACTGTCAAAATAACAGTGCATCATTTATATGTTGCCATAGCTGTAAAAACCAACACAATGCAGGTGGAAACACAGCATCAGCATCTCACCAGAGCACGACCCCGTCTCTGACGAGGTCGAACAAATCATTGCCCGTGGGGTCGATCGGCAGATACTTCTTCAGGAAAGGATCGTTGCCGAGGTACGCATTGATGTGCGCGACGTAGGACGACTTCTCTGCCTGGTTGGGGCTGTGGTGGATCAGCGTGGTGGTGCTCGACTTGAGGAACGACCACGAGTTCTTGCTCCCGCTCGCACCCGCCTTGGAGCTCACCCTCTCCTGCAGGTTCAGGTACTCCTGCAGCACAACGTATCAAGCATGTAACCCACGGTATCGAAATCAAGTGCCCCTAAATTACCACTTGAAAGAACTAATGACATGATTGTCCCCTCCATCGATGTACCCGGAGGAATTGCTCGAACTCAATCTCCTGGTCGCTGTCGGGGCAAACCTCCGACAAGAAGGCAGCAATCTCCTCCTCGGAGACAACCTCGTTGAGCCCCTTCAGCTTCTTCATCAAGCCCGGCAGGTTCTTGGTGGTGACATGGCCGGACTCCCTCTTCAGAGTCACAAACTGCAATCACACCACACGACAGGATTGCATTTCGGAATTCCGAGTGGAACCGCAATGGGCACAGCGAAACGCGATTGGGAATAAAATGCAGCGGATTCGGGCGTGACCTTGGCCTTGAGCGATCGGAGCTCGACCTGCGTGAAGTGGCCCTGCAAGGAGGGGTCGGAGACGACGACCCCCACGAACCCGGACATCTATCTATCTGTCTCCGGCGGGGAGCCCAATTCTTGGGAGCGCCCTAGCGAACGCCGCTGCGGGACGCGCGGGCCTCAGATCAAAAGAGGAAATGCGGGGATCGATCGTCTCGTTCGCGCGCGCATTGGGGGATCGAATTGACGAGGGAGGGATCGCCGGACGAGCGCGTAATCGATCGATGGGAGGATGCGGGGTGGTGGCGGTGGCGCCTTTGGCACGGTCGAATTGGTGGGAGATGTTCTTGCATGCTTTGCGCCAAATCTTTTTCTGTTTAGCTTACGACATTGGGGAGTGGCTTTTGTTGCGTTCCGGATTTTGTGGGGGCCGGGGACGGGAGACGGTAGGGGCAAGGATGAATTTCTACTTCGTTTTTTTTAGTACTTTTTTTATCAATTCTTTGAATATTTTGGGAAATCTCATGTGTAGAGCTTTTTAGAAAGTTGTTACTCTTTTTTTTTTGTGAAACATGATTTTACATATTATAAAAGTTCAAAGGATGTACAAAACATCTCAAACATCATAAAAACTGTTTTTGAGGTAACCTCGTCAAGATGGTGTTCCAGCAATTTATGTAGATCGAAAAAACTGGAAGAAAAAAATACAGAGTAATCTGGTTTATAAGGAAAATTATGTCAAAAACCACACATAAAAAAATTACAACAACCATAACACCAATGTGGAAGCATCTCACCATCACCAAACACGGAGTGACTGAAAACGGGGCATTCTGAAACATCTTCGAGAAAGAAAACAATGTCCGTGGGCACCGACGCCGTCAACATCGACCCCCATCGGGACCAAAAGCTTCAGCCCACACCTGCAAACAACTGCGCCACCGAAACTTGGTAAAAGATCCAGCCAAACCAACAACCACTATTGCCGATCCCACATGACCTAATGTTTGAGAAAGTACTCTTCGATAATGCATCCATGGAGGAGAAAGATGCCCTTGAGCGTCATCATCATCGACAATGACCCTCGTTGAATCAAATCTTTCGCTCAGAGCCTTGTTCCGCGCCACCTCCACAAGCCCCGGGTAGGGGGGCACTAGGCCACAACTCCATTTGTATTCATCAATGGCGAACTGCACCAACTGAAGCAGATGGACATCACGACCACACATCACCGTTGAGGACTGCTTGAGTAGATACTAGCACCACTGACTACCTCAATGTATGAAATATGCCCTAGAGGCAATAATAAATATATTATTATATTTCCATGTTCATAATTCAGTTTATATTTTTGTGGGACGCTGCTTCGGTGCCTTAAGGCACCTGCCTTTGGGTCTATGGCAGGTGGGCCTAACAGGTGGTTGGCCCACCTATCATAGACCCAAAGGTAGGTGCCTTTAAGGCACCAAAGCTCAATCCATTTTTGTGCTATAGTTGCATTGGTTCTTGAGCATGAGATTCGAAGGAAAACTCAATTGCATGTGTGAAACCATAAACAAGAGTAGACAAGCAACCAGAAAGAAATATACATCTATAGATCAAACACGATGGCATGCATATAAATGAAGATAAACAAATAATTCACCACATGATCAACAACGTTGCTACAAATACATCAGATTAACCATAATCATGTAGGGCAGCTCATATGACTATTGTATTGAACATCTAAACACGTCAAGATGGAGAGATTACAACTTTGACTACTACCTGAACCCGTAGTCAAAGTTGATCGAGGTTGGTGATGATGAAGATGGCTCCCCATTCGACAGAGTTCCGTTCAGAGCTGAAAACAAAAATTGCCTCGAAAATGTGATTGGACGTCGGAGGAAAAATGCTTGATAATTAGAGTAGAGGTTTCGCTGGATATATATAGGTCATCGGGCACCGGATGCCACCTGAGGGGGTGCCCACATGCCACAGGTGCCCCTATAAGGTGCGAACCGACACTCTATGAGCCCCACCAGGTGTAGGGTCTGCGTCACTGGTCCTCTCCTGGCATGAAACTTTCATAACCTTTTTTTTGTTTTTTCCACATACCTTTTATGTGGTGTTTTTTCTGAAATACTAAAAACATCAAAAAGGAATTGACACTGGTCACGAGATTAATATGTTAGTCCAATAGAAAACAATAACCCAAAGTGTATGTAATTGATACAATGTAGCATGAACCATACAAAAATTATAGACACATTGAAGACGTCAAATGGCTTTGAACCGAATTTCCAGCGAAGTACCGCCATAGGTTTGTTGGAAGTTTTGCCTCAGATTACAAAGTGCTGGTGGTGAAAAATTGCATGATATATAGCTAGGGGCACACCCCATGCATGTGTGCCATGCGTCCCCCTGGTCCACCCTTTGGCATGCTTCATCCTCGAGTGAAATATTGACGCCTGATTTTTGTTTCTTACATTTTTTGGAGTCCGGGAAGGTTCATATACCCACACTCGTTAAAACATGGAAAGTGCCTTCTCGGTAATAATTATTAGGTTAGTCTAAAATATAAAATAATGCAAAAATGACATGAAATAAGCCTGATATCCCACTAAAATATTCAATGGCTTATCGGAGATAACATGTAATAAACCACCTCGGTGAGCATCGTAGCTCCTTCGTAAGAGCCATTGATGGTCAACCATGTGCCTATTTGCAGCTACCAAATCTCCACCTCTCCTCTACCGCCACCATGTTCCTTCATAAAGTAGGGGGACCAAAGATCCTCCAAAACAAGAACTGTACAAAGCTTGTTTGACGAATTGTCGATGATGCTCTTGCGACTACCTCTAGCTTCAAGCTAGCACAAACCAGGAATATGATCGTCGCTAGCCACCAGTTATTTCTTGGACATGGTGGTGGCCTGCTCCACCCCGACATAGCGCCAAACACCTATAAGGAAAGACTTGACCTCAACCTAGCATGCACATCACTTCTCCGTGTGCTTCTCTTCTCACATGTCTCTACTCTGTCCGACCTCATTGCCGGAGAATGTCGGCTCTTCGCCACCTAAAGTTGTAGGTGGTTCCAAGGGTTGGTGAAAGATCGTGGATGTCGCCTAGAGGGGGTGAATAGGTGCTTTAAAATAATTATGGTTTTGGCTTGAACAAATGCGGAATAAACCTAGCGGTTAATTTGTCAAGCACAAAACCTACAACAACTAGGCTCACCTATGTGCACCAACAACTTATGCTAAGCAAGATAAACAACTAAGTGATAGCAGATATATGACAAGAAACAATATGGCTATCACAAAGTAAAGTGTATAAGTAAAGGGCTCGGGTAAGAGATAACCGATGCACGCGGAGACGATGATGTATCCCAAAGTTCACACCCTTGCGGATGCTAATCTCTATTTGGAGCCGCGGTGTGGAGGCACAATGCTCCCCAAGAAGACACTAGGGCCACCGTAATATCCTCACGCCCTCGCACAATGCAAGATGTCGTGATTCCACTAAGGGACCCTTGAGGGAAGTCACCGAACCTGTACAAATGGCAACCCTTGGGAGCAGTCACCAAACCCGTACACTTTGGCAACCCTTGGGGGCGGTCACCGGTACTCGTCAAATTGCTCGAGGCGATCTCCACAACCTAATTGGAGACCCCGACGCTTGCCCGGAGCTTTACACCATAATGATTGAGCTCCGAACACCACCAACCGTCTAGGGCGCCCAAGCACCCAAAGAGGAACAAGCTCAAGGGTACCAAGCACCCAAGAGTAATAAGCTTCTCAACTTGTAACTTCCACATATCACTGTGGATAACTCAAACCGATGCACCAAATGCAATGGCAAGGGCACACGGAGTGCCCAAATCCTTCTCTCCCAAATCCCACCAAAACAACTAATGCTAGGGAGGAAAATGGGAGGAAGAACAAGAAGGAGAACCCCAAGAACTCCAAGATTTAGATCCAAGGGGTGCCCCTCACATAGAGGAGAAAGTGATTGGTGGAAATGTGGATCTAGACCTCCTCTCTCTTTTCCCTCGAAAACTAGCAAGAATCCATGGAGGGATTGAGAGTTAGCAAGCTCGAAGAAGGTCAACAATGGGGGAAGAACACGAACTCAAGGGATAAGCCTCAATGGGGAAGAAGACCCACTTTTATAGGAGGGGGAAAATCCAACCGTTATCGTCACAGTACGCACCGAGCGGTACTACCGCTCCAAGGAGCGATACTACCGCTAGGGTGGCAGTAGCCAAAATAAACACTACTGCAACGGGGCAACAAGGCGTACTACTGCCGGGGCGGTACTACCGCCTGAAAGGATCGATATAGTTGACTAGAGGGGTGGGGGTGAATAGGCAACTAACAATTTTTTAACTTTTCTTTACCAAATTAAACTTTGCATCAAAGTAGGTTGTCTAGATATGCAACTAGGTGAACAACCTATATGATGCAACAACAACAACAACAACAACAAGCACACAAGAAAGCAAGGGATATAACATAAGTAAGCTTGCAAAAGTAAAAGCACGAGATAACCAATAGTTGAGCCAGTGAAGACGAGGATGTGTTACAGAAGTTCCTTCCTTTTGAGGGGAAGTACGTCTCCGTTAGAGCGGTGTGGAGGCACAATGCTCCCCAAGAAGCCACTAGGGCCACCATATTCTCCTCACGCCCTCACACAATGCGAAATGCCGTGATTCCACTATTGGTACCCTTGAAGGCGGCGACCGAACCTTTACAAACAAGGTTGAGGCAATCTCCACAACTTAATTAGAGGCTCCCAATGACACCACGAAGCTTCACCACAATGGACTATGGCTCCGAGGTGACCTCAACCGTCTAGGATGCTCAAACACCCAAGAGTAACAAGATCCGCTAGGGATTAGTGGGGGGAATCAAATTTCTCTTGGTGGAAGTGTAGATCGGGGCCTTCTCAACCAATCCCGAGCAAATCAACAAGTTTGATTGGCTAGGGAGAGAGATCGGGCGAAAATGGAGCTTGGAGCAACAATGGAGCTTAGGGATGGAAGAGGTAGTCAACTAGAGGAAGAAGACACCCCTTATATAGTGGAGAGACAAATCCAACCGTTATCCACTTACTCAGCCCACGACCTGCGGTACTACCGCTCCAGACAAGCGGTACTACCGCAGGGGCTCACGGTACTACCATGATGGACCACGGTACTACCGCTGCAACGGCAGGGGCTAGTCCAGGCCAGAGCCACCAAGGCTGAGAGCGGTACTGCCGCTGACGCGGTACTACCGCTCCCCCTTACGGTACTACCGCAAGGCCAGAATGGACTAGGCTGGGAAGGGCACGGATGAATAAAAATACATCTGTGCCTACTTCCGCTGAAAATCGAACAGTGCAAAAATCCGACACGGTACTACCGCGCCAGGCATGCGGTACTACCGCGCAGGGAGCAGATGTAAAAAATTACATCCGCCCCTACTTTCGCGCGTGCTACTGAGCCAGACCAGGACTCACGGTACTACCGCACGCTTGGGGCGGTACTACCACGTAGGCACGGATGTAAAAAATTACATCCGCCCCTACAGCCGCATGAGAGGCTGAGCCTAGCCTTAGGCCACGGTACTACAACTCCATAGGAGCGGTACTACCGTGTGCACCTACGGTACTACCGCAAGGGCTTGCGGTACTACCGCAAGGGCTTGCGGTACTACCGCAGGGGCTTGCGGTACTACCGCAAGGGCTTGCGGTACTACCGCAGGGGCTTGCGGTACTACCGCTCCTCAGAATAGCAACACTAGGAATCCTTCTTTTTGCACAATAATGGAGATAACGGAGGATGCTCCAAAGCGCAAAGGGAAAGGCGGGGCAAAGGGAGAAAACGTGTACGTGATGATTCCACCCAAACCTTTCCACCACGGACCCCCTTTTAATAGTACGACTATTCTACGACTCAAATCCACCAAAAGAGACATAGAACGCCGCCGTCTTCAATAGTCTTCGAGGGGTACCAAACCTTCTTGTGCCTAACGACGAAGTGACTGAAATACTCAAGGCACACGGTTAGTCTGCAAAAGCATTGTCATCAATCACCAAAACACCTTAGGGATAAACATGCCCTTACAATCTCCCCCTTTTTGGTGGATTGATGACAATACGGGATTTGCACAGAGGGAAAGAGTATAACACAAGCAAACCCCACATCTCTAGAATATAGACGAGCTCCCCCTAGATTCATGCTAGAGAGTAAAGTGCTTTGGACCGCATGGCACGAATACTAGGATCACCACTCCCCCTATATTTTAGAGACAAAGCATATCTTGCAATAATAAGGCTAACACTAAACAAGATAATAAATATGAGCATAACATAAATAGCACGATATAGCATAAGCTCAATAAGGTAATAAGGTACGATAGAGTGCATATGTCTTACACCATATGATAGACCAAGTCTCACGAGCAAACTAAACCAAAGCAAGCAAGGTTCAACGGAACAAACACGAGCAAAGCAAACACAAGACACAAGACTCTAGCAAATCCCTACACTCTCTCCCCCTTTGGCATCGAGACGCCAAAAAGGCAGAGAGGACACCTACACACAAGTGGTGGCTCAAGCGGAGTAGTCAAACGCACGGTCCTCGTCAGACTCGGCAGCAGGAATGGTCTCCTCGACGTCCTCCTCAGAATCAGTCCACTTGAAGCCTTGTTTCGCCATCCACTCAGCCTATGGAGTGATGCGATCCTCAGAACCGCCAGAAACATCCTCTCCAAACAGCCTCATGATCTTCTTGTCACGGCAACGACTCTCCTTGGAGGAAACATGAGACCTGTACTGACCCTTGGCCTGCATGCAGAACAAGGTCTTCATCTTGTTCTTCAGCCTCTTAGCCCAAGATGGCTCAGAGGTGGGAGGGGTGTAACCCTCATAGCTGACCTCATCTGCTGGCTCCTCCTCATCCTCATCTGCATCCACATCCATGGCAGCCGCAGCCTCAGCACGAGAAGTCGTGTTAGCCCACTGAGCCTTGACACGGAGCCAGATGGAATCATGTCGAATCCAGTCAGGGGCCTCAAAGTCATCCTGAGGGTAGAGCTTCTCCCAAGTTGCTGAGATCAACTGAAACAGATACGGTCCATAGATGGGGACCTTGCGATTGAAGATGGCAAACCAAAGTCCACACCACATGATATGTGAGACATCAAGTGGTAGCGTCTGAGAGTTGCGTGCTTCTTCACATAGGAGCAACATGTCCACAAGATAAGCATGCACCTTGTCATTATCCCCAATGCGTGGGAAGAGAGAGTTGCAGAAGATCCGGTACATGATGTCAAGGAAGGAGTTGAGCACCCAAGAAGACTTGCCACTGGAGAGCTTCTTCTCAACAAGGATGGGCTGAAGCTTGTTCTTGTTGGCTGACTCGGAATTGGCATGAGGACGAACACCTTGGGGTGTAGCGAGCCCCTCATCCGAAACACCAAGCAAAGTCATGAACTCCTTCCAGGTAGCTATCAGCCGCCGACCATTGGTCATCCAAGTCATCGTCCGGTCCTCATTAGGATGAAAGTACACCGAGGCGAAGAACTAAGCCACAATCTCCGGATCATAGTCTTTGTGAAAAGAGATGATATGCTCAATGCCAAACTGCTCCACTAGATCCAGAGCCTCACCAAAGTATGCCCGGTGCTTCTCTTCCCTCATATGATGAATGTCGATCCAGTGCACATCCACATAGATATTCCGCTTGGCCTTTATCACATCTAGATAAATGAGATTCTGCTGCTTGGTCCAGAACAACTCATTCCCTCGAAGGTTGGCACGAGGATTCACATAGGGATTGATCTTCCTTCAAAAGATGAACTCAGCAAGCGGCATCTCATCCATACCCATGACGGGTTCCTTGTCCTTGGTGGCGTTGGTCTTGGTCCTGCGTTGGGGGGCACTGGAGCCCTCGGGAGCTTCATCTTGATTGCGCAGTTGTTTGGAGCCTGTGTCACGGCTTGGGTTGGAACGGCGAGCATGAGCACCTGAGCCACACACCACAAAACAAACACGCAAGAAACGTGAGAAGGATCAGTGCAAAGAACGCAACAAAACAGTGAAACAAGTAGAATTCGCACATGATAATTGCCACATGATAGATTTGACAACAACTGTAGCACTGCTTGGTCGCGCGGAACTAAAAAATTAGTGCCGCTCCAAATTACGGTAGTACCGCGCTCGCGGTAGTAACGCGCTGGAGGTATGGTAGTACCGCACGGGTGGTAGTACCACGCCGGAGGTGCGGTAGTACCGCACGTTTTCAGATCCGAAAACTACCGTGACGACAAAGCGGTACTACGGCCAATCAAATCTACCACGGGACAACATATTATGTATAAACTCTACGCATTACTACTCTCCTCCAACCTACTCTTGCAAAGATTTAGCCTAAAATCTCAAGAACAACTAGCATCTCCCCAAAAACCTAGAAGCAAAGGAACAAGCCAAAAAGAGAGGGATTTGGAGAAAGACCTTGTTCCATGGCAAGAGGAAGTGGTGGGGAACGATCCCACTGGTCGAAATCCGAGGAGAGCATCCGGAGAGGGAGATCCAGCGAGGGTCTCTAGCGTCGTTCGTGGGCAGGAGAGAGAGAGGCGGCGTGAGAAGGAGTGAATGGGTATGGGGGAGTTGGAACTCCCCCTGTCCGCTCTTAACCCCCAAGCGCTCGCTATGCCACGGTAGTACCGCGACTCATTGCGGTAGTACCGCCCGGGCGGAAGTACCGCGCCGTGGGCGGTAGTACTGCTCCACCAGCGGCGGTAAAAAATTACTGTCGTGCTGGTTGTGGTAGTACCGTGCCCTGCGGTAGTACCGTGGCGAACCACGGTAGTACCGTGAACCCAAGAAAATGCAGTTTCAAGCACGGGAGAAAACCACTTTGCACGGAATCTTCAAGAGAATACACACACCAACGAGCTAACAAGCGATACACCGCAAACAAACAAGAGGCAACAAAGACCAAAACGAGACACAACCTCTCCAAGGAGGGGGCGGTGGCCGGAGCCACCTATGTTTGAGTTGATTGGTATGGCACCGCGAAGAATTATCCTTGGGCCCATGACCAAAACTCTTCTTTGAAGCACATGTACCATCAAAAATGGCTAATATGAAAGATTTGATCAATTTATGCATAATGGGGGGAGGGAGAGTTCATTGAGAGAACAACACCCCCCCTATGTCCATGCCTACACCTAAACTAGACAACAAGTTGAGTGTGGTGGGATGTGCAAGGGTTCAAGTCACATTGCTCGAATCAATGATATTTAGCTCATGCCTTAACTCGCGAAATCTTGCTTCATCCAAGGGCTTCGTGAAAGTATCTGCAAGGTTATCATGAGTGTTGACATACTTGAGCTTGATCTCCCCTCGCCTAATATGATCCCGGATGAAGTGATACCGAATCTCAATATGCTTCGTCTTGAAGTGTTGCACCGGGTTGAGAGAAATCTTGATGGCACTTTCATTGTCACACCAAAGAGGCACTTTGTCACAAATGACACCGTAATCCTTTAAAGTTTGCCTCATCCATAAGAGTTGTGCACAACAACTATCGGCCGCCACATATTCCATTTCGATGGACGAGAGAGACACACAACTTTGCTTCTTAGAAGACCAACTCACCAAAGAGCAACCCAAAAATTGGCACCCTCCGGAAGTGGACTTCCTATCCACTTTGTCTCCCGCCCAATCGGAATTCGAATATCCTTCAAGCTTGAAGTTTGCTCCTCTTGGGTACCATAAGCCAAAGTTTGGGGTATGAGCCAAATATCGAAAGATTCGCTTGACCGCCACATAGTGGCTTTCCTTTGGTGCGTCTTAAAACCGTGCATATATTCCCACACTCAACATGGTATCCGGTCTAGATGCACAAAGGTAAAGCAAGGAGCCAATCATGGAGCGATATACCTTTTGATCCACCGCTTTACCATTGGGATCAATGTCAAGTTGGCACTTGGTAGGCATTAGAGTAGAGGCCGGCTTGACATCACTTAGCTTGAATCTTTTGAGCATGTCTTGAGTGTATTTGGCTTGGTTGATGAAGGTACCTTCTCTTCTTTGCTTGATATCGAAACCAAGGAAGAACTTCAATTCTCCCATCAAAGGCATCTTGAACTTAGAGGTCATGAGAGCGGAAAATTCCTCATTGAAAGCTTTGTTAGGGGAACCAAAGATAATATCATCAACATATAGTTGGCATACAAACAACTCCCCTTTGACCTTCTTAGTAAAAAGAGTGGGATCGATTTGCCCAACCTCAAATCCATGATCTTGTAAGAACTCGGTAAGGTGGTCATACCACGCACGTGGGGCTTGCTTAAGGCCATAGAGTGCCTTATCGAGTTGATACACGTGATTCGGAAAGTAGGGATCCTCGAACCCAGGGGGTTGCTTGACATAAACGAACTCATTAATAGGACCATTAAGAAAAGCACTCTTCACATCCATTTGTTGTAACTTAAAGTTGTGATGGGAAGCATAAGCAATCAACAAACGAATGGATTCAAGGCGAGCAACGGGAGCAAAGGTTTCACTGAAGTCGATACCCTCGACTTGGGAGTAGCCTTGTGCTACCAATCTTGCCTTGTTGCGAATGATGTTCCCATGAGCATCTTGCTTGTTCTTGAAAATCCACTTGGTTCCAATGACGTTGTGGTTCCCCGACGGCCTTGGCACCAATCTCCACACCTTGTTATACTCAAAGTTATTGAGTTCTTCATGCATGGCATTGAGCCAATCCGAATCTTCGAGCGCCTCATAGACCTTTTGAGGTTCAACACAAGAGACAAACGCGTGATGTTCACAATAGTTTGCTAATTGTCTATGAGTGCTTACCCCCTTTCTTAGGCTTCCAACCACGTTCTCCATGATATGACCTTGGGTGGTGAGCTTGGAAGCAATCTTCATGGCACGACGCTCTAATTCCTCCTCGAATGTGGAGGGAGGAGGATTAACTTGATTATCTTGAGCGTGGTCTTGAGCTTGCTCTTGATCTTGAACTTGCTCGAGGGGGAGAACTTGACCTTGGGCATCATTTGGTGGTTCAACACCATATTGAGGTTGATCTTGTCCTTGGTCTTGTTTCACAAGGTTGAGGGCCTTCACTTTGTTCTTCGGAAGTGTGTGGGTCTTGGGTTGGTGATGGCTCCACTTGAGTGGAGCATTGTCCTTCTCCTTCCGTCACAAGGGGTTCCTCAATGGGTAGGATATGACCCACACCCATTCTTCTTATGGCTTGGGGAGGAATTTCATCACCTACATCACAAGTACCACTTTGCTCCACTTGGGAGCCGTTATTTTTGTCAAACTCCATGTTACACGTCTCCTCAATGAGTCCGGTGGACTTATTGAGGACACGATAAGCATGAGAGTTTGTAGCATAACCAACAAATATGCCCTCATAAGTTCTAGCCTCAAATTTATACAAACGAACACCTTTCTTGAGAATGAAACACTTACACCCAAACACCCAGAAGTACTTGAGGTTGGGCTTGTTACCGGTAAGTATTTCATAAGGTGTCTTGTTCAAGCCTTTGCGGAGATAGAGCCGATTGGATGCATGACATGCTGTGTTGATGGCTTCAGCCCAAAAGTTGTATGGAGACTTGAACTCCGCCATCATGGTCCTTGCCGCATCCATCAACGTCCGGTTCTTCCTCTCCGCGACACCATTTTGTTGAGGGGTATATGGTGCAGCATATTGATGCTTGATCCCCTCATCACTAAGAAACTCATCCAAGGTGTAGTTCTTGAACTCGGTGCCATTTTCACTTCTTATTGTCAAGATCTTTGCATCATGTTGATGTTGAGCTTCATTTGCAAAGTCGATGACGGTTTGTTGAGTTTCACTCTTCCTCTTGAAGAAATATACCCAAGTGTATCTTGAATAATCATCTACAGTCACCAAGCAATAATTTCTACCCCCAAGACTATCAAAGGATGGAGGCCCAAAAAGATCCATGTGAAGGAGCTCCAAGGGTCTCTTCGAGTAGATGATAGTCGTGGGAGGGTGAGCCTTCTCATGAAGCTTTCCTTCGATACAAGCACTTCAAGCACGATCTTTGGCAAAGCTAACGTTTGTTAGTCCACGAACATGGTCCCCCTTGAGAAGACTTTGCAAAGATCTCATATTGACGTGGGCTAAACGGCGATGCCAAAGCCATCCCACATCAACTTTAGCCATTAGGCATGTCGCGGTCTTAGTGGGTCGCTCCGAAAAGTTAATCACATAGAGACCGTTCTCGACATGCCCAACAAAGGCTACTTTAAGAGTCTTGCTCCACAAGAGGGCCATGGTATCAATATCAAAGAAAGTGGCAAAGCCCACGAGTGCAAGTTGACGAACGAAAAGTAAATTGGATGCAAGGGACTCAACAAGCATGACTTTCTCGATCGTTAGATCATGAGAGATGAAAACCTTGCAAAGACCCAATACCTTAGAAGATTAGGCATCACCCCACTTGACATTGGTGGGCATAGATGGGATCTTTTGCACGTCCACCACCAAGTCCTTGCTCCCGGTGTAGGACCTTGAGAAGAGGTGTCTAGAGGGGGGGGGTGATTAGACACTAAGAGCCAAAGTTGCAGTTTTTAAGTTTCTTTAAAGTTTGAGTGGAGTTTAGGAACAAGTTTAACATTCACAACATATAGCAAGCAAGCATGCAAAGAGTATATGAGCAGCGGAAAATAAAGCATGCAACTTGCAAGAATGTAAAGGGAAGGGATTGGAGGATTCAAACACAATTGGAGACACGGATGTTTTTGGCGTGGTTCCGATAGGTGGTGCTATCGTACATCCACGTTGATGGAGACTTCAACCCACGAAGGGTAACGGTTGCGCGAGTCCACGGAGGGCTCCACCCACAAAGGGTCCACGAAGAAGCAACCTTGTCTATCCCACCATAGCCGTCGCCCATGAAGGACTTGCCTCACTAGCGGTAGATCTTCACGAAGTAGGCGATCTCCTTGCCCTTACAAACTCCTTGGTTCAACTCCACAATCTTGTCAGAGGCTCCCAAGTGATACCTAGCCAATCTAGGAGACACCACTCTCCAAGAAGTAACAAATGGTGCGTTGATGATGAACTCCTTGCTCTTGTGCTTCAAATGATAGTCTCCCCAACACTCAACTCTCTCTCATAGGATTTGGATCTGGTGGAAATAGGGTTTGAGTGGAAAGCAACTTGGGGAAGGCTAGAGATCAAGATTCATATGGTAGGAATGGAATATCTTGGCCTCAACACATGAGTAGGTAGTTCTCTCTCAGAAATAGGATGCTGGAAGTGTAGGTTCAGTCTGATGGCTCTCTCCACGAATGAAGAGGAGGTGGAGGGGTATTTATAGCTTCCACACAAAAGCTAACCGTTACACACAATCTACCAAACTCGATGGGACCGAATTGTTAAACTTGGTCAGACCGATTTAGCAAATAATGTGACCGTTAGGGTTTTCGGTGGGACCGAAATGCAACTCGGTAGGACCGATTCAGTTAGGGTTAGGGCATAAAGTAATCTCGGTAAGACCGATTACACAAACTCGGTGGGACCGATTTTGGTAATAAGCTTTCCAGAGAGTTGGTCAGGCAAACTCGATTGGACCGACTATCAAACTCGGTGGGACTCATTTTGATAATAAGTCAACCAGAAAGTTTGCACTGTAATCTCGGTAGTACTGATTGCTCAAACTCGGTGAGACCGATTCTGATAATGGACATACACAGAGAGATTACAATCCCATCTCGGTGAGACCGAGATCCCTATCGGTGAGACCGATTTGCCTAGGTTTTGTGGCAGTGGCTAAGACATCCAAACTCGGTGGCGCCGGATAGGAAGAATCAGTGGGGCCGAGTTTGACTTTAGGTTTAGGACATATGTGTGGAAGTGGGAAAGTAGTTGAGGGTATTTGGAGCATATCACTAAGCACTTTGAAGCAAGAGGCTCATTAAGCAACACCTCATCCCTCCTTGATAGTATTGGCTTTTCCTATAGACTCAATGTGATCTTGGATCACTAAAATATAAAATGAAGAGTCTTGAGCTTGAAGCTTGAGCCAATTCTTTGTCCTTAGCATCTTGAAGGAGTTCCCACATCCTTTAGTCCATGCCACTCCATTGTTGAACTTATCTGAAATATACTAGATAAAAGTGTTAGTCCAATAAGAGATATGTTGTCATTAATTACCAAAACCACCTAGGGAGCACTTGTGCTTTCAATCTCCCCTTTTTTGGTAATTGATGGCAACATACATCAAAGCTTTAGATAAAGATATAAAAAATAGCAAGTAAAGCTTTGGAAAGACATGTGACAAGCATAGGCTCCCCCTACATGTATGCAATCATGTGAATATGAAATATAGAAGCATGTGATAGCATAACCATGATAGAGTAGGCAATGTGTTACATGTATCTTGGCTATATGCATCAGAGCAAAAAGTATTAAAGAGAACACCTTCATGCCCATGAGTACTTCTTGCAAACAATATGTACATCAGCAAGAATTCCTCATACACATGATTGTGATGCATATACTTACCTTGTGGTCTTGAGTTGGCTTAGGATGGAATGAACCTGTGGAAACAAGGTTAGATAACACAGATGCATCTACTAGCTAGAGCAAACAGAAGAAACCACAAGAATACCAAGACTGGGATGACATGTAGAGAGTGAGTACTGAGTACCACATTGGATTAGACATGTCCCCAAGAGTAAAGATATGCAATGAATTTAAATGATCTCTTTCCCTTAGATGTCTTGCTCCCCCTGAATCTAACATGGGATACTCGGAGAAGATAGGGAACAGAAAATCAGAGCTGAAGGAAAACAGAGCTGAAAGATATGAATGATGATCAGAGCTAATGTATGCTAATGAAAAATGAGCACAATAGATCATATGAACATGTCTCTCCCCTCAAGAAGACATGTGGACATCTCTCCTCTTGAACACCAAGCATCTGGGATCCTTGAGAAATACTTTCTACTTTAGTATTCTCTCCCCCTAGAGATCTCTCTCTCTCTCTTTCCCTGAAGGATCTCTCTCCCCCTGAGAAGGTGATCTCTCTCTCTAAATGATAAGCTTTGATGTGATCTCTCTCCCCCTTTGACATTAATTTCCAAGAAGGGCTTGATAAAGATGTAATCTCTCTCTCCCTCTGGAATCTGTCGTGAATGGGTTTGATCCTTGAGACACAGAACAAAGCAATGATAAGGATGTGATGCTTGTAGAGGACAAGATTCATTGAGTGGAGCTGGATCAAAAGAAACATAGAATAAGTGGCAAACTATTTTTCCTGTTGTGAAATCGGTGGCACCGAGTGGTATGCTTCGGTTGGACCGAGAGGATTCGGTTGGACCAAAAATAACAAATCGGTGTAACCGAGTTCATCGCAGAGAAAACACTTGTCACCTCAGCTCACTAGACTAGTAAGATCTCACAAAGATTTGCAAGGAATTAACTGAAGGATGTGCAAGGAATTTGATGCAGAGAATGCAGAGCAAACAGAAAGAAATCTAGATGAAGTTTTTTTTGAAAGGGGAAACACATATGCATGAGACAAATGCAAAAACACAGAAAAGAATACAAGAGAACTTCATCTAGAGATGGTCGGCGACAAAGTCACCTATGTTAGAGTATATTGACTTAGGAGTCAAGTGATATCACTTGATCATAGGTCATACTCATCGTTTAAGCTCAAAATGGGGTTGCCATTTTTCTTTTAAGTATCTTGATGTATTCACATCTTGTCGAGTTGCTTTAACTCATGACTTGGAGTAAAGCTTCTCTAAGATGGATTAACATACCTTGGTTGGTGGTGTTGTCCATGCAGTTGAACTTGTGTGGGTTGCTCAAGGTTGATGTATCTCATCAAGAATTGGAGCACCACTTGGAGTTTTAGTCCATCTACCTACATGGGTTAGTTCTTGCAAGGAAGAGCACTTGTGTATCCAAAAATGACAATCATGAAGCTCAACATAGAATTTGTCAAAGGATATGTTTGAATGGTTTTGTGCTTCCTTGTCTTCAACCACCTTGTGTAGAGACTTGGTGATGTAGAGATTGCTCAAGATATGAGTAGGTTATAATCTCATGGAATTTGATTCAACCAAGTACCTACATGGGTTAGATAACATGCAAGATACAAATATATCCAAGACATAAGATTTTCATCATAAGAGAAATATCAAGGATTAGTCATAAGCTCATGTCTTGCATGTATCCAATGGAGTATCTACTCCAAGTTTGAAGCATCAATGATGTTCAATTCTCCTATTAACCTGCAAAACACTTTCTCATCAAGAGGCTTAGTGAATATATCCACTAATTGCTTTTCGGTGCGAACATGCTTAAGATCAATGTCTCCCTTAGCAACATGATCTCGAATGAAATGATGACGAACTTCAATATGCTTAGTTCGAGAATGTTGCACAAGATTATGACCAATTTTGATAGCATTTTCATTGTCACAAAGAAATGGAACATGTTTCACATATATCCCATAATCTTTAAGAGTTTGGGTCATCCAAAGTAATTGAGCACAACATGAACCAGCGGCAATGTATTCCGCTTCGGCGGTGGATAAGGATATCGAGTTTTGTTTGTTGGAGGACCAAGACACAAGAGATCTACCAAGAAATTGACAAGTACCCGAAGTGGACTTTCTATCAACCTTGTCTCCGGCATAGTCCGAGTCGGAGTAGCCAACAAGATCGAAAGAGGCCCTCTTAGGATACCAAATGCCAAAATTTGGTGTATGGATTAAGTATCTCACTATCCTTTTCACAGCCTTAAGATGACATTCTTTAGGAGCAGCTTGATATCGTGCACACATGCACACACTTAGCATAATATCGGGATGTGAAGCACATAGATATAACAATGAACCAATCATAGAGAGATAAACCTTTTGGTCAACCGGTTCACCATCTTTGGTTAAGTCAAGATGTCCACTAGTAGGCATGGGTGTAGTCATACCTTTGCATTCTTGCATATTGAACTTCTTGAATAAGTCCTTGGTGTACTTTGTTTGAGAGACAAAAGTACCTTCCTTAGTTTGCTTGATTTGCAAACCAAGAAATAATTTGAGTTCACTCATCATAGACATCTCAAACTTCTCCGACATTATCTTCCCAAACTTTTCACTAAAATGAGGGTTAGTTGAACCAAATATAATATCATCAAGATAAATTTGGCACACAAAGAGTTCTCCATTAACCCTTTTAGTAAAAAGAGTAGAATCAATTTTCCCAATTTCAAAGCCTTTTTCAATAAGGAACTTGGTCAAGCATTTATACCATGCTCTAGGAGCTTGTTTAAGTCCATAAAGAGCTTTGTGAAGTTTGTAAACATGATTGGGTTTCTTAGGATTGACAAAGCCGGGAGGTTGTTTAACATAAACTTCCTCCTCTATTTCACCATTTAGAAAAGCACTTTTAATGTCCATTTGGTACAAGATGATATCATGGTGATTAGCATAGGCAAGTAAGATGCGAATGGACTCAAGTCTAGCAACGGGGGCGTAAGTCTCACCATAGTCCATACCTTTGACTTGTGTGTAGCCTTGGGCGACGAGACGTGCTTTGTTGCGAACTACTTGTCCATCTTCATCTTGCTTGTTGTGAAACACCCATTTGGTACCGATGATGTTGTGGTTGTTGTCGAGCTTCTCAACCAATGTCCAAACTTGGTTCCTCTCAAAGTTGTGTAGCTCTTCATGCATAGCATTTATCCAATCCGGATCTTCCAATGCTTCTTCAACCTTCATAGGTTCAATGCTAGAGATGAAAGAATAGTTTTCAAAAAAGTTAGATAAACGAGTTTTAGAGCGAGTGATTCTCCCGGTTTGAATGTCATTGTAGATTTGCTCGACGGGATGATCTTTAGCAATTCTTGCTCGAACTCGTGAAAGCTTTTGCTTGGGTCTTCGTTGAACATCTTCTTCATCTTGTTCTTCTTCTTCTTGGCCTTCTTCTTCGTTCTCTTGTCGTGGTGGAGAAGGAGGTTGTTGGCGTTCATCTTGATGCACTTCCTCGTTTTCTTCATCTTGGTGTGTCCCACTTGTGGATGCTTCCGTATCAACTCTTGGTTCACCTTGTCGTGAGGTAGAAGCTTCCACTTGGACGGACGAGGTACTCTCCTTCACCTCCGTTGGACGGACCTTGCCAATAGACAAGTCTTGGATTGCTTCCGAAGGATCTTTGTCTCCTACATCAATTGGCAATTGCTCTACTTGCGAGCCGTTAGATTCATCAAACTTCACATCTACCATTTCTTCAACCTTTCAGGTGAAATTGTTGTAGACACGGTAAGTGTGAGAGTTTGAGCCATAACCTAGTAGGAAACCTTCATGAGACTTAGGAGCAAATTTAGAACGACGATCCTTATCAAGAATGTAGCACTTTGAGCCAAATACTCGAAAGTATCCAACTTGGGGTTTGTTACCAGTGAGGAGCTCGTATGCCGTCTTGATGAGTAGCTTGTGAAGATACAAGCGATTTGTTGCATGACAAGCTGTCTCAACCGCTTCTGCCCAAAAGTGCTTCGGCGTCTTGTACTCATCGAGCATCGTTCTCGCCATTTTGATGAGCGTTCTTTCTTCCTCTCAACAACTCCATTTTGTTGAGGTGTGTACGTAGCCGAGAACTCGTGTGAAATCCCTTCTTCGTCAAGAAAGGTGTCCACATTTGCGTTCTTGAACTCCGTTCCGTTGTCGCTGCGAACCTTCTTGATATTCACTTCAAATTGATTTTGGGCCTTCCTAGCGAAGTTTTTGAAGATCTTTTGGACCTGCGATTTATCATCGAGAAAGAACACCCACGTAAATCTGGAAAAATCATCAACTATAACTAGACCAAAAGAATTTCCACCGAGACTCTTGTAAGAGTTGGGACCAAAAAGATCCATGTGAAGCAGCTCGAGTGGCCTCTTTGTGGTCATGATGTTCTTCACGGGATGCCTTCCTCCAACCTATTTACCTGCTTGACAAGCAGTACAAAGTCTATCCTTATCAAATATGACATCATTAACTCCAAGAATATGATTTCCTTTAATAAGCTTGTCAAGGTTTCGCATACCAACATGTCCTAATCGTCTATGCCATAACCAGCCTTTTGAGGATTTAGCAATGAAGCAAGTTTTAGGTTGAGCCTTTTTAGTGAAATCAACAATGTATAGATCACCTCTACGCACACCGATAAAGACCATTTTATGATTATCTCGACGAAACACTTGGCAATCTACTTTAGTAAATAGAACATTGAAACCGAAATCAGCAAGTCTAGATACTGAAAGTAAGTTGTAACCAAGAGATTCAACGAGCATAACATTTTGTATGGAGCTATCATGTGATATGGCCACCTTACCAAGGCCAACCACCTTACCCTTTGAGTTGTTAACGAAAGTGACATACTTTCAAGGACTATCATTATCAGCAAGCTCACGCAACATGTCTTTATCTCCGGTCATGTGATCGGTACATCCACTATCAAGAACCCATTCCTTTCCTCCTGACATATATCCCCGAAGATTTGCCATAAGACCAAAATGTCTCAGCGCATCATCAAGATCAAAGTCACTATCATCATCCTCATCATAGTATCCATGTTCAACATCGTCATGTGGTGGATCAAATCCTAGAGAGGGTGATTCGTTAGAGTGAGTTTGACAATAATCTGGTCTATGAATTCTTATAGCTTCGGAAATAATGTCACTAATAATACCAACATTTCCTTTGGCACACATAAGGTTTGTAAGCTCAAATAGACGATCACCAAACATAGCATTACTAGTATTCATTTTACTCAAAGCAATAGACTTATAGAGAATTTCATCAAGATTTTTCAAGGAATAATCTGGAAATCGTTCCTCAAGAAATTTCCATATAGTATAGGCACACTTAAAGGTAGGCAAACATCCAATCAAGTTTCCAGGCAATCCTCTAAGGATAAGTTCGGCAGTTCTAAGATTCCT
Source organism: Triticum dicoccoides (assembly GCF_002162155.2). Lineage (NCBI taxonomy): Eukaryota > Viridiplantae > Streptophyta > Magnoliopsida > Poales > Poaceae > Triticum > Triticum dicoccoides. Next base: position 171,615,454 of record NC_041393.1, on the reverse strand, counting down.
AACCATATCAATTGACTCATCATGGGTTGGATGCATAGGATCAATATAAGGTGCACAAGGGCAAGCAATGTACTTGTTCAAATGATATTGAATGAAAATTACAAGCATCTCATTTTTTCACTCATGAAAATACTCTCCATCAAGAATAGGCACTCTATGTCTAAGACTCCGCAAAGTAGACTCATCCATCTTCCTCCAACGGTGATTAAACCAAGGCAATGGAGACCAATGCTCTGATACCACTT
>NC_041393.1:171506718-171614955 GCF_002162155.2 Triticum dicoccoides | reverse complement strand
GATTAGACACTAAGAGCCAAAGTTGCAGTTTTTAAGTTTCTTTAAAGTTTGAGTGGAGTTTAGGCACAAGTTTAACATTCACAACATATAGCAAGCAAGCATGAAAAGAGTATATGAGCAGCGGAAAATAAAGCATGCAACTTGCAAGAATGTAAAGGGAAGGGATTGGAGGATTCAAACGCAATTGGAGACACGGATGTTTTTGGCGTGGTTCCGATAGGTGGTGCTATTGTACATCCACGTTGATGGAGACTTCAACCCACGAAGGGTAACGGTTGCGCGAGTCCACGGAGGGCTCCACCCATGAAGGGTCCACGAAGAAACAACCTTGTCTATCCCACCATGGCCGTCGTCCACGAAGGACTTGCCTCACTAGCGGTAGATCTTCACGAAGTAGGCGATCTCCTTGCCCTTACAAACTCCTTGGTTCAACTCCACAATCTTGTAGGAGGCTCCCAAGTGACACCTAGCCAATCTAGGAGACACCACTCTCCAAGAAGTAACAAATGGTGTGTTGATGATGAACTCCTTGCTCTTGTGCTTCAAGTGATAGTCTCCCCAACACTCAACTCTCTCTCATAGGATTTGGATCTGGTGGAAAGAGGGTTTGAGTGGAAAGCAACTTGGGGAAGGCTAGAGATCAAGATTCATATGGTAGGAATGGAATATCTTGGCCTCAACACATGAGTAGGTAGTTCTCTCTCCGAAATAGGATGCTGGAAGTGTAGGTTCAGTCTGATGGCTCTCTCCATGAATGAAGAGGAGGTGGAGGGGTATTTATAGCCTCCACACAAAATCTAACCGTTACACACAATCTACCAAACTCGGTGGGACCGAATTGTTAAACTCGGTCAGACCGATTTAGCAAATAATGTGACCGTTAGGGTTTTCGGTGGGACCGAAATGCAACTCGGTAGGACCGATTCAGTTAGGGTTAGGGCATAACGTAATCTCGGTAAGACCGATTACACAAACTCGGTGGGACCGATTTTGGTAATAAGCTTTCCAGAGAGTTGGTCAGGCAAACTCGATTGGACCGACTATCAAACTCGGTGGGACTCATTTTGATAATAAGTCAACCAGAAAGTTTGCACTGTAATCTCGGTAGTACTGATTGCTCAAACTCGGTGAGACCGATTCTGATAATGGACATACACAGAGAGATTACAATCCCATCGCGATGAGACCGAGATCCCTATCGGTGAGACTGATTTGCCTAGGGTTTGTGGCAGTGGCTAAGACATCCAAACTCGGTGGCGCTGGATAGGAAGAATCAGTGGGGCCGAGTTTGACTTTAGGTTTAGGACATATGTGTGGAAGTGGGAAAGTAGTTGAGGGTATTTGGAGCATATCACTAAGCACTTTGAAGCAAGAGGCTCATTAAGCAACACCTCATCCCTCCTTGATAGTATTGGCTTTTCCTATAGACTCAATGTGATCTTGGATCACTAAAATATAAAATGAAGAGTCTTGAGCTTGAAGCTTGAGCCAATCCTTTGTCCTTAGCATCTTGAAGGAGTTCCCACATCCTTTAGTCCATGCCACTCCATTGTTGAACTTATCTGAAATATACTAGATAAAAGTGTTAGTCCAACAAGAGATATGTTGTCATTAATTACCAAAACCACCTACGGAGCATTGTGCTTTCACCCGGTCATATGATTTGTTGCTCCACTATCGAGCAACCATGATCCCCCACCAGAAGTAAACACCTACAAGAGATCAATGCTTGGTTTTAGGTACCCATTTAGTAATGGGTCCTTTGATGTTAGTAGCAAGGGTCTTAGGAACCCAAATAGACCATTCAATGTACTCATAAGGAGAACCAACAAATTTAGCATAAACATGCCCATCACTAGCACGACACAACCCATAAGAGGGATTAAAGTCGTCGGCTTTGTTGGAGAAGGTGGTTTTGCCCCTTTTGACATCAACACCCTTTACATTGTTCTTCTTCTCCTTAGGAGCACCCTCTCCCTCTTTCACAAAAGTTTGCTTGAGAGGAGGAGGTCGTTTGGTCTTGTCGTTCTTCTTCTTGTTCTTGGACTTGGGTGCGAACTCAATTCCCTCCTTGGCCACAACTTCCTTTTGATTGCTCAAAAGGTCGTTGAGGTTCCTCTCACCTTGAATTCATGTCACAAGGCCTTTCTCAAGTTGATCCTTCAACTTGGCATTCTCCTCCACAAGATGCACATGCTCACAACACGGGTTAGTGGCATATGCATTATCAATTAATACCATATGAGGAAAGGTGGCCTTTTCCTTGGTTAGCTTAACTTGGAGTTGAGCATGAGACTCCTTGAGGCTAGCATGAGCACCCTTCAAGACCTTGTGGGCCTTGTCAAGTAAATCAAACTCCTCCTTGAGTCTAGCATGGTCAACACCAAGTTTAGCCTTCTCGGAAGTTAGCACACGAGACACAACAAGAGCAAGATCAAGATCTTTATTTAACTTAGCATGGTAATCGTTGTGTGACTCCTCAAGAGCCAAACGATGCCCACACTCTTTCTCAAGAGCATTAGAGAGATCCGATATCTCATCGGCATAGTCACGACTATTACCTTCCATCTTAGAGATGGTTTCTTCGTGAGCCTCGATCATGTCATTGGCTTCACCAAGTTGTTCCAAGAGAGCAATGAAGTGTGTGACGCCCTCGATTCAATCGTACACTAATCATACACGCAAATGTGTACGATCAAGATCAAGGACTCACGGGAAGATATCACAACACAACTCTAGACACAAATTAAAATAATACAAGCTTTATATTACAAGCCAGGGGCCTCGAGGGCTCGAATACATAAGCTCGAAAACAAAAGAGTCAGCGGAAGCAACAATATCTGAGTACAGACATAAGTTAGACAAGTTTGCCTTAAGAAGGCTAGCACAAAAGCATCTACGATCGAAAAGGCAAGGCCTCCTGCCTGGGAGCCTCCTAACTACTCTTGATCGTCGGCGTCCGTCACGTGGTAGTAGGCACCCTCGGGGTAGCAGCAGTCGTCAAAGGTGGCATCTGGCTCCTGGACTCCACCATCTGGTTGCAACAACCAGAAAGAAGAAAGAAGGGGGAAAAGGGGGAGCAAAGCAACCGTGAGTACTCATCCAAAGTACTCGCAAGCAAGTATCTACACTACATATGCAACATTATCAAAGGAAGGCTGTATATGTGGACTGGGCTGCAAAAATGCCAGAATAGAGAGAAGGTCTAGTCCTATCAAAGACTAGCATCTTCTCGAACCCACCATCTTGCAGCAACAGGAGGGAGTAGAGTAGCATAAAGTAAAGTGGTAGTAGTGTTATCAACCTCGGCCAGAGATCCTTTCTCGACTCCCTGCGAGAAAGCAATCCCAGAGCCATACTATCCAGTTATCTCCACAATCAAATCCTCATCACCATCGAGTTCTCATCACAAGTATCCAGTTCTAGTTGTATCGATCGGGATACAACTCCAAGTGTCCGTTACCGTAGGACAGGCTATCGATAGATGTTTTCTTCCCTGCAGGGGTGCACCAACTTACCCACCACGCTCGATTGACTCCGGCCGGACACACTTTCCAGGGTCATGCCCGGCCTCGGCCAAACAATACACCGCAACCCGACCTAGGCTTAATAGAGAGGCCAGCACGCCGGACTAAACCTATGCCCCCAGGGGTCATGGGCCATCTCCCCGGGAACTCCTGCACGTTGCGTGGGCGGCCGGTGAGCAGACCTAGCTACCTCCCTAAAAAGGCAGGAGCTTACCAGTCCAACCCGGCGCGCGCCGCTCCGTCGCTGACGTCTATTAAGCTTCGGCTGATGTACACGACGCAGAACGCCCATACTATGCCCACGTGAGGGTTAGTGCTATCAGGCCAGAGGCCCCTCGGATCAAATATCCAAATCGTAGTGGATTAGGAATGCGCGGTAACAAGCAGAGACTCACGAAAGATGTGACCCCGTTGCCCCGTCTCGAGGACTTGCGGCAAGGGCTAAGAATGCCCGGCCACGCCTCGTAATTATCTCACGGGCACCTTCCAGGTCAACCCGTCTCCACATCACTTTCCAAGTAACAGTTGTAAAGTCCAAGTATCCGTGTGTCCAAACATCAAGAGGAAAAACCCAAGGAATCACCCTCGGTGGGTTCCACTCAATGTAATCATCAAGGTGAACGTAGAGGAATCACCCTCGGTTCACACTTGAGGGGTTGCATGACAGGGTCGTATCGGAAGTGGATAAAGAGGAAATCACCCTCGATGACCACGACCGAATAGCTACACTACAGGGTTAACATCAGAAGTGTTGTAGAGGTCTCACCCTCGGCACTCGATAGTAACCCAGCAGTGTCGAGCAACTAAGGGGAAAGTGAGGTGCGGTGCCGGGGCCTGGTCTTCAATCCCGTTGATCGGGTCTTCAAGTATTAAAGCAGGGGCAACAAGGACAAGGTGGGGGTCACTGATGGATCACTAACCAGCCTATACTAAGCAGTTTAGGATAAGCAGGTAAGGTGCAATAACAGGTACAAAAGCAGGCTATGCATCAGAATAGGAGCATACAATAACAGTAGCAAAAATCTAATGCAAGCATGAGAGAAAGGAATGGGCGATATCGGGATGATCAAAGGGGGGGGCTTGCCTGGTTGCTCTGGCAATGAGGGGTCGTTGTCGACGACGTAGTCGATCACCGGGGCATCAGCGGCCTCGGGGTCTACCGGAGAGAAGAGGGGGAAGAAACAGTAAATACATAGCAAACAGAGGTAACACTAAGCATGACATGACGATACGTAGCGCTAAGCGTGCTCTAACGCGGTACTACACGTTGCAGACGAAGGGGGGAAACATCCGAGGGTGAATTCCCGACGTTAGGTGAATTCCGGACAAAGAAAAAGAGGGGGAAAGTTCCAAGTTCAGCATGCTAGGGGCATGTGACAGATGAACGGACCACGTATTCGGATTCGTTGAATTTTTCTGAGCAACTTTCATATAGAAAACATTTTCATCGGAGTTACGGTTTATTTTCTATGAATTTTTAAAGATTAAACATTTTCTGAAATTAAATAAATTATCAGGAAGGTTTATTGCGTCAGCATGACGTCACAGCGACATCAGCAGTCAGCAGGGCGGCTGACCAAGTCAAACCTGGCCTGTGGGTCCAGCGGGACCCACATGTCAGCCCCTGATAGCCTAACAGTGTATTAAACTAACTAATCTAGGTTAATTAGTTACTGGACCCCACCTGTCATAGCCTAATTGGCTAAACTAATTAGTTTTAATTATTAAAACATTTTAATTAGAGGATTAAGCGGTGGGGCCCGCACGTCAGTGTCACAGGGACGCCTAGTCAGCAAGTTGACTGGGTCAACGGTTAGCGGGACCCAGTGGCAGTGGCTCAGCGGCGTGGTCCAGGGTTGCCGCGTCAGCGCCCCGTCGGACGGCGACCGGAGTCGCGCCGGCGACCATTCCCGTGGCGGAAGTCCGCCGGAGATGGCCGGAAAACGGCTACAAGGCTCGGTTCGCCGCGTTTTCGGTCACGTTCGAGAGCTGGCGCCGGCGCGCATCGCCAGGTGCCACCGGTTGGTCTCGGGGAGGCTCGATACGACGACGGCGAGAACCTTAGCGGCCGCCGGAGTTCGGCCATAGGCGGGATGAGCGACAGAGGCCACGGGGATGAGATCTAGCGACACGAGCGGCCGCGGTGAGCGGACCTGAGCATGTTCCCATGCTCGGGCGAGCCTGACAGCGACTACAACGTCGACGACGAGCTATGCGGCGGAGCTAGGTTCGGGCGGCGATGGCAGAGGCTGCCATGGCGCGAGGAAGAGCACGGGGAGAGAGGGATAGGGAGGAGGAGCTCACTGGGCGCCTGTAGGTGTGCTCAGTGGGCTCGGGGCAGGCGTGGGGTGGCCGAATTCGACGCCGGCGTTTGTCGGAGCAGAGGAGGAATAAGAGGTCATCGCGCTTGCTGTGGGGGCTCCTGGCTTGGTCCGGTGGTCGAGGAAGACGTCGCGGGGCACGACGGCGCTCGGGGATTCGTCGGAGAGGGCCGGGGACAGCGGTGGCCGCGGAATCAACCAACGCACGGTGACGGTGGCGCTCGGGAGGAGTGAGCGCGTGAGGAAGAGGGGAAAGGTGGATCTGGGGGGAAGAGGCGCAAGTGGGAGTGGGGATCTGACGAGGCTAGGAGGCTCGGCCTTATCCCCTCGGCGCGAGCAGCGGGGTGGCGAGGTGGTCGGGCGGCGACCGCGCGGGCGCGTGCCTCGGTCGGGTGAACAGGGGAAGGGGACGACCGCGGGGAGGAGTGGGCTGGGCTGTGCACTATAGCAATGGGCTACAAGTGCACAGTAGTAGCTAGGCCCTTTTCTATTTCCTTTTTTTTATTTACAGAGAGAGAAAGGGAATTATTTGGCCAACTATTTCACTTAGCAAACATTTGGGAGGTGTCCCATTAAATCCCTGGTGATCATAGACATTGCCACAATTATTTTGGAGACCAGAAGAATTCATTTGTTTTTTTTAAAGGATAGCATTTAAAAATGCTGAATTGGTGCTGTTATAATTGCTAATGTTCATCTTTGCACCAAAGTGATGTTGTGTTCCTTAACAAATAGTTGTTATGGAATTTTTGACAGATGATGAACATTTTTCCGGCAACTTTTGATCAACTTCAAACTTCACTTGAATTTGAATTGACTGGAATTTCAAATGGGATATTGGACAAAGGTGATTAAGCACTGTTTGGGTAAATGGTTAGCTTAATCACAGAGGGTTACTGTAGCATGACACTGGGGGTGTTACAAATCTCCTCCACTACAAGAAATCTCGTCCCGAGATTTAAGTGGGGAAGTAAAGAGTAACTTCGGGATAACTAATCCTTATAGGGTTAAGTATCTGGTGAACAACTCAGGGAATGAGGCAGAAGTATCCCTCGAGTTGAAACTTATTAAAACATCGAGAGCAAAGTATGAAGGTACAATAGGGAGTTTCAAACGAATGGACAAATGATTGATACCTGAACAGAGTTTGAGAAAGGGGTTCAGAGCATCGGGAATAGATCATCTCTCGAAAGGCGGCTCGTGACATGATACGAAGCCAAATGCAAGAATATTTCAGAATCAAAGATATACAGGAGAGTCAGGTTCCGAACTTATGGAACTGTGGGTTATGGGCCCACCATGTGGGTTAATAGAATAAAGGGGGCCGATAGCAAGGCATGTCAGATGATAGACTGTCAGTTATGTTGGCAACAACGTTGGTACCAAGGGCGAGGGACGAAGAGAACCATTTTCCTGCTCGTTGAACGAGGCGGGCCAATAGGCAAAGTTCTCGTCCATCGGGGGTTACCAGGATGTCGTCAGCAATAGTAACAGGGCCACACTGACAGAGTTGTAAACCGAGGTGTTTCCATAAGCAGGGAATTATTTCTGCTTATAACATATATAGATCACAAGAAAGGTTGAGCAAACCAATGGAAAGGAAAATGTGTTTATCGAATCAACAACCCAAAGGAAGGGAAGATGTGTTTACTCATAAGAGTTGGGATTATATCCCTCCCAAGGGGAAGCGGAGCAGGATATACATGATATGACAAAAAGTTTAAATATCATTTAGATAAAGGGGGCGAGGGGATAATCATGATATTACCCATACAATGGTGTTTGGATAATAGATCAAGAAACACTCGACAGTGTGCTTCCAATGTTCATGGTTGATATTCGGAACACCTCAGTCATGCTTCGAGGTAGCATTAACTTGGTGTTACAAGTAGGGGCTGGAGTTGAAGATCACAAGAAATACTCAAAGAACGATTGCATGAATAGCAAGGAGTCCAAGGTATAACCAAGACATGATCAACATGTGTTGGAAAGGAGATAAGGGGGTTGTTAATGATAATTCAAATCATTGAAGGCCAAGGATGGTATTTCTCACCATGAATTCAATTGTCATTTCAACAGAAATCAAAATGTTGATGCTGATCACGACGCCTTTGTCGAGAGGCTCTATGAAGATGCCATCGAACAGCAACGACATCAAGCAAAAGGAATGTTGAAGCAAAGGCTATTGGAACCACGTATACGACACAAGCTCGGATTCGAGCTTGTTGTTCAAGGAGGAATGATAAGATGAGGAAGATTGACGTAAGCATAGCTCGTCGTCGGAAGTTGTGCTCCAGAAGAAGGACCGGATAGCACAGTTAAAATTAGCTCGATAATGATATAGCCGATCAGGCTAGGAATGATGTGATGGAGTATCATTCCAATGAGAATTCACAAGAGGTAGTGCAATGACACAATATCCTCGAGATAACAGGGGGCAACACTCGAGGTAGATCGAAATAGAGGTTGGACAGATGAAAAGATCTATAGAAGACAAGTATTTTAATTTGTTCGAGAAATGGAATCAAGAAGAAACTATGGTCGGAACCACGGTTAAGAATGATCAAACCACCGATACAAGATGAACTTATAACAAGGGGTAATCATTTTTACGAGTAGCTTCCACGATAAGTTCTACATCGGGTCCATGGGCATGAACACAAGAGTTCAAGGTCGACTCCCACTTCTTCAATGCATAACCTTTCATTCACTCCTCGTTTTTCAAAGAAAATGTAGTGCAGAGGATTTATCTGGCGAAGTACCAGAAGAGTAAGACTCGTGAGAACTCTCGGGTTCCTCGGATTACAGAAGGCATAAGTTCAACCCATCGGGGCATTATTTTTTGAATCTATACAACCATCAACCAAGCAAAAGATACAAGTTCGAAAGCAGAGTATCGAAGTCAAAGCAGATGATACAATATACCGAAGATATTATGTATCATGGAAAAACTCACAAGAATTTGGATGTGAAGGACACAGTCGGATAACAACCCAGCAATGGATCTGGCGATTTTCGACAGAGTTGATGTGATTATCGGTAATCAATCAGATGAAGAAGGGGATGCAAAGGCATTGGCTTATAGAAACGTCTGAATGATTCAATGCTTGGGTACAAAGGAATTATGATTTCAAGACGAAGGATCAGAAGCAGAGGCTCTGATCAAAAGATGAGTAAGTTGAATAGACTTAGAGGTGCACCCGACCAAACCTTGATTGGGAAAGAACCAGCTCATATCCGGAGCGATGTCGGAGCCGGAAAGGAAATTTCCAAGGATTAATTGATGATTGCGAGTATTCGCTCACACGTTGAATCCATAGGAACAGAATGACAATCACAAAGAATTTTAAAGAATATTGCTAGACATATGGAATTAACCATAATGTAAGACGATAAGGAAGAACAGGAGCAATAGGCTACTAAGGATTATCGGTAGATCGAATAGTATTCCAAAGAATTTGTGAAACACATGAACAACTGGGGATAAACGGGTTCAGTGAATCATCCGTAGTGCAAAAAGAAGCCGCAAAGCAGAAGGCATAAAGGATTCTCGAAACAACGGAGAGTACATCTTGTAATAATAGGGGCAACTGGGTATGAAGGTACAAGCAGCAAGGATGTTATTTACGGGGATTATCTGTGGTCAGGAACTGCAAGGCAGTGGGCACAGGGTCTCGAGAAACCTCGAGGAATATCTGCAGAATCTTCTGGCGAAGCAAGCGATCATCGGTAATGTCGGGGCTCTCCGGGAGGAAATGGGTACGAGAACCTAATGTCAGAGTCAGTAAAATGTTTAACCCGAATAGACGAGAGATTAGAGTCCCAGAATATAGACGAGGAATAAAAGATCCTAATACCACCCAAATGGCGACGTGGGCCCGTAAGACACACAGTCATGTTAGTAAAAGTTTTGTAGTGACTAGACTCGACTTCGGCCAAGGAGTTGGAAGGGGGCTACCTACTGGCAGTCGGCTCTGATACCAACTTGTGACGCCCTCGATTCAATCGTACACTAATCATACACGCAAATGTGTACGATCAAGATCAAGGACTCACGGGAAGATATCACAACACAACTCTAGACACAAATTAAAATAATACAAGCTTTATATTACAAGCCAGGGGCCTCGAGGGCTCGAATACATAAGCTCGAAAACAAAAGAGTCAGCGGAAGCAACAATATCTGAGTACAGACATAAGTTAGACAAGTTTGCCTTAAGAAGGCTAGCACAAAAGCATCTACGATCGAAAAGGCAAGGCCTCCTGCCTGGGAGCCTCCTAACTACTCTTGATCGTCGGCGTCCGTCACGTGGTAGTAGGCACCCTCGGGGTAGCAGCAGTCGTCAAAGGTGGCATCTGGCTCCTGGACTCCACCATCTGGTTGCAACAACCAGAAAGAAGAAAGAAGGGGGAAAAGGGGGAGCAAAGCAACCGTGAGTACTCATCCAAAGTACTCGCAAGCAAGGATCTACACTACATATGCAACATTATCAAAGGAAGGCTGTATATGAGGACTGGGCTGCAAAAATGCCAGAATAGAGAGAAGGTCTAGTCCTATCGAAGACTAGCATCTTCTCGAACCCACCATCTTGCAGCAACAGGAGGGAGTAGAGTAGCATAAAGTAAAGTGGTAGTAGTGTTACCAACCTCGGCCAGAGATCCTTTCTCGACTCCCTGCGAGAAAGCAATCCCAGAGCCATACTATCCAGTTATCTCCACAATCAAATCCTCATCACCATCCAGTTCTCATCACAAGTATCCAGTTCTAGTTGTATCGATCGGGATACAACTCCAAGTGTCCGTTACCGTAGGACAGGCTATCGATAGATGTTTTCTTCCCTGCAGGGGTGCACCAACTTACCCACCACGCTCGATTGACTCCGGCCGGACACACTTTCCAGGGTCATGCCCGGCCTCGGCCAAACAATACGCCGCAACCCGACCTAGGCTTAATAGAGAGGCCAGCACGCCGGACTAAACCTATGCCCCCAGGGGTCATGGGCCATCTCCCCGGGAACTCCTGCACGTTGCGTGGGCGGCCGGTGAGCAGACCTAGCTACCTCCCTAAAAAGGCAGGAGCTTACCAGTCCAACCCGGCGCGCGCCGCTCCGTCGCTGACGTCTATTAAGCTTCGGCTGATGTACACGACGCAGAACGCCCATACTATGCCCACGTGATGGTTAGTGCTATCAGGCCAGAGGCCCCTCGGATCAAATATCCAAATCGTAGTGGATTAGGAAGGAGCGGTAACAAGCAGAGACTCACAAAAGATGTGACCCCGTTGCCCCGTCTCGAGGACTTGCGGCAAGGGCTAAGAATGCCCGGCCACGCCTCGTAATTATCTCACGGGCACCTTCCAGGTCAACCCATCTCCACATCACTTTCCAAGTAACAGTTGTAAAGTCCAAGTATCCGTGTGTCCAAACATCAAGAGGAAAAACCCAAGGAATCACCCTCGGTGGGTTCCACTCAATGTAATCATCAAGGTGAACGTAGAGGAATCACCCTCGGTTCACACTTGAGGGGTTGCACGACAGGGTCGTATCGGAAGTGGATAAAGAGGAAATCACCCTCGATGACCACGACCGAATAGCTACACTACAGGATTAACATCAGAAGTGTTGTAGAGGTCTCACCCTCGGCACTCGATAGTAACCCAGCAGTGTCGAGCAACTAAGGGGAAAGTGAGGTGCGGTGCCGGGGCCTGGTCTTCAATCCCGTTGATCGGGTCTTCAAGTATTAAAGCAGGGGCAACAAGGACAAGGTGGGGGTCACTGATGGATCACTAACCAGCCTATACTAAGCAGTTTAGGATAAGCAGGTAAGGTGCAATAACAGGTACAAAAGCAGGCTATGCATCAGAATAGGAGCATACAATAACAGTAGCAAAAATCTAATGCAAGCATGAGAGAAAGGAATGGGCGATATCGGGATGATCAAAGGGGGGGCTTGCCTGGTTGCTCTGGCAATGAGGGGTCGTTGTCGACGACGTAGTCGATCACCGGGGCATCAGCGGCCTCGGGGTCTACCGGAGAGAAGAGGGGGAAGAAACAGTAAATACATAGCAAACAGAGGTAACACTAAGCATGACATGACGATACGTAGCGCTAAGCGTGCTCTAACGCGGTACTACACGTTGCAGACGAAGTGGGGAAACATCCGAGGGTGAATTCCCGACGTTAGGTGAATTCTGGACAAAGAAAAAGAGGGGCAAAGTTCCAAGTTCAGCATGCTAGGGGCATGTGACAGATGAACGGACCACGTATTCGGATTCGTTGAATTTTTCTGAGCAACTTTCATATAGAAAACATTTTCATCGGAGTTACGGTTTATTTTCTATGAATTTTTAAAGATTAAACATTTTCTGAAATTAAATAAATTATCAGGAAGGTTTATTGTGTCAGCATGACGTCACAGCGACATCAGCAGTCAGCAGGCGGCTGACCAAGTCAAACCTGGCCTGTGGGTCCAGCGGGACCCACATGTCAGCCCCTGATAGCCTAACAGTGTATTAAACTAACTAATCTAGGTTAATTAGTTACTGGACCCCACCTGTCATAGCCTAATTGGCTAAACTAATTAGTTTTAATTATTAAAACATTTTAATTAGAGGATTAAGCGGTGGGGCCCGCACGTCAGTGTCACAGGGACGCCTAGTCAGCAAGTTGACTGGGTCAACGGTTAGCGGGACCCAGTGGCAGTGGCTCAGCGGCGTGGTCCAGGGTTGCCGCGTCAGCGCCCCGTCGGACGGCGACCGGAGTCGCGCCGGCGACCATTCCCGTGGCGGAAGTCCGCCGGAGATGGCCGGAAAACGGCTACAAGGCTCGGTTCGCCGCGTTTTCGGTCACGTTCGAGAGATGGCGCCGGCGCGCATCGCCAGGTGCCACCGGTTGGTCTCGGGGAGGCTCGATACGACGACGGCGAGAACCTTAGCGGCCGCCGGAGTTCGGCCATAGGCGGGATGAGCGACAGAGGCCATGAGGATGGGATCTAGCGGCACGAGCGGCCGCGGTGAGCGGACCTGAGCACGTTCCCATGCTCGGGCGAGCCTGACAGCGACTACAACGTCGACGACGAGCTATGCGGCGGAGCTAGGTTCGGGCGGCGATGGCAGAGGCTGCCATGGCGCGAGGAAGAGCACGGGGAGAGAGGGATAGGGAGGAGGAGCTCACTGGGCGCCTGTAGGTGTGCTCAGTGGGCTCGGGGCAGGCGCGGGGTGGCCGAATTCGACGCTGGTATTCGTCGGAGCAGAGGAGGAAGAAGAGGTCATCGCGCTTGCTGTGGGGGCTCCTGGCTTGGTCCGGTGGTCGAGGAAGACGTCGCGGGGCACGACGGCGCTCGGGGATTCGTCGGAGAGGGCCGGGGACAGCGGTGGCCGCGGAATCAACCAACGCACGGCGACGGTGGCGCTCGGGAGTAGTGAGCGCGTGAGGAAGAGGGGAAAGGTGGATCTGGGGGGAAGAGGCGCAAGTGGGAGTGGGGAGCTGACGAGGCCAGGAGGCTCGGCCTTATCCCCTCGGCGCGAGCAGCGGGGTGGCAAGGTGGTCGGGCGGCGACCGCGCGGGCGCGTGCCTCGGTCGGGTGAATAGGGGAAGGGGACGACCGCGGGGAGGAGTGGGCTGGGCTGTGCACTGTAGCAATGGGCTACAAGTGCACAGTAGTAGCTAGGCCCTTTTCTATTTCCTTTTTTTTTATTTACAGAGAGAGAAAGGGAATTATTTGGCCAACTATTTCACTTAGCAAACATTTGGGAGGTGTCCCATTAAATCCCTGGTGATCATAGACATTGCCACAATTATTTTGGAGACCAGAAGAATTCATTTGTTTTTTTTAAAGGATGGCATTTAAAAATGCTGAATTGGTGCTGTTATAATTGCTAATGTTCATCTTTGCACCAAAGTGATGTTGTGTTCCTTAACAAATAGTTGTTATGGAATTTTTGACAGATGATGAACATTTTTCCGGCAACTTTTGATCAACTTCAAACTTCACTTGAATTTGAATTGACTGGAATTTCAAATGGGATATTGGACAAAGGTGATTAAGCACTGTTTGGGTAAATGGTTAGCTTAATCACAGAGGGTTACTGTAGCATGACACTGGGGGTGTTACAAAGTGCTTCTTGGATTTGACCTTGAGTTTACTCATAAAAGACTCAAATTCATTTACTTCCTCATTAGACCCCTCACTTTCATCAATGCCATCTGTCAAGGAAGGATTAGAAATGATGGTGGTTTTGATGTTGGGGGTTACCTTGTTGGTGGCTTTAGCCATGAGACACTTGGCGGTGATGTTCTCATTGGGTGAGTCGAAGAGGGACAACTATGGAGTTGTGGCAATGGCAACGGAGGCCATGGCCATGGCTTAACTATCTTCATCATCATCGTCATCTCATGGTATTCTTCTTGAACCACCGACCCTCGAGTAGGAGTCTTTTTGGTGAAGTTGTTCTTGTTGGGGAAGGACTTGGCTTTGTCCTTTCAAATGAGCTTGCCACTATTGTCTTCCCGCTTCTTGTAGGGGAAATCCATAACAAAATGGCTCACATTGCCACAATTGTAACATGTTCTCACATGTTGCTGGCCCTTGAACCCACTTGAGTTGTTCTTGTTGAAGTTGGGCCTTGTATTCTTCTTGCTCCAAAATTGCCTTGAAGCAAGAGCCATGTGCTCATGATAATCATATTTTGTATCTTTGGGGTTGCTCTCCTCGTCTTCCTCTTCTTCCACAATAACCTTGGCCTTCAAGGCAAGGTTGGGCTTCTTTACCCTTTGAGAGCGCAACACCGCATTGTCGGCGGTCTTGTCCAAGATCCTCATTGCCACAAACTCATCCAACACTTCATTTGAGGTCAAGGAGTGGAAGTGCGGTCTTTGACGAATGACGGAGGACAAGGCCTTGTGGTAAGGCATCATTGCCTTGAGGAACTTGCGCTTGATCCAATTGTCATCCGTGTCCTTGCTCCCATGATCTCGGAGTGAGACCGCAAGTTTGTTGACTCTCCGGAAGAGCTCACGAGGTTCTTCATCTTCTTTCATTGCAAACTCATCGGCTTCATCTTGCACCACTTCCTAGTTGGAGCGTTGAATGCTAGCACTTCCCTTATAGAGGGAAACAACACAATGCCATGCGTCTTTGGCCATGGCGAAGGGTCGAAGATGAGGGAGATCTTCAAGAAGAACAACATCTTGAATGATGAAGATGAAAGAAATATGCCCTAGAGGCAATAATAAAGTTGTTATTTATTTCCTTATATCATGATAAATGTTTATTATTCATGCTAGAATTTTATTAACCGGAAACATAATACTTGTGTGAATACATAGACAAACAGAGTGTCACTAGTATGCCTCTACTTGACTAGCTCGTTGATCAAAGATGGTTATGTTTCCTGACCATAGACATGTGTTGTCATTTGATTAACGGGATCACATCATTAGGAGAATGATGTGATTGACTTGACCCATTCCGTTAGCTTAGCACTTGATCGTTTAGTATTCTGCCATTGCTTTCTTCATGACTTATACATGTTCCTATGACTATGAGATTATGCAACCCCCGTTTACCAGAGGAACACTTTGTGTGCTACCAAATGTCACAATGTAACTGGGTGATTATAAAGGTGCTCTACAGGTGTCTCCGAAGGTACTTGTTGGGTTGGCGTATTTCGAGATTAGGATTTGTCACTCCGATTGTCGGAGAGGTATCTCTGGGCCCACTCGGTAATGCACATTACTTAAGCCTTGCAAGCATTGCAACTAATAAGTTAGTTGCGGGATGATGTATTACGGAACGAAGAGACTTGCCGGTAACGAGATTGAACTAGGTATGGAGATACCGACAATCGAATCCTGGGCAAGTAACATACCGATGACAAAGGGAACAACATATGTTGTTATGCGGTTTGACCGATAAAGATCTTCGTAGAATATGTAGGAACCAATATGAGCATCCAGGTTCCGCTATTGGTTATTGACCGGAGACGTGTCCCGGTCATGTCTACATAGTTCTCGAACCCGTAGGGTCCGCATGCTTAAAATTCGGTGATGATCGTAATTAGGGTTTTTGTGTTTTGATGTACCGAAGGTTGTTCGGAGTCCCGGGTGTGATCACAGACATGACGAGGAGTCTCGAAATGGTCGAGACATAAAGATTGATATATTGGAAGCCTATATTTGGATATCGGAATCGTTCCGGGTGAAATCGGGATTTTACCGGAGTATCGGGGGGTTACCGGAACCCCCCCCCCCCCGGGGGGGGGGGGTTTAATGGGCCTACATGGGCCCTAAGGGAGAAGAGGAGGGCCGGCCAGGGCAGGCAGCACGCCCCCTCCCCCGTAGTCCGAATAGGACAAGGAAGGGGCGGGGGCGGCGCCCCCCTTTCCTCTTTCCCCCTTCCTCTTTCGTTCTCCAACAAGGCAAGAGGGGGGAGTCCTACTCCCGATGGGAGTAGGACTCCTCCAGGCGCACCCCTAGGGGCCGGCCGCACCCCCTCCCTCCTTTATATACGGGGGCAGGGGGGCACCCCATAACACACAAGTTGATCTTCGTGATCGTTCCTTAGCCGTGTGCGGTGCCCCCCTCCACCATATTCCACCTCGGTCATATCGTAGCGGTGCTTAGGAGAAGCCCTGCATCGGTATAAGATCATCATCGTCATCACACCGTCGTGCTGACGAAACTCTCCCTCAACACTCGGCTGGATCGGAGCTCGAGGGATGTCACCGAGTTGAATGTGTGCAGAACTCGGAGGTGTCGTACGTTCGGTACTTGGATCGGGAAGACGTATGACTACTTCCTCTATGTTGTGTCAACGCTTCCGTTGCCGGTCTACGAGGGTACGTAGACAACACTCTCCCCTCTCGTTGATATGCATCACCATGATCTTGCGTGTGCGTAGGAATTTTTTTGAAATTACTACGTTCCCCAACAGTGGCATCCGAGCCTATGTTTTATGCGTTGATGTTATATGCACGAGTAGAACACAAGTGAGTTGTGGGCGATACAAGTCATACTGCTTACCAGCATGTCATACTTTGGTTCGGCGGTATTGTTGGATGAAGCGGCCCGGACCGACATTACACGTACGCTTACGCGAGACTGGTTCTACTGACGTGCTTTGCACACAGGTGGCTGGCGGGTGTCAGTTTCTCTAACTTTAGTTGAACCGAGTGTGGCTACTCCCGGTCCTTGCGAAGGTTAAAACAGCACGAACTTGAGAAACTATTGTTGTGGTTTTGATGCGTAGGTAAGAACGGTTCTTGCTAAGCCCGTAGCAGCCACGTAAAACTTGCAACAACAAAGTAGAGGACGTCTAACTTGTTTTTGCAGGGCATGTTGTGATGTGATATGGTCAAGACGTGATGCTATATTTTATTGTATGAGATGATCATGTTTTGTAACCGAAGTTATCGGCAACTGGCAGGAGCCATATGGTTGTCGCTTTATTGTATGAAATGCAAACGCCCTGTAATTGCTTTACTTTATCACTAAGAGGTAGCGATAGTCGTAGAAGCAATAGACGGCGTAAACGACAACGATGCTACGATGGAGATCAAGGTGTCGCGCCGGTGATGATGGTGATCATGGAGGTGCTTCGAAGATGGAGATCGCAAGCACAAGATGATGATGGCCATATCATATCACTTATATTGATTGCATGTGATGTTTATCTTTTATGCATCTTATCTTGCTTTGATTGACGGTAGCATTATAAGATGATCTCTCACTAAATTTCAAGATAAAAGTGTTCTCCCTGAGTATGCACCGTTGCCAAAGTTTGTCGTGCCCAAACACCACGTGATGATCGGGTGTGATAAGCTCTACGTCCATCTACAACGGGTGCAAGCCAGTTTTGCACACGCAGAATACTCAGGTTAAACTTGACGAGCCTAGCATATGCAGATACGGCCTCGGAACACTGAGACCAAAAGGTCGAGCGTGAATCATATAGTAGATATGATCAACATAGTGATGTTCACCATCGAAAACTACTCCATTTCACGTGATGATCGGTTATGGTTTAGTTGATTTGGATCATGTGATCACTTAGAGGATTAGAGAGATGTCTTTCTAAGTGGGAGTTCTTAAGTAATATGATTAATTGAACTTAAATTTATCATGAACTTAGTACCTGATAGTATCTTGCTTGTCTATGTTACTGTAGATAGATGGCCCGTGCTGTTGTTCCGTTGAATTTTAATGCGTTCCTTGAGAAAGCAAAGTTGAAAGATGATGGTAGCAATTACACGGACTGGGTCCGTAACTTGAGGATTATCCTCATTGCTACACAGAAGAATTACGTCCTGGAAGCACCGTTGGGTGCTAGGCCTGCTGCAGGAGCAACACCAGATGTTGTGAACGTCTGGTAGAGTAAAGCTGATGACTAGTCAATAGTTCAGTGTGCCATGCTTTACGGCTTAGAACCGAGACTTCAACGACGTTTTGAATGTCATGGAGCATATGAGATGTTCCAGGAGTTGAAGTTAATATTTCAAGCAAATGCCCGGATTGAGAGATATGAAGTCTCCAATAAGTTTTATAGCTGCAAGATGGAGGAGAGTAGTTCTGTCAGTGAGCATATACTCAAGATGTCTGGGTATAATAATCACTTGATTCAACTGGGAGTTAATCTTCCGGATGATAGCGTCATTGACAGAATTCTCCAATCACTGCCACCAAGCTATAAAAGCTTTGTGATGAACTATAATATGCAAGGGATGGAAAAGACAATTCATGAGCTCTTCGCAATGCTAAAGGCTGTGGAGGTAGAAATCAAGAAGGAGCATCAAGTGTTGATGGTCAACAAGACCACTAGTTTCAAGAAAAAGGGCAAAGGGAAGAAGAAGGGGAACTTCAAGAAGAACAACAAGCAAGTTGCTGCTCAGGAGAAGAAACCCAAGTCTGGACCTAAGCCTGAAACTGAGTGCTTCTACTACAAGCAGACTGGTCACTGGAAGCGGAACTGCCCCAAGTATTTGGCGGATAAGAAGGATGGCAAGGTGAACAAAGGTATATGTGATATACATGTTATTGATGTGTACCTTACTAGAGCTCGCAATAGCACCTGGGTATTTGATACTAGTTCTGTTGCTAATATTTGCAACTCGAAACAGGGACTACGGATTAAGCGAACACTAGCCAAGGACGAGGTGACGATGCGCGTGGGAAATGGTTCCAAAGTCGATGTGATCGCGGTCGGCACGCTACCTCTACATCTACCTTCGGGATTAGTATTAGACCTAAATAATTGTTATTTGGTGCCAGCGTTGAGCATGAACATTATATCTGGATCTTGTTGATGCGAGATGGTTATTCATTTAAGTCAGAGAATAATGGTTGTTCTATTTATGTGAGTAATATCTTTTATGGTCATGCACCCTTGAAGAGTGGTCTATTTTTGATGAATGTCGATAGTAGTGATACACATATTCATAATGTTGAAGCCAAAAGATGCAGAGTTGATAATGATAGTGCAACTTACTTGTGGCACTGCCCTTTGGGTCATATCGGTGTAAAGCGCATGAAGAAACTCCATACTGATGGACTTTTGGAACCACTTGATTATGAATCACTTGGTACTTGCGAATCGTGCCTTATGGGCAAGATGGCAAAAACGCCGTTCTCCGGTACAATGGAGAGAGCAACATATTTATTGGAAATCATACATACAGATGTATGTGGTCCAATGAATGTTGAGGCTCGTGGCGGATATCGTTATTTTCTCACCTTCACAGATGATTTGAGCAGATATGGATATATCTACTTAATGAAACATAAGTCTGAAACATTTGAAAAGTTCAAAGAATTTCAGAGTGAAGTTGAAAATCATCGTAACAAGAAAATAAAGTTTCTACGATCTGATCGTGGAGGAGAATATTTGAGTTACGAGTTTGGTCTACATTTTAAACAAAGCGGAATAGTTTCGCAACTCACGCCACCCAGAACACCACAGTGTAATGGTGTGTCCGAACGTCGTAATCGTACTTTACTTGATATGGTGCGATCTATGATGTCTCTTACTGATTTACCACTATCGTTTTGGGGTTATGCTTTAGAGACGTCCGCATTCACGTTAAATAGGGCACCATCAAAATCCATTGATACGACGCTTACGAACTGTGGTTTGGCAAGAAACCAAAGTTGTCATTTCTAAAAGTTTGGGGCTGCGATGCTTATGTGAAAAAGCTTCAACCTGATAAGCTCGAACCCAAATCGGAGAAATGTGTCTTCATAGGATACCCAAAGGAAACTGTTGGGTACACCTTCTATCACAAATCCGAAGGCAAGATATTTGTTGCTAATAATGGATCCTTTCTAGAGAAGGAGTTTCTCTCAAAAGAAGTGAGTGGGAGGAAAGTAGAACTTGATGAGGTAACTATACCTGCTCCCTTATTGGAAAGTAGCTCATCACAGAAATCTGTTCATGTGATACCTACACCAATTAGTGAGGAAGTTAATGATGATGATCATGGAACTTCAGATCAAGTTGTTACTGAACCTCGTAGATCAACCAGAATAAGATCCGCACTAGAGTGGTATGGTAATCCTGTTCTGAAAGTCATGTTACTAGACCATGATGAACCTACAAACTATGAAGAAGCGATGGTGAGCCCAGATTCTGCAAAATGGCTTAAGGCCATGAAATCTGAGATGGGATCCATGTATGAGAACAAAGTGTGGACTTTGGTTGACTTGCCCAATGATCGGCAAGCAATTGAAAATAAATGGATCTTCAAGAAGAAGACTGACACTGATGGTAATGTTACTGTCTACAAAGCTCGACTTGTCGCAAAAGGTTTTCGATAAGTTCAAGGGATTGACTACGATGAGACTTTCTCACCCGTAGCGATGCTTAACTCTATCCGAATCATGTTAGCGGTTACCGCATTTTGTGATTATGAAATATGGCAGAGGGATTTCCAAACTGCATTCCTGAGTGGGTTTCTAGAAGAAAAGTTGTATATGATGCAGCCAGAAGGTTTTGTCGATCCAAAGGGAACTAACAAAGTGTGCAAGCTCCAGCGATCCATTTATGGACTGGTACAAGCCTCTCGGAGTTGGAATAAACGCTTTGATAGTGTGATCAAAGCATTTGGTTTTGTACAGACTTTTGGAGAAGCCTGTATTTACAAGAAAGTGAGTGGGAGCTCTGTAGCATTTCTGATATTATATGTGGATGACATATTGCTGATCGGAAATGATATAGAATTTCTGGATAGCATAAAGGGATACTTGAATAAGAGTTTCTCAATGAAAGACCTCGGTGAAGCTGCTTACATATTAGGCATTAAGATCTATAGAGATATATCAAGACGCTTAATTGGACTTTCACAAAGCACATACCTTGACAAAGTTTTGAAGAAGTTCAAAATGGATCAAGCAAAGAAAGGGTTCTTGCCTGTGTTACAAGGTGTGTAGTTGAGTAAGACTCAAAGCCCGACCACTGCAGAAGATAGAGAGAAGATGAAAGATGTTCCCTATGCTTCAGCCATAGGCTCTATCATGTATGCAATGTTGTGTACCAGACCTGGTGTGTGCCTTGCTATAAGTCTAGCAGGGAGGTACCAAAGTAATCCAGGAGTGGACCACTGGACAGCGGTCAAGAACATCCTGAAATACCTGAAAAGGACTAAGGATATGTTTCTCGTATATGGAGGTGACGAAGAGCTCGTCATAAATGGTTACGTTGATGCAAGCTTTGACACTAATCCGGACGATTCTAAATCGCAAACCGGATACGTGTTTACATTGAACGGTGGAGCTGTCAGTTGGTGCAGTTCTAAACAAAGCGTCGCGGCGGGATCTACGTGTGAAGTGGAGTACATAGCTGCTTTGGAAGCAGCAAATGAAGGAGTCTGGATGAAGGAGTTCATATCCGATCTAGGTGTCATACCTAGTGCATCAGGTCCAATGAAAATCTTTTATGACAATACTGGAGCAATTGCCTTAGCGAAGGAATCCAGATTTCACAAGAGAACCAAGCACATCAAGAGATGCTTCAATTCCATCCGGGATCTAGTCCAGGTGGGAGACATAGAAATTTGCAAGATACATACGGATCTGAATGTTGCAGACCCGTTGACTAAGCCTCTTCCACGAGCAAAACATGATCAACACCAAGACTCCATGGGTGTTAGAATCATTTCTGTGTAATCTAGATTATTGACTCTAGTGCAAGTGGGAGACTGAAGGAAATATGCCCTAGAGGCAATAATAAAGTTGTTATTTATTTCCTTATATCATGATAAATGTTTATTATTCATGCTAGAATTTTATTAACCGGAAACATAATACTTGTGTGAATACATAGACAAACAGAGTGTCACTAGTATGCCTCTACTTGACTAGCTCGTTGATCAAAGATGGTTATGTTTCCTGACCATAGACATGTGTTGTCATTTGATTAACGGGATCACATCATTAGGAGAATGATGTGATTGACTTGACCCATTCCGTTAGCTTAGCACTTGATCGTTTAGTATTCTGCTATTGCTTTCTTCATGACTTATACATGTTCCTATGACTATGAGATTATGCAACCCCCGTTTACCAGAGGAACACTTTGTGTGCTACCAAACGTCACAACGTAACTGGGTGATTATAAAGGTGCTCTACAGGTGTCTCCGAAGGTACTTGTTGGGTTGGCGTATTTCGAGATTAGGATTTGTCACTCCGATTGTCGGAGAGGTATCTCTGGGCCCACTCGGTAATGCACATTACTTAAGCCTTGCAAATATTGCAACTAATAAGTTAGTTGCGGGATGATGTATTACGGAACGAAGAGACTTGCCAGTAACGAGATTGAACTAGGTATGGAGATACCGACAATCGAATCCCGGGCAAGTAACATACCGATGACAACGGGAACAACGTATGTTGTTATGCGGTTTGACCGATAAAGATCTTCGTAGAATATGTAGGAACCAATACGAGCATCCAGGTTTTGCTATTGGTTATTGACCGGAGACGTGTCTCGGTCATGTCTACATAGTCCTCGAACCCGTAGGGTCCGCACGCTTAAAGTTCGGTGACGATCGTAATTAGGGTTTTTGTGTTTTGATGTACCGAAGGTTGTTCGAAGTCCCGGATGTGATCACGGACATGACGAGGAGTCTCGAAATGGTCGAGACATAAAGATTGATATATTGGAAGCCTATATTTGGATATCGGAATCGTTCCGGGTGAAATCGGGATTTTACCGGAGTACCGGGGGGTTACCGGAACCCCCCCGGGGGGGTTAATGGGCCTACATGGGCCCTAAGGGAGAAGAGGAGGGCCGGCCAGGGCAGGCCGCGCGCCCCCTCCCCCTAGTCCTAATAGTACAAGGAAGGGGGGCGGCGCCCCCCTTTCCTTCTCCAACAAGGCAAGAGGGGGGAGTCCTACTCCCGGTGGGAGTAGGACTCCTCCAGGCGCACCCCTAGGGGCCGGTCGCACCTCCCCCTCCCTCCTTTATATACGGGGGCAGGGGGGCACCCCATAACACACAAGTTGATCTTCGTGATCGTTCCTTAGCCATGTGCAGTGCCCCCCTCCACCATATTCCACCTCGGTCATATCGTAGCGGTGCTTAGGCGAAGCCCTGCGTTGGTAGAACATCATCACCATCATCACGCCGTCGTGCTGACGAAACTCTCCCTCAACACTCGCCTAGATCGAAGCTCGAGGGACGACACCGAGTTGAAAGTGTGCAGAACTCGGAGGCGCCGTACGTTCGGTACTTGGATCGGTCGGATCGGGAAGACGTACGACTACTTCCTCTACGTTGTGTCAACGCTTCCGTTGCCAGTCTACGAGGGTACGTAGACAACACTCTCCCCTCTCGTTGCTATGCATCACCATGATCTTGCGTGCGCGTAGTAAATTTTTTGAAATTACTACATTCCCCAACAGAAGAGAGCATTCTCATTGAATTGATGGTCCACGGCTTCTCTAGGGGTGAAGTTGCTTCGGTCATGTGGATGAAAACCTTCTTCAATGATTCTCCAAAGGTTAGTATTCACATGATTTAAATGATGCTTGAAGCGATACACCCAAGAATCAAAGTCCTCATTTTTCACAATCTTAGGCGGAGGCCCGACATGATTTAAATGAGTAGAAGGAATCGGTCCTCCATAAACTGGAGGTGCCACATGGGCAAAGATACCGGTGCCATTTCCACCACTAGAAGAAGGTTCCTTTTCACTAGTAGCTTCCCCCTTGTCGGAGTTAGCATCCGTCACCTTGTCAGTGGGATCACCCACTTTCAACAGCGAGGTAGATAGTTTAAGTCCTTCTAAGAATTTATTAAACATGCTTTCAACCTTGGTTGTCATGGAGGTTTTCAATGTGTCCAAAGCCACATTGAATTCCTCACGGGACATCGTGGTTCCCCCATCACCCGTAGACGAGATCAGATTCACACCAGAGTGCTCCTCCCCACCGTCTACGATGTCAACCATAGTCTTCGGACGGCAAAGTCCTTAATAAAGAGACGAGGCTCTGGTACCAATTGAAAGGATCGATATAGTTGACTAGAGGGGGGGGGGGTGAATAGGCAACTAACAATTTTTAACTTTTCTTTACCAAATTAAACTTTGCATCAAAGTAGGTTGTCTAGATATGCAACTAGGTGAACAACCTATATGATGCAACACAACAAGCACACAAGCAAGCAAGGGATATAACACAAGTAAACTTGCAAAAGTAAAGGCACGAGACAACCAAGAGTGGAGCCTGTGAAGACGAGGATGTGTTACCGAAGTTCCTTCCTTTTGAGGGGAAGTACGTCTCCGTTAGAGCGGTGTGGACGCACAATGCTCCCCAAGAAGCCACTAGGGCCACTGTATTCTCCTCACGCCCTCACACAATGCGAGATGCCATGATTCCACTATTGGTGCCCTTGAAGGCGAGGACCGAACCTTTACAAACAAGGTTGGGGCAATATCCACAACTTAATTGGAGGCTCCCAACGACACCACGAAGCTTCATCACAATGGACTATGGCTCCGAGGTGATCTCAACTGTCTAGGGTGCTCAAACACCCAAGAGTAACAAGATCCGCTAGGTATTAGTGGGGGGAATCAAATTTCTCTTTGTGGAAGTTTAGATCGGGGCTTCTCAACCAATCCCGAGCAAATCAACAAGTTTGATTGGCTAGGGAGAGAGATCGAGCGAAAATGGAGCTTGGAGCCACAATGGAGCTTAGGGATGTAAGAGGTAGTCAACTAGAGGAAGAAGACACCCCTTATATAGTGGAGAGACAAATCCAACCGTTATCCACTTACTCAGCCCGCGACCTGCGGTACTACCGCTCCAGACAAGCGGTACTACCACAGGGGCTCATGGTACTACTGTGATGGACCGCGGTACTACCGCTGCAACGGCAGGGGCTAGTCTAGGCCAGAGCCGCCAAGGCTGAGAGCGGTACTGCCGCTGACGCGGTACTACCGCTCCCCCTTGCGGTACTACCGCAAGGCCAGAATGGACTAGGTTGGGAAGGGCACAGGTGAATAAAAATACATTTGTGCCTACTTCCGCTGAAAATCGAACAGTGCAAAAATCCGACATGGTACTACCGCGCCAGGCGTGCGGTACTACCGCGCAGGGAGCGGATGTAAAAAATTACATCCGCCCCTACTTCCGCTCGTGCTACTGAGCCAGACCAGGACTCACAGTACTACCGCGTTCTTGGGGCGGTACTACCGCGTAGGGCGCGGATGTAAAAAATTACATCCGCCCCTACAGCTGAGCCTGGCCTGAGGCCACGGTACTACAGCTCCATAGGAGCGGTACTATTGTGTGCGCCTACGGTACTACCGCAAGGGCTTGCAGTACTACCGCAGGGGCCTGCAGTACTACCGCTCCCAGGAGCAGTACTACCGCATGCCTCAGAATAGCAACACTAGGAATCCTTCTTTTTGCACAATAATGGAGATAACGGAGGATGCTCCAAAGCGCAAAGGGAAAGGCGGGGCAAAGGGAGAAAACATGTACGTGATGATTCAACCCAAACCGTTCCACCGCGGACCCCCTCTTAATAGTACGGCTATCCTATGACTCAAATCCACCAAAAGAGACGTAGAACGCCGCCGTCTTCAATAGTCTTCGAGGGGTACCAAACCATCTTGTGCCTAACGACGAAGCGACTGAAATACTCAAGGCACACGATTAGTCCGCAAAAGCATTATCATCAATCACCAAAACACCTTAGGGATAAACATGCCCTTACACCGCCTGCCCTTGCGGTACTACCGCAGGGGTAGTATTCAACGGCCACACAGGTGCAGCACACGGTAGTATACACAGTGAGGCAGCAGTACTACCGTTGGGGATAGTGGTACTACCGCGTATCCACGAATGTAAAAAAATACTATCGCGCCTACATCCGCTGGAGCTAGCTTCGAGTAGTAAGCCGGCACGGTACTACCGCTCACAGGGAGCGGTACTACCGCGTAAGGGCGGATGTAAAAAATTACATTCGCGCCTACTTCTGCATGCATCAGCATTAGGGCTGGAGGCAGCGGTACTACTGCCGGCCCCTGCGGTACTACCGCTCCCTTGGGCAGTACTACCGCATGCCATAGATGGTTTAGCACTTGGCTGCCTTCATATCGTAGCTAAAGACAACAGAAGGATACAATAAAACCAGAACTGTCATAACTTCTGTGAGCTTCGAATTGAGCAAACTCAAGCTTGTTGGATAGAAGACAACGAGTAGCATCAAAACAGTGAGTGGTTATAGTAAAAAGAGGCAGGAGAGGTATGCCTAACAAATAGAGGA
This sequence comes from Triticum dicoccoides, assembly GCF_002162155.2. Lineage (NCBI taxonomy): Eukaryota > Viridiplantae > Streptophyta > Magnoliopsida > Poales > Poaceae > Triticum > Triticum dicoccoides. The sequence continues at coordinate 171,588,347 of NC_041393.1, read as the reverse complement.
GTGAAACCTCCAATAGAGAAGAACCGACATAACCTCCAATCATTGAAAACATCCTAGAAGATGCATGTGAACTCCGTTTTCGTTGAACTCGAGCTTATCATCAAGATGACCATAAGCTCCAAAGAATCACAAAGAGAACCAAACAAGAACCAAGAATGATGATGCAAGGATGCCATGGTTTGAGCTCTCTACGAACGATACGATCAAGCTACTCATCAAGAGCCCCCCTTGATAGTACGACAATCTGTCTTATAACCCGGTCTCCCAACTACCACCATGAGACCGGTAAAATAGAAAACCCTATCAAGGGCAAACCTTTGCCGTGCACATAGTCCACTTGAGCTAGATGTAGACGAACTTGACTTCCTCAAGTTGGACCACCTTTCTTGATTGCATTGGTTCGGTGAAGACTAGTAGATTGCTCCCCCATACTCCACTATGGGTGAGCCACTCTTCGGCACATCTTCACAAGTCCATTGTCACCACAATGGACGGCAATCTTCAAGCACATGATCTCTTCGTGATGCATTACTTGAACGTGCACACCGCAACCTAACCCCACAAAGAACTCTCACGAAGAGCATCGGTTAGTACGCAAAGCGTAATTGACAATGCTTACCATACCATGGGATCACTTGATCCCTCTCGGTACATCTTCTATGATTTGTGTGTTGATCAACTTGATTCACTCTTTGACTTAGTCTTGATCAACCTCTCACATGACCAATCTTTAGGTAATTCCTTGAGTAGCACCTTGGTCATCACACACTCTCCTTGAAACCAACAAATGTACTCCAAGAAAGCCTATGGACAAAACCTTCAAATATAACTCAAGGCAACCATTAGTCCATAGAGATTGTCATCAATTACCAAATCAAACATGAAGGCACCGCATGTTCTTTCAGTTGGGTAGTTCGACCATTAATGTGTTACATGAGTTCAGAACATCATGAGACAGTTCGGTAATAACGTGGATTGGGCCAAGCCCGTGTTCTCACAAGCGGCTAACACCAATAATGATCTCTTTGTCTGCCTACAATTTTGTCGGCTGCGTGTTGATCTGTGGTCAACTTAATTGACAGTACTCCTTCCATTTTTTTACTCTGCATATTAAGTCTCATTACGGCAAGCCTTTGACCACAACTCTCTTCATGTGTAACTTTCATGATAGAAAATAATAATTATGAGGATATACTTTAAATATGAATCTAATGGAATTAAATTTATGCCTCATAAAGTATATACTAGGGGAGCACTGTTTAGAAATGTAAAAAACACATATGTTTTTATGCATGCACATACACTCATTTCTATGAATGCACACATGCATGCCCTATCTTGATTGACAAAGTCAACATAGTGCAGGTCGATGAAGCGCCAAACTTTGAGAGACGGAGCAGGCAAATCTTGTGATTGACAAAGTCACCATAGTCATATCACAGTCAATGAGATGCCGTCTCCACTTAACTTCAAGTGACTAAGGAGGCAAATTTTATCATTGACGAAATCACAATAGTCACCTAATACCGATGGGTATCATCCTCACTAAACGAATATCCTTGAAAAGTATAAATAAATTTTGAAAACATGAGCATTTGTACTAAGTTTACAATTTAAACCAGGATGGACTAGGCCCCTCCTGTCAATGGAGTAACGTGCACCTTTCCGTTGATGTGGAGGCTCTCCTAATTTTCAGGGATCCTTGGATTGATGGAAAGTCTGTCATGGAGTAGGCACCACTAGTCTACGATCGTGTTCTTAAGCATAGACGTAGGGACCGCATTGTACGCCAGTAGCTGACGGTTCACGCATGGGTGCGGGATATTCATTGTCCTCTTGGACCCGCCACCCTAGTGCAAGATGTGGTGTTATGGTGGCGTCTTCGCCCCATCTTATTGATTGATGAGCCGGGTGTGCTTCAACAACTTCAATGCCTATTATGTCAAACCACACTTCCTTGCCCTTCCGGGGCTCGATCACGGACCACAATTGGCACTTCACTTGAAAGACTTGGGCGCATCTCCGCATCAAGGTGTTCACTTGGCTCGCCCTTCAGGACCGCTGATGGACGACGGACCGTCTTGCTCGTCATGGCCATCCCCACGAGGAGCGATGCGTGTTATGTGATCAGATTCTTGAGGACATACAACATCTTCTAGCTGGTTGCCACTTTTCTGCTAGGTATGGCATGATGTACTCTCCTGGTCCCAATCCACGACCACTCTGTCGTGCTTGGTGATGAGCTTCTCTGAGTTGTGGTCGACTACCTCCTCGCATGCTTCCACTATGCACCATCGAGGACTCTCCTCCGCCATCATGCTCATGGCCTGGCCATTTGGAGACGTGGCAATGGATGCATCATTGACGGGCACCAACCCTCCGTCTCCCATCTTGTCCATGATATCTAGTACAAGGCGTGTCTTTGGGCCAAAGCCGGTTCCACGATGACGACTAATTTTCTTTCAGAGATGTAGTCTTTCTTGTTGTTGGGGCTTAGCAATCCCTTTCTTTCTGCTCACATCATGTTGCAAACAACATGTTGTGTACGTGCTGTTGCAAAATGCACCTACTCTTGTAATTCTTCACTCTCCTTATATTAATAAAAAAATGCACAAACTTTATGTATTCATGAAAAAAGTATCATGGAAAGTAGAAAAAAGTAAAAAAAAATATGATGTTAGACTTTTAGCGTCAGCGAACGCCTAGATATGTGAGTGCAAACCTTTGTCTCCAAGTCCATCTCTATGCGGAGATAGATAAATTTGCTATGCCGTTGTGTAAGATTTGTTATGTTTTAAAGTGAAAATTGTCATCTAGTGTGATCATAGAAATTACCACATTGCAACCAGTAATGACATACGTTCGATCAGATCCGATCCGATGCATGGTGTCAGATGTATATTTTGTGGTTAAAAAAAGGACCCTCATAAGTGTCACATGTGTAGGTTGAAGGAGGTCGCGCCGAACACCCTTTTAGCCATCCATTGTGATAAGTCAGAGTTTTTTTTCACACATGCATGCAAACAGGGACAAAAATGGATGATGTCAGCGGAAATATTTTGGGTTTTTTGAACTTTAAAATGTTTTTATCTCCTGAATGCAAAATCCGATTGAAAATGCATTTTCACCATTAAATCCGTCGCGACGAGGACCTCAAAACTAGATCTCATATCGATATGTTTCGACGATATCTTTTGACGGTCAAAAATTGCCATGTCTATTGCACATAAATTGTCATGGCGTTTACACTGAAGTTGTCACGATATGTTTCAACTACCTTTTCTTCTACGTTTAAAGTAAATTTTGACATATTATAAAGAAGGAAACTAAGAAACTAAACTTGTCATGATGAATTACTCAAATTTGCCATGATCCATGAAATAATTTTGACATGGTTCATAATTAAAAATAAATTCATCGTCAATTACTTAAAAAATGCATGATCAATGACTCAAATTTGCCATGAACCAGAAACTAAAATTGCCATGGTGACTTAATAAATTTGCCATGATACATGCACTAAAAATTGCCATGGTTCATAAAAAACTAATTTTATGGTCAAAATACTAGAATTGACATGGTCAAAATACTAAAATTGACATGATCTTAAAATTGCCATGATCTATAAACTAAATTTGTCATGATGAATTACTAAAAATTGCCATGATCCATGAATTAAATTGTCATGGTTAATTACTAAAAATTGTCATCGCCAATTAATAAAATCCATGTAAAGTTGTTGAAATACAATGGTAGCTTTAAATCTAGAAAGAAAATGAACATACCATGGCAACTTTAGTGTAAATACTATAACAACTTCAGTGTAACATCATGACAACTTTTGGCCTAGAAAAGTCGTCGAAACATATCAATATGAGATCTAATTTTGAAAATGAATTTTTAATCGGATTTTATTTAAAAAATAAAACACATGCATATGAAAAAGCAAAAAAAGATTGTTGATATCATATGTTTGATGTGCAAAATGAACTATAATAGAACGTTTAGACCATGTTGATTGATCTCATCCGTGTAATACTTACTCCCTCCGTGCTAAAATAAATGTCTCAACTTTGTACTAGCTATATGTACTAAGCTCAAGACATTTATTTTGGAACGGAGAGAGTATTATTTGGTAAAAAAACAGCACCTTGAACTCTTTACTACGTCGAGAAAATAGGCTATTTACCACTTTCAATATCGGACTTCGCAGAACTGCCACTCTCAACATTGGCTTCGTAAAAATGCCACCTAGTTCGTGTGCTCTTTGATTACTATGCCATTTTTCATTTTTCAATTACTTTTTTTTTCTTTTCAATTTTCTGGCACCTGAAAGGACCAAAGACCCTTGTCTTTTTCTACCTTATCCAATCTGTTTCTGGTCTGGTCTGTATCGGATTGCTCTGAGGCTAGCTTCCTCGTGTCGTCATGGTCGCTCGCCGCCGTACCCCATTGATGCCCGCGCGAACTACCCAACTCGCCGCCTTAGCTTGACCCCGCCTGCGCTCGCCGCCGGTGCTCGCCCATGGCTGCGCGCGCCGCTGCAACTCGCTCTTGTCACTGCAGCTCTCCGTCGGCGCTCATCCATGTCTGCACACGCCGGCGCAGTTCGCCCTCGCGTCGCGGATGATTACGCGTGCCAGCACAGTTCGCTGTGGGTGCTCGCCCCATTGTGGATGCTTGCGCGTGCCAGCGCAGCTCGCTGCGGGTGCTCGCCCATGCATGCGCGCGACGACACAGCTCGCCCTTCCCTGCGTGTGTTGGCGCCGCTCGCCCCGCGACATGCCTGAGAAGTGGGTGGCGCTGAACATCAGCATCAGTGGCATGATGGCACCAGCCGCTAGAGGAGATGGATGTGTGTCAAGTTCTGAAGATGTTGAATGCAAGCAACCTGTAAGTGATGTTTGCTGTAACCTTTACTTGATGTTGGATTGCAACTTGGCAATTACATCAAGAATAGCATGCCGTGTTTAATTTCATGTCCAGAATCAACTGAGCAACAATACGACAATGGTTATCAACAGGGAGTAGATCAGGGATAATGACTGTGCTTCCCATAGGTTCCATACGTCACATGAGGAGCTTTGTTGATGCAGCATACCCTACCGCAAACATGGCTAGTACACAAGTCATGATGAATATGCCGGTCAATGACAAAGGGTTGCAGGCGACTGCAGTAGTCGTCGACAAAGGGGTGCAAACGGAGGATATTATGGATGAGGCAAAGACAGTGCGGGTCGACGAGATGGATGTCAGAAAGTTAGTTAACCAAGACAAGGATGACAAAATTATGGAGAAAATGATATATTTTAGCTAGGGAATAGATGGGAACTTGCGTACATTATGTGGTCCAGGTTTTCTACCAATAATACACAAAGAAGGAGCCCATGTTAATCGTGAGAAAATTGCTAGATTAGACGGGTCCATACAAGTGCATGCACGCATAATATCAGGAAGGAATTGTTTGTTTTCTAATGGATTCAAAAAGGAATATCATGCATGTGCTTGGAGAAATAATAGGACGTGCAGAACACGGAGATTAAGAAGGAAAGACCATGCATGCAACAGATTTGTTAGTTGGGTTTCACCGGATATAAAAACTCCAGTGCATGTGCTAGAAAATAGGAAGAGGAGCCTGCATGTACGTGAAGATATGTTTCCAGATCGGCCGTCCATGTACGTTTGGAAAAGGAAAAACAAAGTAGCAAATTAGAATGGACTAGCAGAATGCCCGTGCGTTACTACGGGCTATCCGTCATGTTATCTTCTACACCCGGGTCCAACACAAAAAACCCATTCAACGACGCATCTTTTCCTTGTTTGTCGAAACCTCCCTTTCCCGCTTGGTTTCCCGTCGTAGCGGTACATTCCTCACTCGAGCCACTCCCTTTAAAACTAGATGACATCCATCTCATCTTCATCGTGCATTGCATTAGGGATGAAATTTGTCATGTTCATAATATAATAGAGTGGGTTAATCTAACACATACTATTGTCACAAACAACAACTATAGAAATCATTCCCAAAGATCCATTCAACTTTGCAAATTCCACTTATGTCAGAGGCTGTTACCTTGATGAAGGCATCATCGTGTAACTACTGTCGACCCACTCGTGCTACTCCGGGGGAAACCCTAGAATCTGGTGTTCCAGATCAAAGGATGGCGGCACTGCGGTGTCGTTTCTCTCTTGTGAGCATCGTTTGTGGAGCAGCGCCGGAAGTCAGAGGCAAGAGGTGGAGCGGCTTCATCTTGCACGGAGCTTTGGTGGAGATGTCAAGTCATGCCTGACCGACAGGTGCTACGCTTTGTCATGCCTAGTCGGACTTCAAGCTGTGTCGGCTGGTGGTACTTGGCAGCATGGCGCTGAGGTGTATCAGTGGCGACCGCGACGTGCTCAGCTGTTTGCGCGCAGGGAGGAGGTGCTGTTGGGTGCCGTGGTGGCGTCGATGATAGCTAGACCGAGGAAGGTTGATGCATCAGTACAGTTCTGAAGATGGAGCGGTGGTAGTTGGCGGCGGCGGCCTCTGAGAGCACGCCGGACCAGTGAGTGCCTCAAACCCGACAAGTGGCTAGATTGGGGTCTCAGTCTTAGATGTTAGGCTTGGCTGCGATGTCTGTTTGGTATTAGGCCCAGGCTATCTGTGCCCCTTCATCGACAGGATAGGTGTAGCGACATTTGTTGCTTAGACGGCGGCTTTAGTCTTACTGTTGTATGACTTTGTAAGGTCTTGTGAGAATAATTAATAAAGTGATTGTATGCATCGCCCAGATGCAGAGGCCGAGAGTCATCCTCCTTTTCTAAAAAACATCCTGTAGAGCATAGTCATCATCCATCATGGTGAACGTTAGGTCACCCATGTCACGAGCTCATCATGATCGTTGTCCATGTTAGCAATCGGTGCTCGGCCATGTCGCTAAGAGCTTGTTGAACGTCGTTGCCCACGAGCGCTTACAAAATGATTTGAAGCGATTAACTGCTTGCTTAATTAATTAAGTACACAAATAATTAATGGCCTACCTAATACCATGTATGTCTAATTAATTGCTAACCAAAACAATTAATTATCTACATAATTGAAAAAATCCCTATTTTTAATTATCTCTAGGCATAATAAAATTGTCTATCTAATTAACCACATTACATTAATGACTCGGTTTTCAAATTGATTCAGTGCGAAAAAATTCCTATTTAAATGGACCTAATTAATTTCATGCGTAATTAACTCTCTAGCTAATTAATATCATTAATGGTTTGATTTCCATATTGATTTTGTGCTCAATTTCTATAATATTTTTGCATGAATGACTGCTACGAATGACAACGACAACTACTGAGTATTGTTGGACGAATTTCCCTAATGATTTTTTTGACATTTGAATGGTCACACTTGATTTGAGAATTTAACATGTCTAGCTCTCTGTATGACACACAAGAAATATAATATGGCGACACACGGCTAACAAAATTGGATTTAGTATAAAAGAACACCTTTCAAAGTCTTTAATAGATGGAGTCAATGATACAAAAAATGGGCGGCAATTTACCGACAAACTCATAAAGCATATGATAGCATGTTGTAAAAAAATATTTCCTCTTTTCGTTTGCGCAAGTATATCTCCATGGTAAGTAAGTGTAGAGCAGAAGCCAAGGTGCCTAAACCTGTAGTCACGGACGAATCGGCCAGCAAATAACAGTTCTATGAAGAAAAAAATATGTGAATATGAAACTGCAACAGTTGCACCAAATTGTGGAATTTATCAATTATTATATTTTACAGGTTACGGGTTATCTAGCTTCCTATTGGTATAACATCTAATATGTCAACTCCAAAAGCGCCTAGTTGAGAATTGGCACTCCCTCATTGAAGCATCTTTTTGCACTCTAATAACTGACCTGACATGGACCTTCTCAGTTAAATAATGGTGCATCTAATTGCATAGCAAACTGCAGTAAAAATGCAAATTCAGATGCTACGGAGAAAATGTTAGGATAATCCTAGGCCAAAACGTTTCAGTTAAAAAATATGAATGTTGCTGAACTCAGAATGTTTACTATGACCAATCTGATTCACTTATACCAAAAAAAAGTATTCTATAGCAGAACAAAATTACATTACTACTAACCAGAATGCCTGTAGAGAAAACAGATCAGAAAATGCAAATTATGTATTGGTCATTACCATAGCTGCAAGTGGATGAATTGTAAATATTGTACAAGTCAAAGTCAAAAGAATGCACCTCCACACATTATCTACCCTGAATGATGAATAATTTCACACAAGGGGTCTCGTGCTATACCAGCGTAAAGCAATATGCTATGAAAAATTAGATGTCAACGGATTATGTATGAATTACCTTAGAACTGGAAGAAGAAAATTGCAGGAGGTACTTGGTGTCCCTGTGGTCACTGTCCTCCAAGTTGAATTATTCATTCTCTCATCCAAATCCTAGCCGCAGTATCTACAAAAAGGAAGAATGTAAGTCTTGTTTTGCTGAACAGTGTTTATATAAATAGAACAAGTATCTTTTTCAATGTCATGATCAAAGCTACTGCATATTACAACTACCCATGATCAAAGCCATTACAAGAAAATACCAAAATGCAAAGATGATCTAAATCCCAATGTAAAGTATGCACATAAACTAATGAATAGCCTGTGCAATTTCTTGCCTACAAATCGAATGAACTGATGGTAATCTCAACGCAATTATATCAAAGCTACTGCATATTATTGTTTCATGAAGATCCGGTACCCAACAACGGAGACAGAGACAACAAATTGAAAGGCCCCTGGATGAGAGATGACAAAAGCAACGAAGTGTTATCTTCCCGGCCCAGAACGACGAAGATGCCACATGATAGTATGGCACCAACCCATCGTATGTGCGCTGACGAGTGACGACAGAGACGACTGAGCCTGAAACTTAACCTGAGTACGAATAATCAACAGTGACGGCAACTGTTGCGGGCTTGCGGCGAGGTACCCTCACCTCGACAATGATCTTTGGTCGGAGCGCAGAGGTAAGTGGTGTCGTTGGCGACATGCAGGTCGTCCACTCGAGAGGAGGCGCTGGATATTAATGGAGATCGTGCAGGCAGACAACGAGGTGGGGTGGTTCATCTGTGCGGTCTGCTTCCGATCCAATCTGCGATATTCCCCCATGTGGATGCGACCCCATCACGTAGCCATACAAAACGATATAGGAACCATGATTAGATAAATATACAATGATCAATTGGACTGTATTAGAATTGGAGAGAGAATGAATATACAGGAAACATGCAGGTCGAGCAAGCCAGCCTTTCCTATGGTCGTCTTGTTCCTGCAGATGTTAAGCTAATACCGAATCCAATGTTTAAAACCAATCAATCCCTAGTCTCTTTCTCTGCCAGCGAAAGTTAATCTCTGGCGTCCTTCGTCCAAATTGAATTATATCAAACTGAGCAGGACCAACATAATTATGGGAAAGCCATATAAGAGAGATTAGTGGGAAGGAGAGGATTACGTCCCGGATTTTCAGAAGAAATGTGTGTTAGTGTTAATAGGAAGGAGGGGATAGTGTCCTGATTTTTTTACTGGGGAGATGTGCATTAAAGAAAAGATAGATTGTGTCCTGATTTCCTGCATGAAAAAAGAAAACCGGAAACTTGGAGGAGATCGAGGGGTGGGGCTGGCTAGGGGGTGGAGGTGGGACGAAAAAAACCGGAAAAAATAAACTGTACCAGGCTACCAAGTGCTCCATTAGGTAAACTGCAGTGCAAATAACTTGACTGCAATTTTCATTCAAGTATTCATTTGTAATTCTCCCTTTTTATTGCTATATGATATCTGATGCCTGATGCTTTTACCATATTAAAAGAACACATGCATTAGAAAAGAAATACGGTACCTTAGTACTTTTGTTCTTCTCTAGTGAGCAGGAGTCCTAGCATCTTCCTCCTGCGCATTTGTTGAAACAATCCTTTCATCATTGAAACTTCGGCAAAGCTAATAATACACGAGAACATGGCATGCGTGCCATCAGCACAAGCAGGATGTTGTCTTAGTAAGCATACATTTGTACATATAGTGTGCTGAAAATTGAAACCAGATTTTCACGCAAAATAAGTTTCCAAGGCATTCCTTTAATACTTTTAGTTCCTTATTTTGTTGCCCCTTGTTTCCATCTCTTCCAAGTACAAAGATAGCAAGGAAGCCAATGCAAAACTGGGCCAGAGCATGAAAAGTGATGCCACATCTGGCATCGCAGTCTAGTGAGCCTCTGTTAGCACTTGATAAAATCAATTATCCCGTCCCACTCTTCACTTTTTGACAAAAAACTTCCGAATAGCAATCTTGGTGAGTGATCTCGATCGGGTTCGATCGGCATGGCGTGTCGTTCCTCCAGGAGTGGGTGCTGAGAGGAAGGATGGCGAACCTCCATTGTCAATCGGCCGGAACTGCATCGTCATTTGGATCAGAGCATGGACGAAATCGAGATGGTAGAGGTTGAGGAATTTGTAGGACGTGAGGGTTTAGGGTGGGCATCACGAGGACTCACCCATATCTTGGGAGACGGCAGACCTGAGGTGCAATCGTGTTCGTGCTTCAGGGGCTGCCACGTGCTGTCCTCGCCGCCATCGCCTGTCGATGCCACTTCAGCGCCACGAGCATGGGACTGAGGGACGAAGGGAAGAGAAGGGAAGGAAGCGAGCTAATGACGTACCTATGTTTGGTATGTAATACCCTCCATTAAGAGTAGATATTTTCTTAAAATCGGTTATTTTGTTTCCTAATTAATGTGATTGAGCAATTTAAGGTAAGGTTAATTAATTTAGATTTGATATTTGGAGATTGATAGTGATTGATTCTTTCACATAAAGACATTACTAAAAATAACTTGCACCAGCATGGAAAGTTATGATCCGTTAAGATTTTTTTCGTTGTGTGAGTGGGTGACGCGAAACTAAACCGGTGGGGTGGGGGAGGGACGAAAAAAAACCAGCGAAATAAAACGGTTGAAAGTGGTGGGACGAAAATAAACCGTACGAGGCTACCAACTACCCATTAGGAGTAGAGATAACGACGGGAGTTTGGGCGTGTGCGGGACTCGATCGCGGGGTTTTTCTTGGTTTTTCACGGCTAAGGGGGAGGTGGGAGGAAGTACCAAAGAAGTACCAAAAAAGACCGAATGAGGTGGGACGAAAATAAAACCTGAAACGCGACCTACCAACTGAGACATTAAGAGTAGAGATACTGCAAGGAGATCGGTTGCGCAAGTCACGCAAGGGATTGTACACCAACCGTTTTCCAATCAACTAGTATGGCCTGCGTGCCTTGGTTTGGCCGAACTCGTCTGAGTCGGTTTGTACCTAGGTTCTATATATTATTTGCTATCAAGACTTTTAGGGGAAGTTATTTTCTTTAGAGTTTAGACAGACTATGAAGCGGCCCCCTGGGCGTTCATCTTGTTTATTATTGTGAGATTTTCTATCAAGAAAATTACACTTTGGCGAGAGGATTCTCGTGATCGAGAGTTTGCTAGCTATTGGCTTGAGGTTCGTCGGCGACGACGAATTGTGTGCTGGTGACGTCTACATTGACGAGATGTGCCTTTTTTGTCGAGGTATTGCTAGTCAGTTTTTGTTACCATAGTTTCAGGTTGCGTGTATCGCTCGTGTAATTGAAAACTCTTATCAGTGAAATTTAGTCGCGGTTGTTGCATCGTGAAAGATCGGGCCAAATTAGCGGCGCGTCCGAGGTCATGCCCTCATCATTTGTTGAACTGAAATCAAATGAACAAACCAAGGGAAAGGTAAAACATAATACCGTCCAAAAAGATTATGTTCCATGTCGCCACTGCGGTACTGGGTGACGGGTAGCACGCGACGCTGAGGAGATCGGCGGCACGCGATGCCAAGGAGATCGGCGGCACGCGGCGTTGAGGCAATCAGCGGCGTCGCGACGTCCAGGAGATGAGGGCGGCGTCCAGCGATAGACCCAAGAAGTCCTGGCGACCAGGGATGCGGCAAGCACGTTGTTCACGGCGGGCAGCACGCACGCGTCCGCTTCAAGTGCTGATCTGATGCCAAAGTACGTGAAGATAGCATCAGGGGTACTTCGGTCCTTTCAGGTGCCAGAAAATTGAAAAAAAAAAGAAAAGTAATTGAAAAAGGGGAAATGGCATGGTAATCAAGGTGCACATGAACTAGGTGGCATTTTTACGAAGCTAATATTGAGAGTGGCAGTTTTGCGAAGCCCGATATTGAAAGTGGCAAATAGCCAATTTTCTCTACTACGTCAGAGCTTTGTGGGCCCCAAGCAGAACGCACCAGTCGTGCCAAGGTTGTTTAATCCCACCACACACAGAAAAAAAGTTCTTTAATCACTTCCTGCAGAAAAAAAAGGTCGTGTCAGGCCCTTCAACGCCATCCAGAGTCCAGGCGTGGCACCATGTGACCGTACCAGCTCACCCGCCACGCAGGCACTCCCCGCCACGCGTGCCGCCCCCTCCTCGAACTCCAAACCGATCGCCGCCGCCTCGCGCCAAAATCACGCGTCACACTCACAGCCGCACCCAAACGTAGTACGAGAAACAGAGAAGGTAGACAGAGTTAGAGCTCTCTGCTCGTCGCGCGTACGTACAGACTACAGAGGCAGCGAAGAAGAGGGCGGACAAGACGGCGGCGGTGATCCGAAGCCAAATCGAAGCGAGCTCTGCATATGCGCCCGGCACATGGCGGCTTCCTCGCTGTGGGACGAGCTGGTGGTGGCGGCGTCGACGGGGGGGAGCAGCGGCACCGTGGTGTCCATTTGCGTGTTCACGGCGGTGCTCTGCCTCTGCCTCGTCGCCGGCCACCTCCTCGAGGAGAACAAATGGGTCAACGAGTCCATCACCGCGCTCATCATCGTACGATACGACGTCTCATCCCCAACATACAGATGCATTTCAGGGAAGAATATCCATCATCGTGACGAGACGTCCTGATTTCTCTCTGCTTCTGTGTTTGATGGCAGGGGTGCATTGTTGGGGCTCTCATCTTTCTGCTGAGCAAGGGCAGGAACTCGCACATCCTGAGGTTCGATGAGCAGCTCTTCTTCATCTACGTTCTTCCTCCGATAATCTTCAACGCTGGGTACGCATATACCTTCACCAGCTTTGTTAATTCTGCCCTGTATTGGATTTTGGAGGTACTGTACTAAAAAATTAACCAGCTAGTAGTACTTTACTGAGTGCTGTGTGGAACCGTCCATGGCTCCTCTTCGCAGGTTCCAGGTCAAGAAGAAGCAGTTCTTCCATAATTTCCTCACCATCATGTCCTTTGGGGTATTCGGGGTTTTCATCTCGGTCGCAATAGTTTCCGCAGGTACCATCTCTTTGCTGATTCTTCGACTTTTCGAGCATGTCTTACTTGGGCATGTGTACATCACACATTGTAAGAGAAATACTTATAAATTTGCAAGACTTAGCTGCTAAACTGAGTGCAAGTCAGCCAACTTTACATGAGTGAAGAACACACCACATGACCATGATATGGATGATTCTGCTCACAAAAGGGCAGTTCCATACTAGCGATGTCTGCATAGATATTGTGAACTAGGTTTGGCATCGATCGGCAATCAGGCCTGAATATGGGTTGGTTTTGTCTCCTTCAACACATTCTGGCATGTGTAGGCAACAATCGCGTGGAACAAACTTTTATTTAGTTTTTTCCTTGTTTCGGAATTGGGATGATTAAACTCATCGCCCCCTTCCGCTGCTCTCGCACCCTGAATGGTGCACCAAGCAGCGAAAGTTTGGGTTTTGTCTTTTCGCCCAAGTGGCGACCTTTCGTTGGATGCTTGGAGAAGTTGCATCGAGTGACAATGTGATCCGGGGTCTCTTATGGATTGCGGCAATATTCACAAGCTGTGCTGTTGGTAACCATTTTTTTAAACTGTCTTCACTTATACTCTTTTATGCACTGGTAACCATTTTTCAAGGGAGGTATTTTGTGCATCATACTAACAATCTGTTGCTAAATATCACTTTTCTTGATATCAGGTTTCTACTGGCTACTCCCAAAAGTTGGTTTTGGCAAACTTGACGCGGTGGATTATCTAGGTCCTTGCTTCTGCATTTGTGATTTTTTTTGGGCCACTTCCTTTTGCTTCAAATTAATCAGTTTGGGTCTTATTTTTGAATTGCAGCACTGGGAGTCATATTTTCTTCGACAGATACTGTGTGCACGTTGCAGGTCCGTTGGGTGTTCAAGTTCTATTCTAACCTCTTGAGTGTTTTCTCCACTATAAATTTTTCTAAACATACGTTCAATCTCTTGAGCTCAAACTCAGGTCATAAGCCAAGATGAAACACCGAGGTTGTACAGCTTGGTCTTCGGAGAAGGAGTTGTCAATGATGCAACATCTGTGGTCCTATTCAATGCTATAAAGAATATGGATATCACCAAGATCAAAAGCGGGGTGGTGCTAAAAGTTATCGGAGATTTCCTCTATCTTTTTGCAACTAGTACTATCCTTGGCGCCACAGTAAGGACACTATTTTTTAACAATCTAATTTTGTGATATTTATAATCATGGTGTTACATAATTTTTCACAACCATGGCACCAATTTAGTTTTCACACTTTTGTTTCCCAAATGATATCAGATCGGACTGTTCACTGCTTATGTTCTCAAAGCGCTGTATTTTGGCAGGCAAGTAGCAGAATACTAGCACATTAGCTGGTTCCGTCCATCTTCTGTGCTTTTATATTCTGAATTCCTCCCCTGATTTTGCAGGCACTCGACTGACCGGGAGGTCGCTTTAATGGCTCTCATGGCTTATTTATCGTATATGTTAGCAGAGGTAATTCCATGAGAGCTTAACTTCTGACAGTTCATATGCTTGTCCACAATGCACCTGACACCTGAGCAAACATTCATTTTGGCAGTTGTTAAGTCTGAGTGGGATTTTGACTGTTTTCTTTTGCGGCATCGTCATGTCCCACTACGCATGGCATAATGTAACAGAGAGCTCCCGAATCACGACAAGGTGCTATTACTCTGCTGTTTCTGTATTACTAAATTATCTGTATGGCCCTCAAAGCAACTGCTAACTTATGTGTGTTATTTTGGTTAACCTATTTTGATGGAAAACATGTGTTGCAAGTAATAGTAATGTAAATGATGTGACTACAGGCACATATTTGCGACGCTATCATTCATCGCTGAGACCTTTATCTTTCTTTATGTTGGAATGGATGCCCTTGACATGGATAAATGGAAGACAACACAGGCAAGGTGAGCAACAAAGCATGCATGTCTCTGTTTTTTTGCAGTACCAAAGTACTAGTCACTTCTCTCAAGTTACCTTAAAGCATTCAATTCAAGAAAAAAAAAGATATCTTAAAGCATTTCTCAGAGCCATACTTTGTTACTTTGCCAGCTTCAAGACCTCAATTGGTATTTTTGGTGTCATCATTTCACTCATTTTGCTGGGACGGGCCGCGTTTGTTTTCCCTCTTTCGATCCTTTCAAATTTTATGAGTGGGAATTCTGAAAAAGCACCAATCACATTCAAGCACCAGGTTGCTTCTAAACCAATGCTTATTCCCTGGTAGAAAAACCTCTGAATGATGTACTCAAAATTCTTTAATCATGTGAAGGTCGTGATTTGGTGGGCCGGGCTCATGAGAGGCGCCGTTTCAATTGCGCTAGCATACAATCAGGTACGTCCTCTCATCATCCGGGTGCCTTTGAGATAATACGAGAAGACAAGTGGTTTGCTGAACATTTGCATGCTTTTCAGTTCACATTTTCAGGTGTAACACAGGATCCAGTCCATGCAACCATCATCACCAGTACAATTGTCGTAGTATTTTTCACAACCCTGGTAGTACCATTAACCGGATCCCGCATTTTTCGTTACATGATGTTCTATCGGCGAAAGACATACATGGCACATTGAAGCTGATACATTCTGATCACTTCAGGTGTTTGGCTTCTTGACAAGGCCAATGATAAGCGCCATGCTCCCGCAGCATCGGCACCGGGAGCCGACGGGAGGCCGCAGCACGGGAAGCAACTCGCCGAAGGACGAGTTCATCCTGCCGTTTCTCGGCGACGAAGACGCGTCGGGGAGTGGAAGCGGCTTCGTCCAAGCCAAGAGAAGCATATCAATGATGCTGGAGAGACCCATCCACACGGTGCACATCTACTGGAGGAAGTTCGACGACAGGTTCATGAGACCAATCTTCGGTGGACCACGATCTTACTGACTGGAATAATTCTGTGCAAGAGAAGAGGTGGAATAATTGGCGCTTTTACGACTGGAGTATAATCGAGTTCGGCGACGGTAATTCAGTGTAACAATATGTCTGAATTTTGTGTCTTTGGTTAGTTACTACTCCTTACTACTTACCAGTGTAAAGTTTGTAACATGAACAGTATCGAGCAAATTCAGTTTGCTCTTTATTTAGTGTATTTGTAGTGTTACAAATTCTGGAAGTATAAACGGAAGCAAACACGCTGAAACTCAACTGGAGTGCAGTGCTCCAGGACCTTGTCGGACAAACGGCTCTTGTACAGCTGTACTCCGGGGACTCGCGGGAACGCCTGCGTGCTGGCGGCGGAGGCCTGGGCGCCTCCGGCTGTGCCCTTTGCCTCTGCATCTGCTCTGGAGCCCTCTGCATCCGCCTCCTCTGCACCAGTGCTGTGCTGGAGGCCTCGTCTTCTTCATCAGTGAGCTCTCCAAGCTCTAGATCCATCTAGGCATCTAGCTAGGGTTTGGAGCAAGGGGTATGGTGGCTGACTAGAGAGGGGCTGTTCTGAGTGGGAGAAGTTCAGGTGTTTTTTTTTCTTAGGGCAACGTGGGTTTTTTATTGACAAAGTGGTAGGAAAGTGGTAGGAGAGTGGGTAAATAGGCCTAGGTTTTTTGCCACAAGACCAAACACCAATAAGCACAAATACAAGTCCAACATACCACAAAAGCTAAGGACATGTTCTCCAAAAAAAGACCAAATCAGTTCAAAACCAAATAATTTTTTAAAAAAAAAGACAGAAGCACTTCATAGCTTTACTTACTTCATATCTTAGCATAAAAGTTTCTAACATAACACACTAGAGTTGAAATACATTGCCAAAGCCGTAGTTAACTTCGCATTTCCAAAATGTACACCTCAAATCAAGCATTAGATTCTTAGGCCACCTACTTATAAAGGCATGAGATGTACTTAACCGCCACAACTACCAGTTCATTACTCCAGAATGGTCTTGACTTTTCTTTAACTTCTCCTTGCTCCCATAACCATCTTTCAATAGCTCACCACTCGCATGCTCAAACTTCACCTTCTCTTTTTTCTAAGTAGATCTCCGTCCACTTCAATCTCCTTCATGGCCTTCATGGGGATAATGTTAGCTTGGCTCTATAGAATGCACCTTTGCTCCTTGAAAGCTTAAACTTTTCCGTCTGTGCCTCCAACTTAGCATTCTCCTCCAGATCTTTCTTTCTCTTCTAAAACTCTTCCTCGTCTACTGCCTTCTAGTACTCCATGTGGTCCATCTTCTCATCTTGCCAAGAAAACATCTTGGATCATCCACAAGCTTGCTATATATATTCTGTGCCCAGTTTCTCATTGCCCTTCTTAATCTTGCCTGAATGTTTCTCATATGCTTGCTTGGCAATAACCCTTCCACAATTCTGCTCATGACACATTTCCCACAACTTTGACAAACAATTATGAAGAATAGTTGGCCAAGGCCTATTGTCGGTGTCAAAACCGACGGATCTCGGGTAGGGGGTCCCGAATTGTGCGTCTAGGCGGATGGTAACAGGAGACGAGGGACACGATGTTTTACCCAGGTTCGGGCCCTCTTGATGGAGGTAATGTTGGGGAACATAATAATTTCAAAATTTTCCTACGCACACGCAAGATCATGGTGATGGCATAGCAACGAGAGGGGAGAGTGTTGTCTACGTACCCTCGTAGACCGTTAAGCGGAAGCGTTATGACAACGCGGTTGATGTAGTCGTACGTCTTCACGGTCCGACCGATCCAAGCACCGAACGTACGGCACCTCCGTGTTCAGCACACGTTCAGCTCGATGACATTCCCCGGGCTCCAATCCAGCAAAGCGTCGGGGATGAGTTCCGTCAGCACGACGGCGTGGTGACGATGATGATGTTCTACCGACGCAGGGCTTCGCCTAAACTCCACGACGATATGACCGAGGTGGAATATGGTGGAGGGGGCACCGCACACGGCTAAGAAACGATCCGTAGATCAACTTGTGTGTGATGGGGTGTCCCCCTGCCCCCGTATATAAAGGAGCAAGGGGGGAGCAGGCCGGCCCTAGGAGGGGGCGCACCAAGGGGAGTCCTACTCCCACCGGGAGTAGGACTCCCTCCTTCCTTGTTGGAGTAGGAGAAGGGGGGAAAGAGGGGGAGAGGAGGAAGGAAAGGGGGGCCGCACCCCTTGTCCAATTCAGACCAGAGGGGGGCTGTGCGCCTCCTTCCTTTCGGCCTCTCTCCTCTATTTCCGTATGGCCCAATAAGGCCCATATACTCCCCAGCGAATTCCCGTAACTCTCCGGTACTCCGAAAAATACCCGAATCACTCGGAACCTTTCCAAACTCCGAATATAGTCGTCCAATATATCGATCTTTACGTCTCAACCATTTCGAGACTCCTCGTCATGTTCCCGATCTCATCCGGGACTCTGAACTCCTTCGGTACATCAAAACTCATAAACTCATAATATAACTGTCATTGAAACCTTAAGCGTGCGGACCCTACGGGTTCGAGAACTATGTAGACATGACCTAGAACTGTTTCCGGTCAATAACCAATAGTGGAACCTGGATGTTTATATTGGCTCCTACATATTCTATGAAGATCTTTATCGGTCAAACCGCATAACAACATACGTTGTTCCCTTTGTCATCGGTATGTTACTTGCCCGAGATTCGATCGTCGGTATCCAATACCTAGTTCAATCTCGTTACCGGCAAGTCTCTTTACTCGTTCCGTAATACATCATCCCACAACTAACTCATTAGTTGCAATGCTTGCAAGGCTTAAGTGATGTGTATTACCGAGAGGGCTCAGAGATACCTCTCCGACAATCGGAGTGACAAAACCTAATCTCGAAATACGCCAACCCAACATGTACCTTCGGAGACACCTGTAGAGCACCTTTATAATCACCCAGTTACGTTGTGACGTTTGGTAGCACACAAAGTGTTCCTCTGGTAAACGGGAGTTGCATAATCTCATAGTCACAGGAACATGTATAAGTCATGAAGAAAGCAGTAGCAACATACTAAACGATCGTGTGCTAAGCTAACGGAATGGGTCAAGTCAATCACATCATTCTCCTAATGATGTGATCCCATTAATCAAATGACAACTCTTTTGTCTATGGCTAGGAAACTTAACCATCTTTGATTCACGAGCTAGTCAAGTAGAGACATACTAGTGACACTAGTTTGTCTATGTATTCACACATGTATCATCTTTCCGGTTAATACAATTCTAGCATGAATAATAAACATTTATCATGAAATAAGGAAATAAATAATAACTTTATTATTGCCTCTAGGGCATATTTCCTTCAGTCTCCCACTTGCACTAGAGTCAATAATCTAGTTCACATCAGCATATGATTCAACACCAATATTCACATATGTATGTGATTAATACACATAGTTCACATCGTCATGTGATCAACACCCAAAGGGTTTTCTAGAGTCAATAATCTAGTTCACATTGCTATGTGATTAACACCCAAAAGAGTACTAAGGTATGATCATGTTTTGCTCGTGAGAGAAATTTAGTCAACGGGTCTGTTACATACAGAGCCGTATGTATTTTGTGAATATTCTTATGTCTTCAATACTCTGCACGGAGCTACTCTAGTTAATTGCTCCCACTTTCAATATGTATCCAGATTGAGACTTAGAGTCATTTGGATCAGTGTAAAAGTTTGCACCGATGTAACTTTTACAACGAACTCTTTTATCACCTTCATAATCGAAAAACATCTCCTTAGTCCTCACTAAGGATATTCTTGACCGCTGTCTAGTGATCTACTCTTAGATCAAAATTGTATTCCTTTGCCAAACTCAGAGCAAGGTATACAATAGGTCTAGTACACAACATAGCATACTTTATAGAACCTATGACTGAGGCATAGGGAATGACTGTTCATTCTTTTCTATTTTCTGCCATGGTCGGGTTTTGAGTCTTACTCAACTTCACACCTTGCAACACAGGCAAGAACTCTTTGTTTGACTGTTCCATTTTGAACTACTTCAAAATCTTGTCAAGGTATGTACTCATTGAAAAATCTTATCAAGCGTCTTGATCTATCTCTATAAATCTTGATGCTCAATGTGTAAGCAGCTTCACCAAGGTCTTTCTTTGAAAAACTCCTTTCAAACACTCCTTTATGCTTTGTAGAATAATTATACATTATTTCCAATCAACAATATGTCATTAACATATACTTATCAGAAATGCCGTAGTGCTCCCACTCACTTTATTGTAAATACATGCTTCTTCAAAAGTCTGTATAAAACCATATGCTTTGATCAACTCATCAAAGCGTATATTCCAACTTCGAGATGCTTGCACCAGTCCATAGATGGATCGCTGGAGCTTGCACACTTTGTTAGCATCTTTAGGATTGACAAAAAACTTTCTGGTTGCATCATATACAACTCTTCTTTAATAAATCCATTAAGAAATGCAGTTTTGACATCCATTTGCCAGATTTCATAAAATGTGGCAATTGCTAACATGATTCAGACAGACTTAAGCTTCGATACTAGTGAGAAAATCTCATCGTATTCAACACCTTGAACTTGTTGAAAACCTTTCGCAACAAGTCGAGCTTAGTAGATAGTAACACTACTATCAGTGTTCGTCTTCCTCTTGAAGATCCATTTATTTAACATGGCTTGCTGATCATCGAGCAAGTCAATCAAAGTCCATACTTTGTTCTCATACATGGATCATATCTCAGATTTTATGGCCTCAAGCCATTTCGTGGAATCTGGGCTCATCATCGCTTCCTCATAGTTCGTAGGTTCATCATGGTCTAGTAACATGACTTCCAGAACAGGATTACCGTACCACTCTGGTGCGGATCTTACTCTGGAAGACCTACGAGGTTCTGTAGTAACTTAATCTGAAGTTTCATGATCATCATCATTAACTTCCTCACTAATTGGTGTAGTAGTCACAGGAACAGATTTCTTTGATGAACTACTTTCAAATAAGGGAGCAGGTACAGTTACCTCATCAAGTTCTACTTTCCTCCCACTCACTTCTTTCAAGAGAAACTCCTTCTCTAGAAAGGATCCATTCTAAGCAACGAATGTTTTGCCTTTGGATTTGTGATAGAAGGAGTACCCAACAGTTTCCTTTGGGTATTCTATGAAGACGCACTTCTCCGATTTGGGTTTGAGCTTATCAGGTTGAAACTTTTTCATATAAGCATCGCAACTCCAAACTTTAATAAACGACAACTTTGGTTTCTTGCCAAACCACAGTTCATAAGGCGTCGTCTCAACGGATTTTGATGGTGCCCAATTTAAAGTGAATGCAGCTGTCTCTAATGCATAACCCCAAAATGATAGCGGTAAATCGGTAAGAGACATCATAGATCGCACCATATCCAATAAAGTGCGGTTACGACGTTCGGACACACCATAACGTTGTGGTGTTCCAGGTGGCGTGAGCTGTGAAGCTATTCCATAGTGTTTTAATTGAAGACCAAACTCGTAACTCAAATATTTGTCTCCGTGATTAGATCGCAGAAACTTTATTTTCTTGTTACGATGATTTTTCCACTTCACTCTGAAATTCTTTGAACCTTTCAACTATTTCAGACTTATGTTTCATCAAGTAGATATACCCATATCTGCTCAAATCATCTTGTGAAGATCAGAAAATAACGATACTTGCCACGAGCATCAACACTCATTGGATCGCATACATCGGTATGTATTATTTCCAATAAGTCAGTAGCTTGTTCCATTGTTCCGGAGAACGGAGTTTTAGTCATCTTGCCCAAAAGGCATGGTTCGCAAGCATCAAATGATTCATAACCAAGTGATTCCGAAAATCCATCTTTTATGGAGTTTCTTCATGCGCTTTACACCAATATGACCTAAACGGCAGTGCCACACATAAGTTGCACTATCATTATTAACTTTACATCTTTTGGTTTCAATATTATGAATATGTGTATCACACGATCGAGATCCAACAAACCATTTTCATTGGGTGTATGACCATAGAAGGTTTTATTCATGTAAACAGAACAATAATTATTCTCTAACTTACATGAATAACCATATTGCAATAAACATGATCAAATCATATTCATGCTCAACGCAAACGCCAAATAACATTTATTTAGGTTCAACACTAATCCCGAAAGTATAGGGAGTGTGCGATGATGATCATATCAATCTTGGAACTACTTCCAACATTCATCGTCACCTCACCCTTAACTAGTTTCTGTTTATTCTGCAACTCCCGTTTCGAGTTACTACTCTTAGCAACTAAACTAGTATCAAATACCAAGGGGTTGCTATAAACACTAGTAAAGTACACATCAATAGCATGTATATCAAATATACCTATGTTCACTTTGCCATCCTTCTTATCCGCCAAATA
The DNA here is from genome assembly GCF_002162155.2 of Triticum dicoccoides. Lineage (NCBI taxonomy): Eukaryota > Viridiplantae > Streptophyta > Magnoliopsida > Poales > Poaceae > Triticum > Triticum dicoccoides. The sequence continues at coordinate 171,565,698 of NC_041393.1, read as the reverse complement.
CTTGGGGTAGTTCCACTTCCAGTGACCAGTCCCTTTGCAATAGAATCACTTAGTCTTAGGCTTAGGTCCAGACTTGGGCTTCTTCACTTGAGCAGCAACTTGCTTGCTGTTCTTCTTGAAGTTCCCCTTCTTCCCTTTGCCCTTTTTCTTGAAACTAGTGATCTTGTCCACCATCAACACTTTGATGTTTTTCTTTGATTTCTACCTTCGCCGATTTTTGCATCGCGAAGAGCTTGGGAATTGTTTTCGTCATCCCTTGCATACTATAGTTCATCACGAAGTTCTAGTAACTTAGTGATGGTGACTAGAGAATTCTGTCAATCACTATCTTATCTGGAAGATTAACTCCCACTTGATTCAAGCGATTGAAGTACCCAGACAATCTGAGCACATGCTCACTAGTTGAGCGATTATCCTCCATCTTTTAGCCATAGAACTTGTTGGAGACTTCATATCTCTCAACTCGGGTATTTGCTTGAAATATTAACTTCAACTCCTGGAACATCTCATATGGTCCATGACGTTCAAAACGTCTTTGAAGTCCCGATTCTAAGCCGTTAAGCATGGTGCACTAAACTATCAAGTAGTCATCATATTGAGCTAGCCAAACGTTCATAACGTCTGCATCTGCTCTTGCAATAGGTTTGTCACCTAGCGGTGCATCAAGGACATAATTCTTCTGCGCAGCAATGAGGATAAACCTCAGATCACGGATCCAATCCGCATCATTGCTACTAACATTTTTCAACACAATTTTCTCTAGGAACATATCAAAATAAACATATGAGAGCAACAACGCAAGCTATTGATCTACAACATAATTTGCAAAATACTACCAGGACTAAGTTCATGATAAATTTAAGTTCAATTAATCATATTACTTAAGAACTCCCACTTAGAAAGACATCCCTCTAATCCTCTAAGTGATCACGTGATCCAAATCAACTAAACCATAACCGATCATCACGTGAAATGGAGTAGCTTTCAATGGTGAACATCATTATGTTGATCATATCTACTATATGATTCACGCTCGACCTTTCGGTCTCCGTGTTCCGAGGCCATATCTGCATATGCTAGGCTCGTCAAGTTTAACCTGAGTATTCCGCGTGTGCAAAACTGGCTTGCACCCGTTGTAGGTGGACGTAGAGCTTATCACATCCGATCATCACGTGGTGTCTGGGCACGACGAACTTTGGCAACGGTGCATACTTAGGGAGAACACTTCTTGATAATTAGTGAGAGATCATCTTATAATGCTACCGTCAAACAAAACAGAATAAGATGTATAATAGATAAACATCATATGCAATCAAAATATGTGACATGATATGGCCATGATCATCTTGCGCCTTTGATCTCCATCTCCAAAGTACTGTCATGATCTCTATCGTCACCGGCATGACACCATGATCTTCATCATCTTGATCTATATCAATGTGTCGTCACATGGTCGTCTCGCCAACTATTTCTCTTGCAACTATTTCTATCGCATAGCGATAAAGTAAAGCAATTATTTGGCACTTGCATCTTATGCAACAAAGAGACAACCATAGAGCTTCTGCCAGTTGCCGATAACTTCAACAAAACATGATCATCTCATACAACAACTTATATCTCATCACGTCTTGACCATATCACATCACAACATGCCCTGCAAAAACAAGTTAGACGTCCTCTACTTTGTTGTTGCAAGTTTTACGTGGCTGCTACGGGCTGAGCAAGAACCGTTCTTACCTACGCATCAAAAACCACAACGATAGTTCGTCAAGTTAGTGTTGTTTTAACCTTCGCAAGGACCGGGCGTAGCCACACTCGGTTCAACTAAAGTTGGAGAAACAGACACCCGCTAGTCACCTGTGTGCAAAGCACGGCGGTAAAACCAGTCTCGCATAAGCGTACGCGTAATGTCGGTCCGGGCCGCTTCATCCAACAATACCGCCGAACCAAAGTATGACATGTTGGTAAGCAGTATGACTTGTATCGCCCACAACTCACTTGTGTTCTACTCGTGCATATAACATCAACGCATAAAACCTAGGCTCTGATACCACTGTTGGGGAACGTAGTAATTTCAAAATTTTCCTACGCACACGCAAGATCATGGTGATGGCATAGCAACAAGAGGGGAGAGTGTTGTCTACGTACCCTCGTAGACCATTAAGCGGAAGCGTTATGACAATGCGGTTGATGTAGTCGTACGTCTTCACGGTCCGACCGATCCAAGCACCGAACGTACGGCACCTCCGTGTTCAGCACACGTTCAGCACGATGACGTTCCCCGGGCTCCAATCCAGCAAAGCATCGGGGATGAGTTCCGTCAGCATGACGGCGTGGTGACGATGATGATGTTCTACCGGCGCAGGGCTTCACCTAAACTCCGCGATGATATGACCGAGGTGGAATATGGTGGAGGGGGGCACCGCACATGGCTAAGGAATGATCTGTAGATCAACTTGTGTGTGATGGGGTGCCCCCCTGCCCCCGTATATAAAGGAGCAAGGGGGGAGCAGGCCGGGCCTAGGAGGGGGCACACCAAGGGGAGTCCTACTCCCACCGGGAGTAGGACTCCCTCCTTCCTTGTTGGAGTAGGAGAAGGGGGAAAGATGGGGAGAGGAGGAAGGAAAGGGGGGCCGCACCCCTTGTCCAATTCGGACCAGAGGGGGGCTGTGCGCCTCCTTCCTTTCGGCCTCTCTCCTCTATTCCCGTATGGCCCAATAAGGCCCATATACTCCCCGGCGAATTCCCGTAACTCTCCGGTACTCCGAAAAATACCCGAATCACTCGGAACCTTTTCGAACTCCGAATATAGTCGTCCAATATATCGATCTTTACGCCACGACCATTTCGAGACTCCTCGTCATGTCCCCGATCTCATCCGGGACTCCGAACTCCTTCGGTACATCAAAACTCATAAACTCATAATATAACTGTCATTGAAACCTTAAGCGTGCGGACCCTACGGGTTCGAGAACTATGTAGACATGACCTAGAACTGTTTCCGGTCAATAACAAATAGTGGAACCTGGATGTTCATATTGGCTCCTACATATTCTACGAAGATCTTTATCGCTCAAACCGCATAACAACATACGTTGTTCCCTTTGTCATCGGTATGTTACTTGCCCGAGATTCGATCGTCGGTATCCAATACGTAGTTCAATCTCATTACCGGCAAGTCTCTTTACTCATTCCGTAATACATCATCCCACAACTAACTCATTAGTTGCAATGCTTGCAAGGCTTAAGTGATGTGTATTACCGAGATGGCCCAGAGATACCTCTCCGACAATCGAAGTGACAAAACCTAATCTCGAAATATGCCAACCCAACATGTACCTTCGGAGACACCTGTAGAGCACCTTTATAATCACCCAGTTACGTTGTAACGTTTGGTAGCACACAAAGTGTTCCTCTGGTAAACGGGAGTTGCATAATCTCACAGTCACAGGAACATGTATAAGTCATGAAGAAAGCAGTAGCAACAAACTAAACGATCGTGTGCTAAGCTAACGGAATGGGTCAAGTCAATCACATCATTCTCCTAATGATGTGATCCCGTTAATCAAATGACAACTCTTTTGTCCATGGCTAGGAAACTTAACCATCTTTGATTCATGAGCTAGTCAAGTAGAGGCATACTAGTGACACTATGTTTGTCTATGTATTCACACATGTATCATGCTTCCGGTTAATACAATTCTAGCATGAATAATAAACATTTATCATGAAATAAGGAAATAAATAATAACTTTATTATTGCCTCTAGGGCATATTTCCTTCAGGTAAAACCCTACATCCTGCTTGATTAATATTGATGATATGGCTAGTACAAGAGTAGATCTACCACGAGATCAAGGAGGCTAAACCCTAGAAGCTACCCTATGGTACAATTGTTATTCGTCCTATGGACTATAGCCATCCGGTTTATATAGACATCGAAGAGGGCTAGGGTTGCACAAAGTCGGTTACAAAGGTAGGAGATCTACATATGCGTATCGCCAAGCTTGCCTTCCACGCCAAGGAAAGTCCCATCCGTACACGGGACGAAGTCTTCAATCTTGTATCTTCATAGTCTTGGAGTCCGGCCGATGGTGATAGTTCGGCTATCCGGACACCCCCTAGTCCCGGACTCCCTCAGTAGCCCCCGAACCGGGCTTCAGCGACGACGAGTCCGGCGCGTATATTGTCTTTGGCGTTGTAAGGCAGGTTCTCCTTCAAACTTCATGTTCCCGTCGAATAGTGTCCGGCTTCCTTATAAATGTTGCGCTCCTTGGCTTCTACGCCCAATAATGGCCTTCTTCCACGTGTCGTACGAATGCGAAAGGCTGGGATATTTTTACATTTTACCCCCTAGCCGTGCGAACGAGCCGCCTATAAGAGAGGCGAGGATCTAGATCCAGCTCACACCATCCTCCATCCGCAAGTCCTCATCGAAGCGCCTCTGACAAAAATCCATTCCATCATGGATAGTCAACGCGGTTCCTCCTCTCGCGCTCCCAGCCCTAAGCCAGGAGATTGGGGGAGATACTCAGTTCCACACATCGAGCTAGTGGCGCTCCAAACCGAGGGATATCTTCCCCCAGCTTTCATGGTTCCGGTTCGAGCCGGACTAGCCACCTACAAGGGTGGAAAGCAGGCGGAGAGCGTCCCCAACCCTTCCAAAGGGGAGCGGATATGCTTTGTCCCCTATCTAATAAGGGGACTCGGATTTCCCATACACCCGTTTCTCCGGGGGCTCCTAGAGTTCTACGGACTCCAGCTTCACCACCTCATGCCCGCCTCCATTTTGCACATCGCGGGCTTCGTAGCTCTTTGCGAGATGTTCTTGGGCATCGAGCCCCATTTTGCGCTGTGGAAGAGATTGTTTTGCCTTGTACCCCATTCTCATGAGGGGTCGATATATCAAGTGGGCGGAGCCGAAATATGGCGCATCGCCGGGACCGGATATCTATCCGGCACCCCGAAGAAGGCGTCCGAAGACTGGCCTTCGGAATGGTTCTACATGGAGGACGCCCCTCTGCCGGATCCAGTTCGGATCAACCTCCCGGAGTTCAGCAATGCTCCCTTGAAGAAACGCCTGAGTTGGCGCCCGTGGAGCCCTCAACGGGAAGATGATAGAAGCGTCCATTATCTGATGGGCCGGATTAGATTACCGGCCCACTCCGGATTGACCATGATTGGAGTCATGGACACGTGCATTATGCGAGGGGTGCAGCCACTCCAATATAGGGGCCACCCTATGTGGGATTTCAACGGGGAAGATGACGCCACCCGTCATGGCCGCAAAGGGCCAGGCTCGACAGCCGATCTGGCAAAGATCTTGTCCGGCTTGTACAAGGGAGAGGAGGAGGACTTCCTCCGCATGAATCCGTTGAATGGATTCTCTATGAATAACCCTCGGAGCTGGGTAAGCGGATGTTCATCTACCCGATCCATACTTTCAAAGTCAAGTATCTTACTCTATGATTTCGACGCAGGAGCTGCGCCGGGATGTGGAAGGCATACGAAGCCTAACTCCACAGCCCGAGGATCCGGAACGATCCCTTGATCCGTCGTCCGAAGAGGATCCGGACATAAAGGTGGAGCTGATTGATGGGGTGTTCCGCCAACTTAGTATGGACAATGCCCTAGTCGCCATTACGGCTGACTACCCCGGTTTGTTTCCGGCCTCCCAGGTGACTACGATCGAGGTCTCGACACCATCATTTGATCCGCGCTCAATTCTAACCATCCCATACTGATGGTGCATCGCAGGAGGTGCCTTTAAGGCGGGAAGCTGAACCCGCGGCGGCCGACCAACAAGGGTCAGTCCGGCCCAGCAGGCGGAAGAGGAGTGCGACGCGAACCGAAACGTTGCCGCAACGGTACGAGCACCGTTATTTTTAAGGGAAGGATCCCCGGGAGGTATATTAATGCTCATAACTTTTCCAGAAAGAGCGCTCGCCGGACAGTGTCCGGAGAGGTTGCCAATCAAGCCTCCGCCAGCCATGCTCCAACGCATGGTCTGGGAGGGGAGGCGAATACAAGGCATGAGCCGGACGCTCCTCCAACGGAGGATGCCGACAGGCTGTCCGCCACCCGGTCTGAGGTGGAGAGCACCATGAATCAAAGGCGTCGCCGGACAGTTCTTCGTGACGCGTGTTTCTCCCCGGAGGCGTTAAATGCCTTTGATGCGGGAAACGCGCACCTCCATGCCGCTCAAGATGGGTTAACCAGAGCCACGGAGTAGTATGTGAAAGACATACGGGTAAGTAATTTTAATAGTTATATATGCCAGTAGCCCCCGAGACTTAAAATAGTTAAAATAACTGATTTAAGGATCAATTTTTATACAGGATCTTACGGAGAAGAATACTCATCTGTCCCAGGAGCTCCAAGAGTGCAAGGCCCAACTTGAGGCCGCACTGGCCGCCACAGGGGGAGCCACAAAGACCCCCGCTGGTAAGACATACTTTGAAAAGATAATTAATTAACAAAGTGTGGCATGAATCTGACAATAATATTACAGAGGGCGCCAGACTAGATCCAGACAAGCAACAGCTACTGCGCCAGCTAAAGGCCGGCGAGAGGGTGCTTATGAAGGTGCAGCAGGAGAGAAACAAGCTCCAAGATGCCCACACCCAGCTAGGAGAAGAGCTGAAAGGTGTCCGGCCCCAGCTGTCTGGCTCCGTGAAGGAGAATCAGCGGCTCCGTCGCGGCATTTATAGTAAGTGCTTGAACAAATTCCTTTGAAAAAAAGAATTCGGCGAGGAAGTCGATTGACAGAAATATGTCTTTAGGTGTGCTCACAGGTCGCCCTGCGGATGAAATGCCTGGGTCAACGGGTGACCAACTTCCCGAGCTGGTGCAATTGCTCGAACATGTTCGGCAAGCGATGAGTGGCGTCGTTCAGGCTTTATGGCCATCCGTCTCACTACCCGAGGGCCTTGGTGAGCTTGCTGAGAAGCTTCAGGGAGCACAGCGACGCCTCCGTTTGTGGAAGATATCGGCCTGCCGTCAGGGCGCCAGGGAGGCCTGGGCCATGGTGAAGACGCGTTACCCGAAGGCTGACCCAAACCACATGGCCGAGGTCGGACCTGCGGGGCCTGATGGGAAGGAGATCCCTGTGAGCTTGATGTACGTCCAAGTAGAACTGGCCGCGAAATATTCCCAACAGGACTATAAATTAGACAGCCTGTTAGATGGGATTGAGGAGGAGTACAATCAGTCGGTTTGACGATGTAATTTGAAATGACATGTAAAATGCCTTCTAGCCGGATTGTAGATCGTTTGTCTTTGCGGACCGTTTCGCTTCAACCTCGGGACCCAATAGTTCGGAGTGTGTTCGAATACCCTTACGGTTATAAAAGAACCGGGGCATGCATGGAGACAAGGCGTCGGGGTCATAATTGCTTTATCAGACAAGTGCCCAACTAGTTATGTTATATTACATGGTTAGTAAGAAACATCTTCCAGGGAGAATAGTTCCGTTAAGGGTTCCTTTCCCTAGGAGGCATGCCCTAAAGTGCAATGCCGGACTGCAAAACAGCAGAAAAAGCATCTGGGGGTAGATAAATAAGTAGGTAATAAATCATCTTTCAAGTCACCGACCGAATATTCTCTTAAGAACGCTAGCTTTCGGCTTCACCCAGTCTGAGGTACACATCCGGCTGACCCGGCAGTAACAATCACAAAGGTGCTCCCTTTACCTCCTAGCCGAACAATCCGGAACGTAGGGGTAAGCACAGGAGCCAGGCAACCCAGCTTGGCCAAAACTTAAGTCATATCGATGCATATAATGGTGAGTAAAAGGTACATGCGGAAGTATGACACATGTATTGGGCATGAAGCCCGTATGAATAAGCTTATGTTAAAGAAGCCCCCAGGTATAACGAGCGCTAGGAGCACATCAAGTGTGTGCGAACAAAGCGCAAATCATCCTATAAAAGGTATTGAAAAAAAGGTGGGAAGAAGGAGGGGGACAAGAGATAGTAAAAAATATAAAAAGGTGGACGGGGGAGTGAGACGAACTCTGAGTCCGGCGTTTAGGCGTAGAATCTTCGGAGACGGGCTGCGTTCCATGGGTTCGGCTCGAGTCGGTTGTCAGATGCTTTACGTAGACGGTATGCTCCGCCGGTCAGGACTTGGTCGATGATGAAGGGACCTTCCCACTTGGGCTTAAGTTTGTCTTTTTTCTTGTCCGGCAGGCGTAGAACGAGTTCGCCAACATTGTAAGTTTTGGCCCGTACTTCTCTGCTTTGATATCTTCGAGCCTGCTGCTGATAAAATGCAGAACGAGCCTTTGCCATGTCTCGCTCCTCCTCTAAGGCGTCCAAACTGTCCTGCCGATCCAACTCGGCTTCTCTTTCTTCGTACATGCGCACACGAGGTGAGTCATGAATTATATCGCAGGGCAGAACTGCCTCTGCACCGTATACCATGAAAAATGGTGTGAATCCAGTAGTTCGATTTGGCGTGGTCCGCAGCCCCTAGAGTACGGAGTCGAGCTCCTCTACCCAGTGCGTGTTAGATTCCTTGAGGGACCGCACTAGTCTGGGTTTGATGCCGCTCATGATTAGACCATTTGCTCGCTCGACTTGACCATTAGTTTGGGGGTGATAGACTGAAGCGTAATCGAGCTTGATGCCCATGTTTTTGCACCAGAGTTTAACCTCGTCGGCCGTGAAGTTCGTGCCGTTATCAGTGATGATGCTGTGGGGGACACCAAAACGGTGTACTACCCCGGATATGAAGTTTATCACCGGTCCGGATTCTGCCGTTTTAACCGGCTTGGCCTCAATCCATTTGGTGAATTTATCCACCGTGACCAATAAGTATTTGTGCTTGTGGGTTCCCCCTTTAAGGGGTCCAACCATGTCAAGCCCCCAGACCGTGAACAGCCAGGTGATGGGTATAGTTTTGAGGGCGATGGGTGGCATGTGGCTCTGATTAGCAAAGAGCTGGCAACCGACGCATCGTTGGACTAAGTCCTGAGCATTTGCGTGGGCTGTCGGCCAATAAAATCCTGTACGGAAGGCCTTGCCTACAAGGGCCCGGGCTGCAGCGTGGTGCCCGCCGAGTCCGGCGTGAATTTCAGCCAGGAGATTTCGCCCTTCCTCTTCGGAGATACACCTTTGAAGGACTCCGGTTGTGCTTTTCTTATAAAGTTCTCCCTCATACCTTGTAGGCTTTAGATCGCCGAACTATGCAGCGGGCCTCATTTTGGTCTTCTGGAAGTTCCTGCCGAATTAAGTAGGCTAGGAATGGTTCTGTCCACGGGGCAATTACTGCCATTATTTCGTGGGCTGAAGGTGTTACTTCATTGGCTGAGCCGCCTATTGTGTCAGAGTGGTCTGAGTTAGGTGATGCAGCTGGCTCCGGATTGTTATTTCCGGACTCCGCTTCCCATAGTACGGATGGCTTAAAGAGCCGTTCCAAGAAGATGTTCGGAGGGACGGTGTCTCGTTTCGTGCCGATGCGTGCTAACATGTCTGCTGCCTGGTTATTATCCCGGGCTACATGGTGGAATTCGAGTCCTTCGAACCAAGCTGACATTTTTAGGACGGCGTTGCGGTAAGCTACCATTTTTGGATCTTTGGTGTCAAAGTCTCCATTTACTTGGGATATTGCGAGGTTTGAATCCCCGTGCACCTCTAGGCGTTGAATGCCCATGGAGATTGCCATCCGGAGGCCATGTAGAAGGGCCTCGTATTCGGCTGCGTTGTTGGAGTCCATGTACATTATTTGAAGTACGTATTGGATTGTGTCTCCAGTTGGGGACGTCAAGATGACGCCAGCCCCCAGGCCAGCCAACATTTTAGATCCGTCGAAATGCATGATCCAGTTGGAGTATGCGCCGTACTCTTTAGGGAGTTCGGCTTCGGTCCATTCGGCGACGAAGTCAGCCAGAACCTGTGACTTTATAGCTCGCCGTGGTTTATAGGTTATGTCAAATGGTAAGAGCTCAATAGCCCATTTTGCAATCCTGCCCGTTGCGTCGCGATTGTTTATAATATCGTTGAGAGGTACTTCGGAGGCCACCGTTATGGAACACTCTTGAAAGTAGTGTCGCAGCTTCCGGGATGCCATGAACACCGAATACGCTATCTTTTGATAATGTGGGTGCCGGGACATGCATGGAGTTAGAACAGTGGATACATAGTACACTGATTTTTGAAGAGGGAATCTGTGCCCGTCTGTTTCTCGTTCAACGACGAGTACCGCGCTGACAACTTGATGTGTTGCTGCGATATATAATAACATAGGTTCGCCCAGGTTGGGCACGGCCAGGACCGGATTTGTTGCCAGTATGGCCTTTATTTCTTCGAGTCCGGCTGTGGCAGCATCCGTCCATTCGAAATGTTCGGTGTGCCGGAGGAGGCGGTAGAGGGGCAGAGCCTTTTCTCCCAAACGGGAGATGAAGCGACTTAAGGCCGCTACGCATCCGGTTAGTTTTTGTATCTGCTTGAGGTCTTTTGGAATATCCAATTGTGACAGAGCTTGGATTTTGGCCGGATTTGCTTCAATTGCTCTACCGGATACGATGAAGCCCAAGAGCTTTCCGGCTGGTACGCCGAAGACGCATTTTTCCAGATTGAGCTTAATGTCATATGCTCGGAGGTTGTCGAATGTCACCCTCAAGTCTTCTACTAGAGTTTCGACGTGTTTGGTCTTGATGACCACATCGTCTACGTATGCCTCTACTGTTTTGCCTATCTGGGTAGCTAGACATGTTTGAATCATGCGCTGATATGTTGCACCGGCGTTTTTGAGTCCGAAGGGCATTGTGTTGAAGCAGAATGGCCCATATGGAGTGATGAATGCCGTTGCGGCCTGATCTTTCTCCGCCATCTTGATTTGATGGTATCCGGAGTATGCGTCGAGGAAGCACAATGAATCGTGCCCTGCGGTAGCATCGATGATTTGGTCGATGCGAGGGAGAGGGAAAGGGTCCTTTGGACAGGCCTTGTTAAGGTCTTTAAAATCGACGCAGAGGCGCCAGGATTTGTCCTTTTTTGGTACCATTACTAGATTGGCTAGCCAGTCCAGATGTTTTATATCTCTGATAAATCCAGCTTCTAAGAGTTTGGCTAGCTCCTCTCCCATTGCCTGTCTTTTGGGTTCAGAAAATCGCCGAAGAGCTTGTTTGACTGGCTTGAATCCTTTTAGGATATTTAGGCTGTGCTCTGCCAGCCTGCGTGGGATTCCTGGCATGTCTGAAGGGTGCCAGGCAAAAATGTCCCAATTTTCCCGAAGGAATTCTCGTAGTGCGGCTTCGACATCAGGACTTAATTGTGCCCCAATGGAGGCCGTCTTTGTGGGGTCCGTTGGATGGACCTGAAATTTGACTATTTCGTATGCTGGTTTAAAAGAGGTGGACTTGGACCTCTTATCGAGTATCACATCGTCCCTATCCACCGTGGAGCGCAGCGTAGTTAGTTCCTCTGCCGCTAGGGCTTCGGACAATGCCTCTAGGGCCAGTGCGGCTGTCTTATTTTCAGCGCGGAGTGATGTATCTAGATCACTAGCGAGAGTGATCATCCCATTGGGTCCGGGCATTTTGAGCTTCATGTACCCGTAGTGGGGTATAGCTTGGAAGATTGTGCATGCCTCTTGCCCTAACAAAGCGTGATATCCGCTGCCGAATGGGGCCACTTGGAACGTGACCTCCTTGGACCTGTAATTGTCCGGTGAGCCGAACACTACATCTAGTGTGATTTTTCCTGTGCAGCGTACTTCTCGACTAGGGATTATTCCTCTGAAGGTTGTGCTGCTTCGCTCAATGCGGCTCCAGTCAATTTCCATTTTTTGAAGGGTTTCCTCATAGATGAGGTTTAATCTGCTGCCTCCATCCATGAGTACCTTAGTGAGACGGAAACCGTCCACTATCGGACTGAGGACCAATGTGGCTGGTGCTCTAGCTGTTCGGAATTTAGGTTCGTCGCTGGCATTGAAGGTGATAGCCGTGTCGCTCCATGGATTTGTTGTTGCTACTTGGTAGACTTCGGCGAGGCTGCGGATTGTTTGTTTCCGCATGTTATTTGACGCGAAAGTCTCGAAGACTGTTAATACCGTACTGGTACTGCTGGGTTGGTTGCCCGGGGCTAAAAAGCCCACGCCACTTTTGGCCACCTGCCGTAGTATCCAACATGCTCGAAGGCTATGTGTTGGAGTGGCGCCCTCCGTACTATGGATTTTGCAGGGTCCGTTGAGCCATCCCTCTAGTACGGTTCCGTACCCTTTAGGGTTTTTTTGCTTTTTGGTTTTTAACCCAGGTGCTTGAGTATGACGCACCCTTTTATTTCGGACTGGGGTTTTATTCAGGGCCGGATTGTCCCAAAACATGGTTTCGGTTTTCCAGGCACTCTCCATCACGCAGTATTTTTGTACAATGGTTGCTAGGTCGGCGAAGCGTGTGACTTCGCGACGACTGATGGCGTTTATGATTCCCTTGTCCGTGCAATTGTTGTAGAAGATTGAAATCGCGCTTTCTTCATGGCAGTCCTTTATCCTGTTCATAACCAGGAGGAATCTGGCCCAGTAATGATGTACTGTTTCATCGGGCTCTTGCCGTATTTGAGATAGATCGCGTATGTTTGGGTGGGCAGGTGGAATTAAGTTCGGAACCCCGCCCGATCCAAGGCTCAAAGGCCAAGAAGCTTCCGGATTCGGAAGCTTGGTTTGCTGAGCGCTTTCCAACAAATCTGGTCCGATGCCTGACTTTAGGTTCAGTATTTGGTCAGAGTCCGTCCCTCCGCTGGAATCCGGCATGGAGGGATCCGGAATCCAGACATAGTTGGTTTTTAACATAGAAGGAGAGTCGCCGCATTGTTCCTCTACCACGACAACGCGGTGGGTAACCTGGGGAGAGTTAATTTCTCTCAGATCGGTTTTAAGCCCAATCTGATCGTAGTCGGTAGCGACTCCCAGGGCGGTGATGCGATCCAAGAGCTCGTTTACGGAGGAGAGCTCAATCGGATCTAGCTGCTCGGCGAACTCCGAGCTGACGTGAAGATCGCTTTTAATGACTTGAGAGGTCATTGTCGGGGCGGTGACCGAACAGGCGGTCATGAGAAAACCGCCTAGCCGGATAGTCTGGCCGGCGGCCAAAACTCCCTTGACGACGGCGCCGTCTTTAAAGACAGGAAAAGGCATCCTTCCTGATGGTGACAGCACAGAGGAACTCTTAGTGAAAGCACCAATGTCGGTGTCAAAACCGGCGGATCTCGGGTAGGGGGTCCCGAACTGTTCGTCTAGGCGGATGGTAACAGGAGACGAGGAACACAATGTTTTACCCAGGTTCGGGCCCTCTTGATGGAGGTAAAACCCTACGTCCTGCTTGATTAATATTGATGATATGGGTAGAGTAGATCTACCACGAGATCAAGGAGGCTAAACCCTAGAAGCTAGCCTATGTTATGATTGTTGTTCGTCCTATGGACTACAACCATCCGGTTTATATATACACCGGAGAGGGCTAGGGTTACACAAAGTCGGTTACAAAGGTAGGAGGTCTACATATGCGTATCGCCAAGCTTGCCTTCCACGCCAAGGAAAGTCCCATCCGGACACGGGACGAAGTCTTCAATCTTGTATCTTCATAGTCTTGGAGTCCAGCCGATGATGATAGTTCGGCTATCCGGACACCCCCTAGTCCGGGACTCCCTCACCTATCAAGCCACTCAACAACACCACAGTTCACACCTCCTCCCAGCAATTGCAAGTGCATAATTACATAACAATTCACACTGCCTAATTGTCAACAAGAAGATAATAAATTGTTAACATGAAGATTTTGATAGACAAACTGCAACTAATATCATTGTTAACATGAACATAATTTTTTTTGTCAAAGTGTATACATTCAAAATGCTAGAATCTGCTAGCCCTGAATGGTCTAAATCTGTTACTTATACTAATGCATGGGTTCAGACTGAATCTGCTACTTATACTAATGAATGGGTTCAGGCATATTCAGTTACTTATACTAATGCATCTGGTACTTATACTAATGCATTTGGAAATATTCAGTTACATCTGCTACTCATACTAATGCATCACGTTCAAACACATATTACTGAATCCTCTACTTATACTACCAGGAATATTCAGTTATAGTTGTTGGGAACGTAGTAATTTCAAAAAAATTCTTACGCACACGCAAGATCATGGTGATGCATAGCAATGAGAGGAGAGAGTGTGTCCACGTACCCTCATAGACTGAAAGCGGAAGCGTTAGCACAACACAGTTGATGTAGTCGTACGTCTTCACGGCCCGACCGATCAAGCACCGAAACTACGGCACCTCCAAGTTCTTGCACACGTTCAGCTTGATGACGTTCCCCGGACTCCAATCCAGCAGAATGTCGGGGAAGAGTTCCGTCAGCACGACGGCATGGTGACGATCTTGATGTTCTACCGTCACAGGGCTTCACCTAAGCACCACTACAATATTATCGAGGAGAACTATGGTGGAGGGGGCACCGCACACGGCTAAGAGATCAAGAGATCAATTGTTGTGTCTATGGGGTGCCCCCCTCCCCCGTATATAAAGGAGTGGAGGAGGGGGCCGGCCAAGGGGGTGGCGCGCCCTAGGGGGGGAGTCCAACTCCCACCGGGAGTAGGACTCCCCCCTTTCCTATTGGGAGAAGGAGAGGGAAGGAAGAGGAAGGAGGGAGGAAGGAAAGGGGGGCCGACCCCCCTCCCAATTCGGATTGGGCTTGGGGGGGTGCGCCCCCTCCCTTGCTCCTTTCTCCTCCTTTCCACTAAGGCCCAATAAGGCCCATATACATCCCGGGGGGTTCTGATAACCTCCCGGAGCTCATGGGATTTTCCCAATCTCACCCGGAACCTTTCCGGTGTCCAAATATAGTCGTCCAATATATCGATCTTTATGTCTCGATCATTTCGAGACTCCTTGTCAAGTCCGCGATCACATCCGGGACTCCGAACAATCTTCGGTACATCAAAACTCATAAACTCATAATAAAACTGTCAACGAAACCTTAAGCGTGCGGACCGTACGGGTTCGAGAACTATGTAGACATGACCGAAACTCGTTTCCGGTCAATAACCAATAGCGGAACCTGGATGCTCATATTGGCTCCTACATATTCTACGAAGATCTTTATCAGTCAAACCGCATAACAACATACGTTGTTCCCTTTGTCATCGGTAGGTTACTTGCCCGAGATTCGATCATCGGTATCCAATACCTAGTTCAATCTCGTTACCGGCAAGTCTCTTTACTCGTTACGTAATGCATCATCTCATAACTAACTAATTAGCTACATTGCTTGCAAGGCTTATAGTGATGTGCATTACCGAGAGGGCCCAGAGATACCTCTCCGACAATCGGAGTGACAAATCCTAATCTCGAAATACGTCAACTCAACAAGTACCTTCGGAGACACCTGTAGAGCACCTTTATAATCACCCAGTTACGTTGTGATGTTTGGTAGCACACAAAGTGTTCCTCCGATAAGCGGGAGTTACATAATCTCATAGTCATAGGAACATGTATAAGTCATGAAGAAAGCAATAGCAACATACTAAACGATCAAGTGCTAAGCTAACGGAATGGGTCAAGTCAATCACATCATTCTCCTAATGATGTGATCCCGTTAATCAAATGACAACTCATGTCTATGGTTAGGAAACATAACCATCTTTGATTAATGAGCTAGTCTAGTAGAGGCATACTAGTGACAATATGTTTGTCTATGTATTCACACATGTATCATGTTTTCGGTTAATACAATTCTAGCATGAATAATAAACATTTATCATGATATAAGGAAATAAATAATAACTTTATTATTTCCTCTAGGGCATATTTCCTTCAATAGTTGCTACCTAATGCATGGTTCAGAAAATAGCACAAATGTAATTTATAGATTTGGTGCTAAATTGAGAGAAAGGTTGCAAGATAACCTACGTTGGACATCCATAAAAACATCCTCCTGTAAAAAAATTCTTCAAAAGCCATGCACTTAATAGGCCTCATATGGTGCAGCATGCATTTGGGTTTAGATTCCTCGAGTTGGCCATAGAAAAGGGGCTCTACAATGGTCTTCAGGTCTCCTGCATCCACAAAACAACAATAGATAAAATCCCCAATTACACTAAACATAGCTCGACAAGAACCCTAACCCTAGCTCAGCTAGAAAAAATGTCCCCACTACCCCATATCCATGTTGGTGATGTCGAAGTCAGTCTTGGAGCTTGATCCACGGTCATTCCAGGAAGGTATGATGGAAGGAGGCGAGCACTAGTGTTGTCAGCGGCGGCGGTGAGCTAGGCGGAGCCAGAGAGAAGAGTGAGAGCGAGAGGAGTGAGAGCATGGGAGTGAGGGAGATAGTGACGGATCGATCTACTTATGACTGAACCAGTTAGTTCTGCCCACACCGATCAGCTAACGGGCGTTGATCCACCCCCTCCCCCACCCGCACGGGGCCTAACTAACGGGCCACCCGTGTCAGAAAACATGTTAAAATGTTAGTAATGAGCAGTTTGGGTTTTTTGAAATAGTCGACCACACTTTTGGTAGTTATCAGCGACAAACAAAAATCTAGTAGTTTTTTGAAACCATAACTTGAAAAGTAATAGTTTTATGCTATTCGCTCAAAGTCGCAGGGCGGCGATGGCAACCTTCTTCTCTACTTCAGTTGACATGGTGATGTCGAATGCGGCGAGATTGCCCTTCTCCCGATGTAGGATCGCAAAGGGCGGGGTTCCGAATGCCCGCTCTCCCGTATAGCTATGCACGCGATGGGATCGTCAACAACAACAGTAGGAACAAGTGGAAAGACAGTGGGTGATGTGCACGAGGAGGCAGCAGTGCATTTTTCCTTCTTCATGGCAAAACTACTACTATCCGAACGACCCATCTTCCATGTGTAACTGCATGTGTTGTAACGAAAGTGCTCAAGGAAATATGCCTAGAGGCAATAATAAAGTTGTTATTTATATTTCCTTAGATCATGATAAATGTTTATTATTCATGCTAGAATTGTATTAACCAGAAACTTAGTACATGTGTGAATACATAGACAAAACAAAGTGTCCCTAGTATGCATCTACTTGACTAGCTCATTAATCAAAGATGGTTATGTTTCCTAACCATAGACATGTGTTGTCATTTGATGAATGGGAACACAACATTAGAGAATGATGTGATGGACAAGACCCATCCGTTAGCTTAGCATAATGATCGTTAAGTTTTATTGCTATTGCTTTCTTCATGACTTATACATGTTCCACGGACTATGAGATTATGCAACTCCCGAATACCGGAGGAACACCTTGTGTGCTATCAAACGTCACAACGTAACTTGGTGATTATAAAGATGCTCTACAGGTGTCCCCAAAGGTGTTTGTTGGGTAGGCATAGATCGAGATTAGGATTTGTCACTCCGTGTATCGGAGAGGTATCTCTGGGCCCTCTCGGTAATACTCATCACTATAAGCCTTGTAAGCAATGTGACTAATGAGTTAGTTGCGGGATGAAGCATTATGGAACGAGTAAAGAGACTTACCGGTAATGAGATTGAACTAGGTATGATGATACCAATGATCGAATCTCGGGCAAGTAACATACCGATGACAAAGGGAACAACGTATGTTGTTATGCGGTTTGACCGATAAAGATCTGCGTAGAATATGTAGGAGCCAATATGAGCATCCAGGTTCCGCTATTGGTTATTGATTGAAGATGTTTCTCGGTCATGTCTGCATAGTTCTTGAACTCGTAGGGTCCGCGCGCTTAACGTTCGATGACGATTTGTATTATTCGGACACCGGAAGAGTTCCGAGAGGTACCGGGTAAAAACGGAGTGTCGGAGGGGTTACCGACATACCCCGGGGAAGCAATGGGCCATCATGGGCCATAGGGGGGAGAGAGGACAGGCCACAAGGGGGTGCCCCCCATGGGGAGTCCGTATAGGACTATGGGAGGGGGCGCGACCCCCTTTCCCTCTCCCTCTTCCTCTCCCTTCCTTCTTCCCCCTTCCACCAAAGGGAATCCTACTAGGACTTGGAGTCCTAGTAGGACTCCTCTCTCTTGGCGCGCCCTACAGGGGCCGGCTGGCCTCACCATCTCCTCCTTTATATACTGAGGCAAGGGGGCACCCTAGAACACACAACATCAATTGTTCTCTTTGCCGTGTGCGGTGCCCCCCTCCACAGTTTACTCCTCCGGTCATAGCGTCGTAGTGCTTAGGCGAAGCCCTACGCGGATCACATCATCAACACTGTCACCACGCCGTCGTGCTGACGGAACTCTCCCTCGACCCTCTACTAGATCAAGAGTTTGAGGGACGTCATCGAGCTGAACGTGTGCTGAACACGGAGGTGCCGTATGTTCGTTACTTGGATCGGTTGGATCGTGAAGACGTTCGACTACATCAACCACGTTAACTAACGCTTCCCCTTTCGGTTTACAAGGGTACATGGACACACTCTTCCCCTCTCGTTGCTATGCATCTCCTAGATAGATCTTGCGTGATCGTAGGAAAATTTTGAAACTGCATGCTACATTTCCCAACAGTGGCATCCGAACCAGGACTATGCATATATGATATGCACGAGTAGAACACAAAGAGTTGTGGGCGATAATAGTCATACTGCTTACCACCAACGTCTTACTTTGATTCGGCGGTATTGTTGGATGAAGCGGCCCGGACCGACATTACATGACCGCGTTCATGAGACTGGTTCTACCGACGTGCTTTGCACACAGGTGGCTGGCGGGTGTCTGTTTCTCCAACTTTAGTTGAATCGAGTTTGACTACGGCCGGTCCTTGTTGAAGGTTAAAACAACACACTTGACAAAAAATCGATGTAGTTTTGATGCGTAGGTAAGAACGGTTATTCCTAGAAGCCCGTAGTAGCCAGGTAAAACTTGCAACAACAAAGTAGAGGACGTCTAACTTGTTTTTGCAGGGCTTGTTGTGATGTGATATGGTCAAGACATGATGTGATATAAACTGTTGTATGAGATGATCATGTTTTGTAATAGAGTTATCGACAACTGGCAGGAGCCATATGGTTGTCACTTTATTGTATGAAATGCAATCGCCATGTAATTGCTTTACTTTATCACTAAGCGGTAGCGATAGTCGTAGAAGCAATAGTTGGCGAGACGACAACGATGCTATGATGGATATCAAGGTGTCAAGCCGGTGACAATGGAGATCATGACGGTGCTTTGGAGATAGAGATCAAAGGTACAAGATGATGATGATGGACATATCATGTCACATATTTTGATTGCATGTGATGTTTATCTTTTATGCATCTTATCTTGCTTAGTACGGCGGTAGCATTATAAGATGATCCCTCACTAAATTTCAAGGTATAAGTGTTCTCCCTGAGTATGCACCGTTGTTACATTTTGTCGTGCCGAGACACCACGTGATGATCGGGTGTGATAAGCTCTACGTTCACATAAAATGGGTGCAAGCCAGTTTTGCACATGCATTATACTCGGGTTAAACTTGACGAGCCTAGCATATGCAGATATGGCCTCGAAACACTGAGACCGAAAGGTCGAACGTGAATCATATAGTAGATATGATCAACACAGAGGTGCTCACCACTGAAAACTACTCCATCTCACGTGATGATCGGACATGGTTTAGTTGATACGGATCACGTATCATTTAGATGACTAGAGGGATGTATATCTAACTAGGAGTTCTTTAGTAATATGATTAATTGAACTTTAATTTATCATGAACTTAGTCCTGATAGTTTTTTTGCATATCTATGTTGTTGTAGATCAATGGCCCGTGCTACTGTTCCCTTGAATTTTAATGCGTTCCTAGAGAAAGCTAAATTGAAAGATGATGGTAGCAATTAAACGGACTGGGTCCGTAACTTGAGGATTATCCTCATTCCTGCACAGAAGAATTATGTCCTTGAAGCACCGCTAGGTGCAAGGCCTACTGCCGGAGCAGATGCTGATGTTACGAACATCTGGCAAGCTCGATCCGGTGACTACTCGATAGTTTAGTGTGCCATGCTTTATGGCTTAGAATCGGTACTTCAGAGACGTTTTGAACGTCATGGAGAATATGAGATGTTCCAAGAGTTGAAGTTAATATTTCAAGCAAATGCCCGAGTTGGGAGATATGAAGTCTCCAACAAGTTCTATAGCTGCAAAATGGAGGAGAATAGTTATGTCAGTGAACACATACTCAGAATGTTTGGGTACCATAACCACTTGACTCGGCTGGGAGTTAATCTTCATTATGATAGTGTCATTGACAAAGTTCTTCAATCACTGCCACCAAGCTATAAAGGATTCATGATGAACTATAATATGCAAGGGATGGAAAAGACAATTCCCGAGCTCTTCGCAATGCTAAAGGCTGTAAGAAGGAGCATTAAGTGTTGATGGTTAACAAGACCACTAATTTCAAGAAAAATGGCAAAGGGAAGAAGGGGAACTTCAAGAAGAATAGCAAGCAAGTTGCTACTCCCGGGAAGAAGCCCAAGTCTAGACCTAAGCCTGAAACTGAGTGCTTCTACTGCAAAGGGACTGGTCACTAGAAGCGGAACTGCCCCAAGTATTTGGCGGATAAGAAGGATGGTAAAGTGAAAGGTATATTTGATATACATGCTATTGATGTGTACCTTACTAATGCTCATAGTAACGCCTGGGTATTTGATACTAGTTCCGTTGCTCAAATTTGCAACTTGAAACAGGGGCTACGAATTAAATGAAGATTGGCTAAGGGCGAGGTGACGATGCGCGTCAAAAATGGTTCCAAGGTCGATGTGATCGTCGTCGGCACGCTACCTCTACATCTACGTTCGAGATTAGTTTTAGACCTGAATAATTGTTATTTGGTGCCATCGTTGAGCATGGACATTATTTCTGGATCTTGTTTGATGCAAGATGGTTATTCATTTAAATCAGAGAATAATGGTTGTTCTATTTATATGAGTAATATCTTTTATGGTCATGCACCCTTGTTGAGTGGTCTATTTTTTTGAATCTCGATCGTAGTGATACACATATTCATAATATTGAAGCCAAAAGATGCAAAGTTAATAATGATAGTGCAACTTATTTGTGGCACTTCTGTTTAGGTCATATTGGTGTAAAGCGCATGAAGAAACTCCATGCTGATGGGATTTTGGAATCACTTGATTATGAATCACTTGGTGCTTGCAAACCATGCTTCATGGGCAAGATGACTAAGACTCCGTTCTCCGAAACAATGGAGCGAGCCACTGACTTATTGGAAATAATACATACCGATGTATGCGGTCCGATGAGTGTTGAGGCTTGCGGCGGGTATCGTTATTTTCTGACCTTCATAGATGATTTGAGCAGATATGGGTATATCTACTTAATGAAACATAAGTCTGAAACATTTGAAAAGCTTAAAGAATTTCAGAGCAAAGTGGAAAATCATTGTAACAAGAATAAAGTTTCTACAATCTAATCGCGGAGGCGAATATTTGAGTTACGAGTTTGGTCTTCATTTGAAACAATATGGAATAGTTTCGCACCTCACGCCACCTGGAACACCACAGCGTAATGGTGTGTCCGAACGTCTTAACCGTACTTTATTAGATATGGTGCGATCTATGATGTCTCTTGCTGATTTACCACTATCGTTTTGGGGTTATGCTTTAGAGAAGGCTGCATTAACGTTAAATAGGGCACCATCTAAATCCGTTGAGACGACACCATATGAACTGTGGTTTGGCAAGAAACCCAAGCTGCCATTTCTTAAAGTTTGGGGTTGCGATGCTTATGTGAAAAAGCTTCAACCTGATAAGCTCGAACCCAAATCGGAGAAATGCGTCTTCATAGGATACCCAAAGGAAACAGTTGGGTACACCTTCTATCACAGATCCGAAGGCAAGATATTCGTTGCTAAGAATGGATCCTTTCTAGAGAAGGAGTTTCCCGCAAAAGAAGTGAGTGGGAGGAAAGTAGAACTTGATGAGGTAATTGTACCTTCTCCCGAATTGGAAAGCAGTTTATCACAGAAATCAGTTCTAGTGATTCCTACACCAATTAATGAGGAAGGTAATGATGATGATCATGAAACTTCAGATCAAGTTACTACCGAACCTCGTAGGTCAACCAGAGTACGGTCCGCACCAAAGTGGTACGGTAATCCTATTCCGGAAGTCATGTTACTAGACCATGATGAACCTACGAACTATGAGGAAGCGATGATGAGCCCAGGTTCCGCAAAATGGCTTGAGGCCATGAAATCTGAGATGGGATCCATGTATGAGAACAAAGTGTGGACTTTGGTGGACTTGCCCGATGATCGGCAAGCCATAGAAAATAAATGGATCTTCAAGAAGAAGACTGACGTTGCCGGTAATGTTACTGTCTACAAAGCTCGACTTGTTGCGAAAGGTTTTCGACAAGTTCAAGGAGTTGACTATGATGAGACCTTCTCACCCGTAGCGATGCTTAAGTCTGTCCGAATCATGTTAGCAATTGCCGCATTTTATGATTATGAAATTTGGCAAATGGATGTCAAAACTACATTCCTTAATGGATTTCTTAAAGAAGAGTTGTATATGATGCAACCAGAAGGTTTTGTCAATCCAAAAGGTGCTAACAAAGTGTGCAAGCTCCGACGATCCATTTATGGACTGGTGCAAGCCTCTCGGAGTTGGAATATACGCTTTGATAATGTGATCAAAGCATATGGTTTTATACAGAATTTTGGAGAAGCCTGTATTTACAAGAAAGTGAGTGGAGCTCTGTAGCATTTCTAATATTATATGTGGGTGACATATTGTTGATTGGAAATAATACAGAATTTCTGGATAGCATAAAAGGATACTTGAATAAGAATTTTTAAATGAAAGACCTCGGTGAAGCTGCTTATATATTGGGCATCAAGATCTATAGAGATAGATCAAGATGCTTAATTGGACTTTCACAAAGCACATACCTTGAATTTTTTTTGAAGAAGTTCAAAATGGATCAGTCAAAGAAAGGGTTATTGCCTGTGTTACAAGGTGTGAAGTTGAGTCAGACTCAATGCCCGACCACTGCAGAAGATAGAGAGAAAATGAAAGTCATTCTCTATGCCTCAGCCATAGGTTCTATCATGTATGTAATGATGTGTACCAGACCTGATGTGTGACGTGCTATAAGTTTAGCAGGGAGGTACCAAAGTAATCCAGGAGTGGATCACTGGACAACGGTCAAGAACATCCTGAAATACCTAAAAAGGACTAAGGATATGTTTCTCGTTTATGGAGGTGACAAAGAGCTTGTCATAAATGGTTACATCGATGCAAGCTTTGACACTGATCCGGATGACTCTAAGTCGCAAACCAGATATGTATTTATATTGAATGGTGGAGCTGTCAGTTTGTGCAGTTCGAAGCAGAGCTTCGTGGCGGGATCTACGTGTGAAGCGGAGTACATAGCTGCTTCAGAAGCAGCAAATGATGGAGTCTGGATGAAGATGTTCATATCTAATCTAGGTGTAATACCTAGTGCATCGAGTCCAATGAAAATCTTTTGTGACAATACTGAGCAATTGCCTTGGCAAAGGAATCCAGATTTCACAAAAGAACCAAACACATCAAGAGACGCTTCAATTCCATCCACGATCAAGTCAAGGAGGGAGACATAGAGATTTGCAAGATACATACATATCTGAATGTTGCAGACCCGTTGACTATGCCTCTTCCACGAGCAAAACATGACCAACACCAAGACTCCATGAGTGTTAGAATCATTACTATGTAATCTAGATTATTGACTCTAGTGCAAGTGGGAGACTGGATGAAATATGCCCTAGAGGCAATAATAAAGTTGTTATTTATATTTTCTTAGATTACGATAAATGTTTATCATTCATGCTAGAATTTATTAATCGGAAACTTAGTACATGTGTGAATACATAGACAAAACAAAGTGTCCCTAGTATGCCTCTACTTGACTAGCTCGTTAATCAAAGATGGTTATGTTTCCTGACCATAGACATGTGTTGTCATTTGATGAACGGGATCACATCATTAGAGAATGATGTGATGGACAAGACCCATCCGTTAGCTTAGCATAATGATCATTAAGTTTTATTGCTATTGATTTCTTCATGACTTATACATGTTCCTCTGACTATGAGATTATGCAACTCCTGAATACCGAAGGAACACCTTGTGTGCTATCAAATGCCACAACGTAAGTGGGTGATTATAAAGATGCTCTACAGGTGTCTCCGAAGGTGTTTGTTGGGTTGGCATATATTGAGATTAGGATTTGTCACTCCGTGTATCAGAGAGGTATCTCTGGGCCCTCTCAGTAATACTCATCACTATAAGCCTTGCAAGCAATGTGACTAATGAGTTAGTTGCGGGATGAAGCATTACAGAACGAGTAAAGAGACTTGCCGGTAACGAGATTGAACTAGGTATGATGATACCGACGATCGGATCCCGGGCAAGTAACATACCGATGACAAAGGGAACAATGTATGATGTTATGCAGTTTGACCGATAAAGATCTTCGTACAATATGTAGGAGACAATATGAGCATCCAGGTTACGTTATTGGTTGTTGACCGGAGATGTGTCTCGGTCATGTCTACATAGTTCTCGAACCCGTAGGGTCCGCACGCTTAACGTTCGATGACGATTTGTATTATGAGTTATGTGTTTTGGTGACCGAAGTTTGTTCGGAGTCCCGGATGAGATCACAAACATTAAGAGGAGTCTCGAAATGGTCGAGACATAAAGAATGATATATTGGACAATGTTATTCAGACACCGGAAGAGTTCTGAGACGTACCAGGTAAAAATGGAGTGCCGGAGGGGTTACCAGAACCCCTCGGGGAAGCAATGGTCCATCATGGGCCATAGGGGAGAGAGAGGACAGCCCACAAGGGGGTGGCTCCCCCCCATGGAGAGTCCGAATAGGACAAGGGGAGGGGCCGCAGCCCCCTTTCCCTCTCCCTGTCCCTCTCCCTTCCTTCTTCCCCCTTCCACCAAAGGGAATCCTACTAGGACTTGGAGTCCTGGTAGGACACCTCTCTCTTTGGCGCGCCCTACAGGGGACGACCGGCCTCCCCCTCTCCTCCTTTATATACAAAGGCAAGGGGGCACCCTAGAACACAGAACATCAATTGTTCTCTTTGCCGTGCGCGGTGCCCCCCTCCACAGCTAACAGGCGTTGATCCACCCACCTCCCCCACCCACACGTGGCCTAACTGACAGGCCACCCCTGTCAAAAAACATGTTAAAATGTTAGCAATGAGTAGTTTGGGTTTTTTGAAATAGCCGACTGCTACGTCTTGAGCTTGCGTTGGTTTTCCTTGAAGAGGAAAGGGTGATGCAGCAATAGTAGCATAAGTATTTCCCTCGGTTTTTGAGAACCAAGGTATCAATCCAGTAGGAGGCTCCTTAAAAGTCCCACGCACCTACACAAACAAACAAAGAACTCACAACCAACACAGTAAAGGGATTGTCAATCCCTTCACGGCCACTTGCGAAAGTGAGATCTGATAGAGATAGTATGATAAGATAAATATATTTTTGGTATTTCATAATAGATTGGAAAAGTAAACATGCAAATAAAAGTAGATTGAAAGCTTATATGATAAAAGATAGACCCGGGGGCCATAGGTTTCACTAGTGGCTTCTCTCAAGATAGCATAAGTATTACGGTGGGTGAACAAATTACTGTCGAGCAATTGATAGAAAATCGAATAACTATGAGATTATCTAGGCATGATCATGTATATAGGCATCACGTCCGTGACAAGTAGACCGACTCCTGCCTGCATCTACTACTATTACTCCACACATCGACCGCTATCCAGCATGCATCTAGAGTATTAAGTTCATAAGAACAGAGTAACACATTAAGAAAGACGACATGAAGTAGAGGGATAAACTCATGCAATATGATATAAACCCCATCTTTTTATCCTCGATGGCAACAATACAATACGTGCCTTGCTGCCCCTACTGTCACTGGGAAAGGACACCGCAAGATTGAACCCAAAGCTAAGCACTTCTCCCATTGCAAGAAAGATCAATCTAGTAGGCCAAACCAAACTGATAATTCGAAGAGACTTGCAAAGATAACTCAAAAATACATAAAAGAATTCAGAGGAGATTCAAATATTTCTCATAGATAAACTTGATCATAAACCCACAATTCATCGGATCTCGACAAACACACCGCAAAAAGAGTTACATCGAATAGATCTCCAAGAAGATCGAGGAGAACATGGTATTGAGATCCAAAAAGAGAGAAGAATACATCTAGCTAATAACTATGGACCTGAAGGTCTGTGGTAAACAACTCACAACTCATCAGAGGGGCTATGGTGTTGATGTAGAAGCCCTCCATGGTCGATTCCCCCTCCGGCGGAGCGCCGGCAAAGGCTCCAAGATGGGATCTCGCGGATACAGAAGGTTACGGTGGTGGAAATTGTTTTTCGTTGGCTCCCTGGATGTTTTCGGGGTACGTGGGTATATATAGGAGGAAGAAATAGGTCGGTGGCCACCCGAGGGGCCCACGAGATAGGGGGCGCGCCCTGTAGGGGTGGGCGCGCCCTCCACCCTCGTGGCTGCCTCGGCTGCTTCTTGACTTGCACTCCAAGTCCTATGGATCACGTTTGTTCCAAAAATCATGCTCCCGAAGGTTTCATTCCGTTTGGACTCTGTTTGATATTCCTTTTCTTTGAAATACTGAAATAGGCAAAAAAACAGCAATACGGGCTGGGCCTCCGATTAGTAGGTTAGTCCCAAAAATGATATAAATGTGTAAAGTAAAGCCCATAAACATCCAAAAAGGGTAATATAATAGCATGGAACAATAAAAAAATATAGATACGTTGGAGACGTATCAAGCATCCCCAAGCTTAATTCCTGCTCGTCCTCGAGTAGGTAAATGATAAAACCCGAATTTTGATGTGGAATGCTATCTAGCATAATTCTCAATGTAATTTTCTTTATTGTGGCATGAATGTTCAGATCCAAATGATTCAAAATAAAAGTTCATATTGACATAAGAAATAGTAATACTTCAAGCATACTAATCAAAGCAATCATGTCTTCTCAAAATAACATGGCTAAAGAAAGTACATCCCTACAAAATCATATAGTTAGGCTATGCTTCATTTTCATCACACAAAAATGCTCCCAAATTCTACACCCCCGATGACAAGCCAAGCAACTATTTTGTACTTAAATAATCTTAAACGTTTTCAACCTTCACGCAATACATGAGCGTGAGCCAAGGATACATCATTATGGGTGGAATAGAATATGATGATGGGGATTGTGTGGAGAAGACAAAAAGGGTTAAAGTCTCACATTGACGAGGATAATTAACGGGCTATGGAGATGCCCATCAATTGATGTCAACATGAGGAGTAGGGATTGCCATGCAACAGATGCACTAGAGCTATAAATGTATGAAAGCTCAACAAAAGAAACTAGTGGGTGTGCATCCAACTTGCTTGCTCACGAAGACCTAGGGCATTTTGAGGAAGCCCATCGTAGGAATATACAAGCCAAGTTCTATAATGAAAAATTCCCACTAGTATATGAAAGTGACAACATATGAGACTCTCTATATGAAGAACATGGTGCTACTTTGAAGCACAAGTGTGGAAAAGAGATAGTAACATTGCCCCCTTTTATTTTTTTCTTCTTTTTTTGGGCCTTTCTTTTTTTTGGCCTTTCTTCTTTTTCTCTTCTGCCTTTTTTTTCTTTTTGGCCTTTATTTTTTTATTTTTTTGGGGACAATGCTCTAATAATGATGATCATCACACTTCTATTGATTTACAACACATGAATTACAACTCAAAACTAGAACAAGATATGACTCTATATGAATGCCTCCGGCGGTGTACCGGGATGAGCAATGAATCAAGAGTAAGATGTATGAAAAATTATGCAAAGTGGCCTTGCCGCAAATACGATGTCAACTACATGATCATGCAATGGCAATATGACAATAGTAATGCGTGTCATGATGATAAACGGAACGGTGGAAAGTTGCATGGTAATATATCTCGGAATGGCTATGGAAATGCCATAATAGGTAGGTATGGTGGCTGTTTTGAGGAAGATATAAGGAGGTTTATGTGTGATAGAGCGTATCATATCACGGGGTTTGGATGCACCGGCGAAGTTTGCACCAACTCTCAAGGTGAGAAAGGGTAATGCACGGTACCGAAGAGGCCAACAATGATGGAAAGGTAAAAGTGCGTATAATCCATGGACTCAACATTAGTCAAAAGAACTCATATACTTATTGCAAAAATCTATAAGTCATCAAAAACCAAGCACTACGCACATGCTCCTAGAGGGATAGATTGGTAGGAAAAGACCATCGCTCGTCCCCGACCGCCACTCATAAGGATGCACAATCTAAGAACACCTCATGTTTCAAATTTGTTACACAAGTTTAACCATACATGCATGCTACGGGACTTGCTTACTTCAAAACAAGCATTCTTTAAATTCATAATCACCCAACTATCATGACTTTAATATCACTACCTCCATATCTCAAAACAATTATCAAGTATCAAATTGATCATAGCATCCAATTCACTTCCTATGATAGTTTTTATTATACCCAACTTGGATGCCTACCATTCTAGGACCAATTTTATAACCATAGCAAATACCATGCTGTTCTAAGAGAATCTCAAAATAATATAAGTGAATCATGAGAGACTAGCAATTTCTACAAAATTAAGCCACCGCCGTGCTCTAAAAGATATAAGTGAAGCACTAGAGCAAAAACTATCTAGCTCAAAAGATATAAGTGAAGCACATAGAGTATTCTAATAAATTCCAATAAAGTGGGCTTCTCCCAGAAGGTGTGTACAGCAAGGATGATTGTGGAAAACTAAGAAGCAAATACTAATATCATACAAGACGCTCCAAGAAAAACACATATCATGTGGCGAATAAAAATATAGCTCTAAGTAAAGTTACCAATGAACAAAGACAAAAGAGGGGATGCCTTCCGGGGGCATCCCCAAGCTTAGGCTTTTGGCTATTCTTGAATATCTTGGGGTGCCATGGGCATCCCCAAGCTTAGGCTCTTGCCACTCCTTATTACATAGTCCATCAAATCTATACCCAAAACTTGAAAACTTCACAACACAAAACCCAACAGGAAATCTCATAAGCTCCGTTAGTGAAAGAAAGCAAAACCACCACCTAAGGTACTGTAATGAACTCATTCTTTATTTATATTGGTGTTAAACCTACTGTATTTCAAGTTCTCTATGGTTCATACCACTTAATACTAGCCATAGATGCATCAAAATAAGCAAACAACACACGAAAAACAGAATCTGTCAAAAACAGAACAGTCTGTAGCAATCTGTAACCCACAAATACTTCTGGAACTCCTAAAATCCTACCAAAATAGGAAGTCCTGGGAAATTGGTCTATTGATCTACAGAAAGAAGAATCAACGCAAAAGCACGTTTCTGTGATTTAACAAAACTAATTTCGTGCGCGTAAACTTTCTATTTTTCAGCAGAATCAAATTAACTATCACCATAGGTTATCCTATAGGTTCTACTTGGCACAAACACTAATTAAACATAAAAACACATCTAAATAGAAGGTAGATGCAAAATTTATTACTAAATAGAAACAGAAACAAAAAATACAAATAAAATTGGGTTGCCTCCCAACTAGCGCTATCGTTTAACGCCCCTAGCTAGGCATAAAAGCGAGGATAGATCTAAGTAGTGCCATCTTTGGCACTCAATTCATAAGTAGCTCGCATGATAGATTCATAAGGTAATTTAATTTTCTTTCTTGTAAAGTGCTCCATGCCTTTCCTTAATGGAAGTTGGAATCTAATATTCCCTTCCTTCATATCAATAATCGCGCCAATCGTTCTAAGGAAAGGTCTACCAAGAATAATAGGGCAAGAAAGATTGCAATCTATATTAGGAACGGTAAAATCTACGGGCACCAAATTTCTATTTGCAACAATGAGAACATCATTGATCCTTCCCACTGGCTTTTTAATGGTGGAATCCGCAAGGTGCAAATATAAAGAGCAATCATCAAGATCATGGAAACCTAGAATATCACATAAAGTTTTCGGAATCGTGGAAACACTAGCACCCAAATCACACAAAGCATAACACGCATGATCTTTAATTTTAATCTTTATAGTAGGTTCCCACTCAGCATTAAGTTTTCTAGGTATAGAAACTTCCAAACTAAGTTTTTCAACAAAAGATTGCATCAAGGCATCAACGATATGTTTGGTAAAAGCTTTATTTGACTATAAGCATGAGGAGAATTCACAACGGATTGCAACAAGGAAACACAACCTTCTAAAGAACAATTATCATAATCAAATTCCTTGAAATCCAAGATAGTGGGTTCAATGCTATTTAAAGTCATGACCTCTCCAATCCCACTTTTACCAAATTTAGCATCAAGATCTAAAAACTCTGAATTATTGGGACACCTTCTAACTAAAGTTGACTCATCTCCAGTCCCATTATTATTAAGATTCATATTGCAAAACAAAGATCTAATAGGGGACACATCAATAACTTTAAGATCTTCATCATTGTTTTGATGGAAACTAGAAGAACACGCCTTTAAAAAGCAATCTTTCTTTGCACGCAACCTAGCGGTTCTTTCTTTGCACTCATCAATGGAAATTCTCATGGCTTTGAGAGACTCATTGATATCATGCTTTGGAGGAGTAGATCTAAGTTTAAGAGAATCAACATCAAGCGAAAGTCTATCAACGTTCCTAGCCAAATCATCAACTTTGAGCAATTTTTCTTCAAGCAAGGCATTAAAATTCTTTTGAGAGATCATAAATTCTTTCACACTATTCTCAAAATCAGAGGGCATCTTATTAAAATTACCATAAGAATTATTGTATGAATTTCCATAATTATTAGAGGAATTACTAGGGAACGGTCTAGGATTAAAGTTTCCTCTATAAGCATTGTTTCCAAAACTATTCCTACCAACAAAATTCACATCCATAGATTCATTGTTATTCTCAATCAAAGTAGACAAAGGCATATCATTGGGATCAATAGGAGCACTCTTAGTAGCAAACAATTTCATAAGTTTATCCATCTTTCCACTCAAAATATTAATTTCTTCTATAGCATGCACTTTTTTACTAGTAGATCTTTCGGTGTGCCATTGAGAATAATTAGCCATAATATTATCAAGAAGTTTTGTAGCATCCCCTAAAGTGATTTCCATAAACATGCCTCCCACGGCCGAATCTAAAAGATTTCTAGAAGCAAAGTTCAATCCGGCATAAATTTTTTGTATGATCATCCATAAATTCAAACCATGAGTAGGGCAATTGCGAATCGTCAATTTCATTCTTTCCCAAGATTGGGCAACATGCTCATGATCAAGTTGTTTAAAATTCATAATATCGCTCCTAAGAGTGATGATCTTAGCGGGAGGAAAATACTTGAGATAAAAACATCTTTTTACTTGTTCCAAGAATCAATACTATTTTTAGGCAAAGACGAAAACCAAACTTTAGCACGATCTCTAAGGGAAAACGGAAATAACTTCAATTTAACAATATCATTACCCGTATCTTTCTTCTTTTGCATATCACACAAATCAACAAAGTTGTTTAGATGGGTAGCGGCATCTTCACTAGGAAGGCCGGTGAATTGATCTTTCATAACAAGATTCAGCAAAGCAGTATTGATTTCACAAGACTCAACATCATTAAGAGGAGTAATCGGAGTACTAAGGAAATCATTATTATTGGTATTGGAGAAATTACACAATTTGGTATTATCTTGCGCCATGGCGACAAGTAATCCAACACACAAGCAAACAGAAAGAGGCAACCGAAAAAGAGAGGAGAAGATTGGGAAAGAGAGGGTGAATAAAACGGCAAGGGTGAAGTGGGGGAGAGGAAAACGAGAGGCAAATGGCAAATAATGTAAATGTGAGGGAGATGAGTTTGTGATGGGTACTTGGTATGTCTTGACTTGAGCGAAGACCTCCCCGGCAACGGCGCCAGAAATCCTTATTGCTACATCTTGAGCTTGCGTTGGTTTTTCTTGAAGAGGAAAGGGTGATGCAGCAACAGTAGCATAAGTATTTCCCTCAGTTTTTGAGAACCAAGGTATCAATCCAGTAGGAGGCTCCTCAAAAGTCCCACGCACCTACACAAACAAACAAAGAACTCGTAACCAACGCAATAAAGGGGTTGTCAATCCCTTCACGACCACTTGCGAAAGTGAGATCTGATAGAGATAGTATGATAAGATAAATATATTTTTGGTATTTTATAATATAGATTGGAAAAGTAAAGATGCAAATAAAAGTAGATTGAAAGCTTATATGATAAAAGATAGACCCGGGGACCATAGGTTTCACTAGTGGCTTCTCTCAAGATAGCATAAGTATTACGGTGGGTGAACAAATTACTGTCGAGCAATTGATAGAAAAGCAAATAACTATGAGATTATCTAGGCATGATCATGTATATAGGCATCATGTCTGTGACAAGTAGACCGACTCCTGCCTGCATCTACTACTATTACTCCACACATTGACCGCTATCCAGCATGCATCTAGAGTATTAAGTTCATAAGAACAGAGTAACACATTAAGAAAGACGACATGAAGTAGAGGGATAAACTCATGCAATATGATCTAAACCCCATCTTTTTATCCTCGATGGCAACAATACAATACGTGCCTTGCTGCCCCTGCTGTCACTGGGAAAGGACACCGCAAGATTGAACCCAAAGCTAAGCACTTCTCCCATTGCAAGAAAGATCAATCTAGTAGGCCTAACCAACTAATAATTCGAAGAGACTTGCAAAGATAACTCAATCATACATAAAAGAATTCAGAGGAGATTCAAATATTTCTCATAGATAAACTTGATCATAAACCCACAATTCATCGGATCTCGACAAACACACCGCAAAAAAGAGTTACATCGAATAGATCTCCAAGAAGATCGAGCAGAACATGGTATTGAGATCCAAAAAGAGAGAAGAAGCCATCTAGCTAATAACTATGGACCTGAAGGTCTGTGGTAAACTACTCACAACTCATCGGAGGGGCTATGGTGTTGATGTAGAAGCCCTCCATGGTCGATTCCCCCTCCGACGGAGCGCCGGCAAAGGCTCCAAGATGGGATCTCGTGGATACAGAAGGATACGGCGGTGGAAATTGTTTTTTGTTGGCTCCCTGGATGTTTTTGGGGTACGTGGGTATATATAGGAGGAAGAAGTCGGTCGGTGGCCGCCCGAGGGGCCCACGAGATAGGGGGCGCGCCCTGTAGGGGTGGGCGCGCCCTCCACCCTCGTGGCCGCCTCGGCTGCTTCTTGACTTGCACTCCAAGTCCTCTGGATCACGTTTGTTCCAAAAATCACGCTCCCGAAGGTTTCATTCCGTTTGGACTCCGTTTGATATTCCTTTTCTTTGAAATACTAAAATAGGCAAAAAAAACAGCAATACGGGCTGGGCCTCCGGTTAGTAGGTTAGTCCCAAAAATGATATAAATGTGTAAAGTAAAGCCCATAAACATCCAAAAAGGTTAATATAATAGCATGGAACAATAAAAAATTATAGATACGTTGGAGACATATCACCGACCACACTTTCGGTAGTTATCGGCGACAAACAAAAATCCAGTATTTTTTGAAACCATAACTTGAAAAGTAATAGTTTTATGCTATTCGCTCAAAGTCATGGGGCGGCGATGGCAACCTTCTTCTCGACTTCAGTTGACATGGTGATGTCGAATGCGGCGAGATTGCCCTTCTCCCGATGTAGGATCGCAAAGGGCAGGGTTCTGAATGCCTGCTCTCCCGTACAGCTATGCACGCGATGGGATCATCGACAACAGCAGTAGGAACGAGTGGAACGACAGTGGGTGATGTGCATGAGGAGGCAGCAGTGCATTTTTCCTTCTTCTTTGTGGCAAAACTACTACTATCCGAATGACCCATCTTCCATGTGTAACTGCATGTGTTGTAACGAAAGTGCTGAAGGAAATATGCCCTAGAGGCAATAATAAAGTTGTTATTTATATTTCCTTAGATCATGATAAATGTTTATTGTTCATGCTAGAATTGTATTAACCAGAAACTTAGTACATGTGTGAATACATAGACAAAACAAAGTGTCCCTAGTATGCATCTACTTGACTAGCTCATTAATCAAAGATGGTTATGTTTCCTGACCATAGACATGTGTTGTCATTTGATGAACATGATCACATCATTAGAGAATGATGTGATGGACAAGACCCATCCGTTAGCTTAGCATAATGATCGTTAAGTTCTATTGCTATTGCTTTCTTCATGACTTATACATGTTCCTCGGACTATGAGATTATGCAACTCCCGAATACCGGAGGAACACCTTGTGTGCTATCAAACATCACAATGTAACTGGGTGATTATAAATATGCTCTACAGGTGTATCCGAAGGTGTTTGTTGGGTAGGCATAGATCAAGATTAGGATTTGTCACCCCGTGTATCGGAGAGGGTATCTCTGGGCCCTCTCGGTAATACTCATCACTATAAGCCTTGTAAGCAATGTGACTAATGAGTTAGTTGCAGGATGAAGCATTACGGAACGAGTAAAGAGACTTGTCGGTAATGAGATTGAACTAGGTATGATGATACCAATGATCGAATCTCGGGCAAGTAACATACCGATGACAAAGGGAACAACGCATGTTGTTATGTGGTTTGACCGATAAAGATCTTCGTAGAATATGTAGGAGCCAATATGAGCATCCAGGTTCCGCTGTTGGTTATTGATCAGAGATGTTTCTCGATCATGTCTGCATAGTTCTTGAACCCGTAGGGTCCGCGCACTTAACGTTTGATGACGATTTGTAGTATTCGGACACCGGAAGAGTTCTGAGAGGTACCGGGTAAAAACGCAGTGCTGGAGGGGTTACCAGAACACCCCGAGGAAGCAATGGGCCATCATGGGCCATAGGGGGGGAGAGGACAACCCACAAGGGGGTGCCCCCCCCACGGGGAGTCCGAATACGACTAGGGGAGGGGGCGGCCCCCTTTCCCTCTCCCTCTCCCTCTCCCTTCCTTCTCCCCCTTCCACCAAAGGGAATCCTACTAGGACTTGGAGTCCTAGTTGGACTCCTCTCTCTTGGCTCGCCTTACAGGGGCCGGCCGGCCTCCTCATCTCTTCCTTTATATACGGAGGCAAGGGGGGACCCTAGAACACCCAACATCAATTGTTCTCTTTGCCGTGTGCGGTGCCCCCCTCCACAGTTTACTCCTCCGGTCATAGC
This sequence comes from Triticum dicoccoides, assembly GCF_002162155.2. NCBI lineage: Eukaryota > Viridiplantae > Streptophyta > Magnoliopsida > Poales > Poaceae > Triticum > Triticum dicoccoides. The sequence goes on along the minus strand of NC_041393.1, from coordinate 171,530,431 downwards.
ATCGTAGTGCTTAGGCGAAGCCCTGCGCGGATTGATACGTCTCCAACATATCTATAATTTTTGATTGCTCCATGCTACTTTATCTACTGTTTTGGACTATATTGGGCTTTATTTTCCACTTTTATATTATTTTTGGGACAGACCTATTAACTGGAGGCCCAGCCCAGAATTACTGTTTTTTGCGTATTTCAGTGTTTCGAAGAAACAGAATATCAAACGGAGTCCAAACGGAATGAAACCTTCGGGAACGTGATTTTCTCACCGAACATGATCCAGGAGACTTGGACCCTACTCCAAGAAGTGCCAGAGGCGGTCACAAGGGTGGAGGGCGCGCCACCCTGGGCGCGCCCCCCTACCTCGTGGGCCCCCTGTTGCTCCACCTACGTACTCCTTCCTCCTATATATACCTACGTATCCCTAAACGATCAGAACATGAGCCAAAAACCTAATTCCACCGTTGCAACCTTCTGTATCCACGAGATCCATCTTGGGGCCTGTTCTGGAGCTCCGCCGGAGGGGGCATCCACCATGGAGGGCTTCTACATCAACACCATAGCCCCTCCGATGAAGTGTGAGTAGTTTACTTCAGACCTTCGGGTCCATAGCTAGTAGCTAGATGGCTTCTTCTCTCTTTTCGGATCTTAATACAATGTTCTCCCCCTCTCTCGTGGAGATCTATTCGATGTAATCTTGTTTTTGCGGTGTGTTTGTTGAGACCGATGAATTGTGGGTTTATGATCCAGTATTATCTATGGAAAATATTTGATTCTTCTCTGAATTCTTTTATGTATGATTGAGTTATCTTTGCAAGTCTCTTCGAATTATCCTTTTTGGTTTGGCCAACTAGATTGGTAGTTCTTGCAATGGGAGAAGTGCTTACCTTTGGGTTCAATCTTGCGGTGTCCTTTCCCAGTGACAGCAGGGGCAGCAAGGCACGTATTGTATTGTTGCCATCGAGGATAACAAGATGGGGTTTTATCATATTGCATGAATTTATCCCTCTACATCATGTCATCTTGCTTAAGGCGTTACTCTGTTTTTAACTTAATACTCTAAGATGCATGCTGGATAGCGGTCGATGAGTGGAGTAATAGTAGTAGATGCAGAATCGTTTCGATCTACTTGTCTCGGACGTGATGCCTATATACATGATCATTGCCTAGATATACTCATAACTATGCTCAATTCTGTCAATTGCTCAACAGTAATTTGTTCACCCACAGTAGAATATCTATGCTCTTGAGAGAAGCCACTAGTGAAACCTATGGCCCCCGGGTCTATTCTCATCATATCAATCTCTATCGCTTTATTTACTTGCTTTGTTTTTACTTTGCCTTTTACTTTTTACTTTGCATCTATCTATCAAAAATACCAAAAATATTATTTATCATCTCTATCAGATCTCACCCTCGTAAGTGGCCATGAAGGGATTGACAACCCCTAATCGCGTTGGTTGTGAGTAGCTATCATTTTGTGTAGGTACAAGGGACTTGTGCGTGGTCTCCTACTGGATTGATACCTTGGTTCTCAAAAACTGAGGGAAATACTTACGCTACTTTGCTGCATCATCCTCTCCTCTTCGGGGAAATCCAACGCAGTGCTCAAGAGGTAGCACGGATCACATCATCAACACCATCACCACGCTGTCGTGATGACGAAACTCTCCCTCGACCCTCTATTGGATAAAGAGTTCGAGGGAAGTCATCGAGCTGAACGTGTGCTGAACATGGAGATGCGGTACGTTCGATACTTGGATCGGTTGGATCGTGAAGACGTTCGACTACATCAACCGCGTTAAATAACACTTCGACTTTCGGTCTACGAGGGTACGTGGACACACTCTTCCCCTCTCGTTGCTATGCAACTCCTAGATAGATCTTGCGTGATCGTAGGAAAATTTTGAAATTACATGCTACGTTTCCCAACAAGTGCAATCACATGGAACCAACCTGTGGTTGGATGGTTAGGTGGACAATGGTATTCCCAGCCCGTGACAGTTCAAGTCCTAGATTTGATATTGGTACTCACATTTTTCTAGATTTATTTTAGACTTTACGGCGATGTTCGTTTAGTGAGAGGAGAATTTTCGTCGAATATGAAACGTCTATACCGATTTCGTCAATCTCAAAATGCTATGTTGGCTTAGTTGAGGTGCTCATAGGGTAAGGTATGTGTGCGCCTCTTCATAAGGTGAGTTTATACTTGTGTACATGAGCAACTTCAATTGTACCATGTGAAAAAGTGCAATCACATGTAGGACTGACGACGGATCTCTCTTGTAACTCGCCTCCTTGCCGCCACCAACGCTTGGCATGTGCCTCCCGGCGGTGTTGCTGTCAGTCTGTCTCGTCCTCTGTGGTCTTAGGGTCATGGAGACGCGATGGACCCCGGCCTTTGCCGGCGGCAGGGTTCCGTTTTCTAATGTTTTTTCTAAGTTTGTTAGGGTTTGTGTCCTACTCAGAAAAACGAGGCAGTGACGGCTCTTTCTAGATGGAATAAGGTTCTTCCCCCTAGTCCCCGTTCTGGCGGTGCTTCTTGCATCGTTTGAGAGCATCGTTTCAGCGTTTTCCTAAAGTGGATACACATGGATTTGATCTTCGTTCATCAGTGATCGTGTGTCTACAGGTTGAATCCTTCTGTTCTACGCTTCTCTTCATCGGCGGCGGCGGTTGTTCCTGTAGGGCCTTAGCACGATGACTTCCCGACTGTCTGCTACAACACGTTTGCCCGGCTCCGGTGAGGGAGGGGCGATGACGGCGGCGCGCCTTCGGTTTACTCCGGTGCTTCTAGTCGTCGTTATGTGGACTACGGATCTGGATGTAATCTTTACTTCTAGTGTTTTTTGTACTACATCGACAGTTGATGAATAGATTGAAAGTATTTCTCAAAAAACACATGCGCCCCAATGCACGTGCAACTAGAGGTTTTTTCTCTGGAAAACAGCTGCGCGGTTTCACTTGCGCCTGCCCATGCGCAACTTCTATGGTAGTTCGATTATTCCGAAAAAAGCATAGTAGTATTCTTCACGAGAGAGTATTAGGTGATACTGGAGGCTAGATGCTCCCCTGATACGAGAGGACGTAAGCCATTGGATCTATGATCTAAGGGTTACATGATGAGCTCTTGCAAGTTTTCAGAAAAGCTCTTAACAAATCAGATATGTATGCGCAAGTCCAGGAGCTCGTCCTATCATTCTTGGATCACAGATCTGATGACTCATGTTGTCTCGTATCATGGGAGCACCTGACGTCCTGTACCACCTGATACTCTGTCTATTCTTCACATAAGATTGTACAAATGAGTTCTTAAGGGGAAAATATCCTATGAAATCTTACAGTTTTGTCGTTTGGATTACTATATGGAATTTTCTCATTATATTTCTAATAACCAATAATATTTTGGGCCACTCGACGGGTCGGCCAGCGGATAATAAGAAAATATTCGCTGCCTCGCTGACCATTAGATGGCCACGTTAATGGCCGTTTGATCTATCCACGTAAGCAGCCACCTCTTTAGAAACATGAGTGGTGTTGAGGAAGGCCTTATGCAACAACATGGTTGTTGCAACCACCTCCGAGAATTTATTTATTTTTCTAAAAAAATTTATAACAAAGATAATGTTGCAGAAAATACTTGTAATAGAGAATGTGTTGCAGAAAACGTTGTTGACCATTTTCTACCGTAATTTTTACAATAGAGCTCATGTTACAGAAAACTTTTGCAACAATAAACATGTTGCAGAGAGCATTCTAGTGGTAGTAGCTTGTTAGAGAAGCCCGTCGGCGTGTTTGCTGGCGCCAAGCGACGGTGGTGGCGGTCGGAGCAGAACGGAGAGGCGACAGCTTGACGGGGGAGCTCGGTCTCTCTAGTTGCACGCCTTGCGGCAACGTGCATCTCGCCAGAGAAGCACGCCAGCGGCGAGCGCCGGTGACGGCAGTCAGAGCAACATGGGGAGGCGGCGACTCGACAGGAGGTTGAGGTAGTCGGGGCAGCACGGGGAGGCGGCGGACTCAACGAGAGCTTGGCAGAAGCACGAGAGGGGACTTGTCTCACGGATCCAGATCCTGCAACAGAGCCTTTTTTTTTCAGGTGAACAGAGCCGTTGTTGCGATGAAAGAAATTGCAACAAGAGCAAAAACTACCACCCGAAAAAAAAAAAGAAGAGCAAAAACTAGTAGTGATGGCGATGACCCATGGGACACGCGGCTTGCAGAGAAAGTGGCTGCGATCCGCCGGTGATTTATAGGCTTTCCCATAATATTTGTGCACTTTGCAGCATTTTCCCCTGCCGGTTTTGCACATCACAAATTCAGGGCGCGGCTGCATATTCCTCTGCATATTTGTTGCGCCCACCACCACGCAAATGCTGGACCGAGAGACGTGTCCAGGCCTGAATAGGCCACGCAGAGATCCCCGGCACGGATCTCCTCCTGTCCACCAAAACCCAGCGGAAACAGCCAAAAAGATTCCTCCCGCTTCATCGCTCCTCTCGTGGACTCCGGCGGGTTTATATCTCGCGCGCTCCCGGGCACCCCGAGCCCACCCGCGCCCGTCCCCGTTGCCGCATTGCGTGATTGCTCGCGTCCATGGAAATGGTTGAGTGCTCCCTGGCCGCCTCCCGCGCCGCGAGGCACGTGCCCGGCCGGGTCCCGAGGTCCCCGGCGCCGGTTCTTGGTGTTGGCGCCGGGAGAGCCAGGCTCCGGGTGCGGTCGGAGAGGCGGGAGCAGCCTCCGCCGGTCGTCAGGGCCTCCGCGCCGCCGGAGCGCGACGGTGGGGCGCTGGGGAAGGCGGCTGCGGGGCTCGCTGCCGCTGCCGTGGTGTCGCTGACCGGCTTCGCCGGGGACTTGGCCCCGCCGCCGGCGCTGGCCGAGTCGCTCACGGTCGCCTTCCCCGTCTCCAAGGCCCGAGAGGTGGGTCTCCATGGTCCTACCACAGACACCATCTTCCAAGAAAGGGGGGTTTGGGGGTGAATTTCTTGTTTTGGGTTCTTGGCAGGTGAACCGGGTGCAGAGGACGCTGGTGGAGGCATGGGGGTTGATCCGCGAGACCTTCGTCGATCCCACCTTCAACCACCAAGGTATACCGGGTTGCATACACTTGTTCTCTGTAGAAAGGTAGAAATTGTGTGAATTTGGTAGTGTTTGATGCTGCTTATAGTGAACTAGTGAATTCACTAGTGTTTGTGGTTCTGCTCGGTGTGCAGACTGGGACCAGAAACTTCAGCAGACGATGGTGGAGATGTTCCCGCTGAAATCAGCAGACGCCGCCTACGGCAAGATCAGCGGGATGGTGTCCACGCTAGGCGACCCCTTCACAAGGATCATCACCCCCAAGGTATGTATGGACAAAGATCATGCCCTCGCTATCTGGCTTCAGGTTTGTTCTCACACATGGTGAATTGTCACATGGCTAATGTTTGTTTGATGAGATGCAGGAATATCAGAGTTTCAGGATCGGAAGTGATGGGAATTTGCAAGGGGTTGGCATATTCATAAATAGGGACCCTGCCTCAGGACGCTTGGTAAGTTCACTTCTTTTTCTGTAAGAGGACATCATAAGAGTGTTGCAATTTATATCTCCAAAACTTGTTGCGGCTTGTTATGAACTGCATTGAGGGAGGCCCAGCCGACCGAGCGGGCATACGTGAAGGCGATGAGCTAGTTGAGATCAATGGTATTTTACTCTCTGTACTAAAACTTCATTTTACTAAAAGGAGATACTACGTACTTTTGAAAAGCCTTCCCTGTAAATTCATATAAATCTGAGTCACACACTGATGACCTATCTGGCTAAACAACATATACTGAATTTTTCGGCTGATATTGACCGTCGAGAAGGCTATAAAAACAACAATGTTCATTGGTCACAGCTGATAATATTTAAAGATGACAGAGGCTAGTCGATTATCCCAACTAATAGATTTTTTATTGCCCTTTCTATCTATTAACGAATGACCGAAACTAAAGAAAAATTGCCAAAAGTATGAACTCTATGGTGTCGATCAATAATATGACCCACACGTGTCTCTGAACAATTAAGGCAGAATGATGTCTTTGCAAAAAAAATGTATCCTCTGCAATTTAACCTTTGCAAAAAAAACTTAGTTAATCTAATCTTCTTGAGTTCCTTTTCCATCATTGGAAAACCAAGTTGTTCTAGATTCAAGAACTAGTTTTTTCTCCCCCGCGAAAGTAGCATAGCAATGCAGAGATTAGTAGCATATGTTCACATACTACGCTTATCTGCTGATGTCACAGATGAGCAGTACATCCTGATTGATTGTCGTTTTCTAACTAAAAGGGTGGAACCTTCTATTTTTAACTAGTCTTAAGGTGGATGGTGCAGTATTGTTGTTATTATTGAGTTCACGAGCTCTCCTTCTTTTCATAATACGATATGCCCTTAATCTTGACTGGTTTTGTAGGGAATAGTGTTTTGGGGTTGGACGTGGAAGCTGTGGCTCAGAGACTTAGAGGTCGTGCTGGAACGACTGTGGAAGTAAAACTATTGGATGTATGCCCTTATTCTTAGCCTCAACTTGAGAAGTACTCCCTCTGTAAAGAAATATAAGAGCGTTTAGATCACTTTTAGTGATCTAAATGCTCTTATATTTCTTTACAGAGGGAGTACTTGTTAGTGTTTTTCTATCTGTATTTCAAAAGCAACATTTCTCAATCCTAACTCTCCGTTACGTAATGATCACATCCAGATTCTCAGTTACACACTTTTGTCATCTTCTATCCTAACTTTCTCCATCTTCCTGTATTTTCTAACTGATACCCAGGGTACTGGAAATGAAAGGAGTGGTAGGATAAAGCAAAAAGAGGTATATGCCTAACTTCTTTTCATTACGTAATAAATACTTTCCTGAAGACAAATGCAGTAAATAACACGTAATAACATCAACACTATGTATTTAGATTCTCTTATCCTCCTTGAAGGAAAACATATTTCTGGACTTCCTCTTCAAACATTCATGGCTAACATTTTCCATCTGTGTGATTTGAAAAGTGTTTTTTTTTAAGAAAAGGAGGATCACCCCCGGCCTCTGCATCATTTCGATGCACACAGCCATATTTTATTAAAATTTAAGAGTCCCGGTTTCCAACATCAAGTAGTACCAAAAATTATTACAAGCCACAACCGGCAAAAATAGGAAAATATGCCTACACACATAGCCTATTATTGGACCGCCATCCAAACCGGTTGTATTTATCCTGTGCTACCATCTTGCATTGATTGCACCCATAGCCTATTACTGGAAATGAAAAGTGTTGCATTATTCAATTTAATCCAAGATTTGTTCAGTATCCCACATTAAGCATATGATATTGTACTTTCCTAATTACAAGTGCACATTTTATTTCCGAAAGGTCCAGCTATCTCGTGAGGTTATCAATCTTTCACCTCTATCAACGGCAATTATTTCCCATAGATCGGGTGATGGGCATGAGGGCAAGACTGGGTATGTTAGGTTAGCTGCATTTTCTCAGGTAAGGACCAGTCTTTGTTATATTTTTGCACTTGCAGTTTTTTATAGATAAGCAAAGTTGTAATTTTATACTTCTTCTTAGTACAAAACTATATGGCTCTTTCATTGCTTTCTACGCGACATTATCATACCAAAGACATTCCTGCTATTTTGAGTATTCCAGCTGCCAGTCATACTGAAAAATGGATCCAAGCGATAGGTTGTTCCATGCCAATGTGCATGCATATGTTATGTTTTATTCTTCTATCATCTATACACACCCAAACTCACCAAACTAATCCAGCACCGATATCTTCTCCAACTTCAGAATTTATTGCCCATCTTCAAGATACTCCCTCCGTTTCTTTTTACTCCACATATAAAATTTGTCTGAAGTCAAAACTTAGTAAAGTTTGACCAAATTTATATTGAAAAATATCAACATCAGCAATAATAAACGTATACAGTATGAAAATTAATTTCATGATGCATCTAATGATGATTTCGTATTGTGAATGTTGATATTTTTCCTATAACAAATCTTACATGAAGAGTAAAAAGAAACGGATGGAGTAATATTGTAAAACATCGACTATTTTTATTTTCAATCTAATATTGATTTGATTATTTTGATGCTAATGAATTTGCCAAAGTTGCAAATATTATTACTGATATTTGAGATCCTTCACTCATGTTTTATTTATTTTTCAACCCAGACTGCTGCTGCTGAAATGGGAAGGGCCATTAAAAAGATGGAAGATCAAGGTGTCCAGTCATATATTTTAGATCTGCGGAATAATCCAGTCAGTCTGTTCTCATCACAGTCTGTCTTTATAAATTATAATTTCAATGCAAAAATCATGTATTAATGTTACTTCCTATAACAGGGTGGTTTAGTAACAGCTGGTCTTGACGTGGCTCAAATTTGGTTAGATGGAGATGAAACTCTAGTGAACACCGTTGACCGTGAGGGCAATGTGCAAGCAATAAATATGGTCCAAGGCCAATCTTTAACACATGATCCTCTTGTGGTGCTTGTGAGTACCCACTCTCTGCACATTTCTTTTCAAAAAAAGCTCTCTGCAGATTTGACTATGTGGTCTTTATTGCTTTTTTAATCCGCATGGGTAGAAAATGCATACAATTTACTATTCATCAGATTCACATTCTTCCATCATGTTTCCCCTCTTTCATAAAGAGCAAGCAGAATAGAGGTGCTGCTTCACTGCTAGTTCAGCTTTTAATCATGATGTTTTAGTTCTCCTAAGAAAAAAGAGTAAAACCACAAACTTACAATACCTCACAGAAGGTACTATCTCTGTCCAAATATAGTACTATCTCTGTCCAAATATAGAGAGCCCCCTCAAGTTTTGAGCTAACTTCGATTTTAAATTTAACTAATAAAATATGAGTTGTATGTTATGAAACTTGTACTATTGGAAACTTCTTTCGAATGAGAATCCATTAGTAATACTTTTTACAACATATAACTCATATTTTGTTAGTCAAAGTTAGGCTCAAAATTCTAGTAGGCCGTATATATTTGGACGGGGTACTTATTTCTCACTTAGTGAGACTACTTTTGAAGCAGAAATATAGACCTGACCATTAGGTCAAGTCAAGTACTCCCTCCGTCCGGAAATACTTGTCCTATCCATTTCTAGGACAAGTATTTCCGGACGGAGGGAGTAGTTAACATTGGATGAATCTCCAAAATTTATATGTTTCTTTTTTTGCATTTGCAAATGAGCACAGTTACATATGCTTATTGTTTAAATATTGCAATGTTTGTTTGTTTTTCCTCATTTGCAAATGAGCACAGTTACATATGATTTTTGTTTTAATACTGCAATATTTGTTTTCCTCAAATACCAGCATCACACGAATGTTTCTTTGTTAACGTTCATTTATAAAATAAGTGAAACTGTTTTTTTATGCGAGGCCTCTCGCTTGTGTTCGTGTGTGCCAACGTGTAGGTCAACGAAGAAAGTGCCAGTGCAAGCGAAATTTTGGCTGGGGCATTGCATGACAATGGCCGTGCTATTCTGGTAGGCCACAAAACCTTCGGTAAAGGAAGAATACAGGCAAGGCCGATTTCTCTAGGCACTCATGATATTGTGTAGATCTAAATGCTTGGATTTTGTCACGCTTCATTCCAGAAACATGTATAACTGAACCAAACCTTACCTTGGTGCAGAGCGTGACAGAGCTGGACGATGGCTCTGCTCTATTCATCACGGTTGCAAAGTATCTCTCTCCGGCACTGCACGAAATCGACCATGTCGGGATCCAACCGGACATACAATGCACCGCTGACGCGCTATCGTTACCGAGAGCGCCTTCGCTCACCGGGAACAACGAGGCCGCAAGTTTGGAGATGGACTCGTGCATTATGGTGGCGGAGCAGGCGTTGGAGATTCAGCAATCGAAGGGTTCCGCTTCGTAGATGCTTTCTCACTGATACCCGGAACTGAACCTCATGTGTTGGCTACACGTACACTGTTGTATCCTACCTTGTAGTGTATATATTCGTTAGTATAGATTGGATCACTGGATAGTGATGTAGCAATGTATAGGCTGATCATATGTTGTTAGCTTTGTAGGTGGTGACCCCCGCAAAAAAAAAGAGAGAGAGAGAAGAAGAAAGATTTGTAGTTGGTGAAGCAGGGGTTCATTCCATGGGTCATATGCCCGAATCAACGTCGTTGATTCGACAGCTGATCAGGTTTTGGAATTGTAGCTTGTATTGTTGTACTACAGCACATTGGCTGCCTGTCATCATTATCAATTTATCGTGGTACGAGCTAGCGGAATGCACGAGCTGAGATACCGCTGGAACAGACGCAAGAACAAGTGAAAGATGAAAGTTCTAGCGGTGCGATGGTTAATTACATGCATCTGAACTTGCTGGCACTGTTTAGCGACATTAAGCAGCGCCGAAATGGAAATGCAGTAAGCTACACTAGCCTACATAAAAGAATTCTACCGCGTGCGTACGAGAATATGCTGAAGTTATAGATCATGTGGTTACCACTAGACGCACAATCACATTTTGTTCACATATACTCACTCCGTTTCTAAATATAAATCTTTCTAGAGATTTCACTAGATGGACTACATACGGAGAAAAATGAATAAATCTACTCCTAATATGCATCTATATACATCCGTATGTGGTTCATAGTGGAATCTCTACAAAGACTTACATTTAGGAACGGAGGGAGTAATTACTATTCCCTCCGTTTCAAAATAGATGACCCAACTTTATACTAACTTGTTCACATGTAATTACTACTCCCTCCGTTTCAAAATAGATGACTCAACTTTGTACTAACTTTAGTACAAAGTTGGGTCATCTATTTAGATAGTACAAAGTTGGGTCATCTATTTAGGAACGGAGAGAGTACTAGACGCACCATCACATTTGTGGAAGGAGAGTTGACCGATATGAAATTGAATTGACTGATTGCAACTGCGAAACACGTAGCCTTGGATGGCTCCTCTCTCCCCTCCTCCTTCCCCGTCCCCCCTCCGTCGCTCCCCTCCTGCTCCGCCTCGCTCCCCTCCGATGTCCTCCCCCACCGTGCCGTCGTCCCCCTTCGCCTCCTCCTCCCTCCTCGCTTTCGTTGCGTCTGGTGTCCGTGCTTCGGGTTCGGCTCCGCCTGGTTCTCGCTTCTGGGCGCTCGTCGCGGATGAGGATTCCTCCTCTGATTCAGAGGCTGCTCCGGCGAGGGGCTCGTCAGTGCTGCCGCTGGCCGCTAGGGCATCGGTGCGTGCCCGGAAGTTTGCTCCTGGGGGCCGGGGCCGGCCGGTGGCTTCGCCAGAAGAGGGATCTGGCTGGCTACGGGTTGGTCGCCGCCGTCGCAAATCTGGTAAGCATCTTGCTCCCTCTCTGGCTGGTGGTTCCCCCGTCGTTCTGCCTGCGGGGATGGTGGTAGCCGCCGGCCTGCTCTGCTCTCCGGAGTCTGATGCGTCTGCGTCCGCGGTTTCCTCCTTCTCTCTGGCCACAGCGGCGGCGCGGGTGCCGCCTGGCTCATCCGGCACTGGGTGGGCGGCGGATGTGGTAACCCTAGATCGGGATCGGGTTGTGGGCGCTAGTGGGCCTCGGGCTCGGGTGGGCCTGGTGGATCCTGTGTTGGCCTATGGGTCGCAACCTGGTTTTCCCCCTTTGGCCTCGTTGGCTGCCTTTCCTCCCCTCCCCCGGGTGGGCCTTGGACAGTTGGTAGTGGCCATTGTCCCTCCCACCTCTTCTGCGGCCCAGTTGGCTGGCCCGGCCCAAGTGGGCTTGGCTCGGTCAGGTTATATATGGGTGAGGAGGGGTTCCTCTCCCCCGTTTCTAGGGTTTCCGGCTTCCGCCGCGGATATTCACAAGTTTCGCTTCCCCATCCGTTGCTTCCTCAGATCTACTCCTCCCCCTCCCCTCCTCTTCTCCTTCGTGGCGGCCCTTTTCATGGACAAGTCTAGGGGCTCCTCATGCGAGGCCCTGTCGGGGAGTAAGCGTTCGCGCGAGGATTCACCTGGTTCTGGGGAGGATCTAGCCTATGAGGCCGCTCTTCACTCCAAGATGAAGTTTGAGCGGGCGTCACGCGAGCAGCTGGCCCGTGCCCGTGAGGCGTGGGTGGCGGGGTCGGAGTTGCTTCAGCATGATGAGCAGGCTCGGGCGGTGGTTGTATCTGGCGCTCCGGCGATTGGATCTGGCATCGTGGGCTCGCCGACGGCGGATCCGTGGGAGGTGGCGCTGCAGGCGGGGGTGCTGGCTCATCCTCTTCGGGGCAGCGTCCGGCTCCGGCTCGGGGTCTGGTGGCTCCGTCGTGGCAGCGTCTGCCTCATCGCTCCTCTAGTGTCGGTGCTGGCCCTTCCCGTCCCCCGACCCGTTCCTTCTCGGGCTCCTCCTCCATGCAGTTCAAGCCTCGTCTCTCTCAGCCCTCTGGCCCTGGCTCTTCTCCCGCGGGGCGTGGCAATGGCATTCTTCCTCCCCCGACTCCTCCTTCCCGCCAGGGCTCCGGCGCTCCTTGAAGGAAATATGCCCTAGAGGCAATAATAAAGTTATTATTTATTTCCTTATTTCATGATAAATGTTTATTATTCATGCTAGAATTGTATTAGTCGGAAACTTAGTACATGTGTGAATACATAGACAAAACATATTGTCCCTAGCATGCCTCTACTTGACTAGCTCGTTAATCAAAGATGGTTATGTTTCCTAACCATAGACATGTGTTGTCATTTGATGAACGGGATCACATCATTAGAAGAATGATGTGATGGACATGACCCATCCGTTAGCTTAGCATTATGATCGTGTCAGTTTCATTGCTACTGCTTTCTTCATGACTTATACAAGTTCCTCAGACTATGAGATTATGCAACTCCCGAATACCGGAGGAACACTTTGTGTGCTTGTTATGACCATCATATTAGGGGCTTAGCCCAGTGGGTTGTGGCCCAAGTTATCTTATCGTTATTAGGGGCTTAGCCCATTTATCTTATCGTTTGCTTAGGAGTCAAGTAAACCTCTCTATATAAGGAGAGGAGATGTATCAATCTAATCAAGAAAGAAGCAATCAGTATTTGCTCGGCTTCCCTTAGGGAGCCGGGAGACCTAACCCAAGCCACCTCTTGCATCCGCCGCCGTCGCACCAACCGCAAGGACGGCGCCCAGCCGCCGGCCGCCGCGCAATCTCCTCCGACCTCCTCCCTCCTTCCCTTACAGGCTACGCCCTAGATCGGGTAGAACCCTAGTTTCTACCAGTTTGGTATCAGCTAGCTTGGTTTCGACCATGTCATCACCACCACGAAACCCGCCGCTGCCCACCACCACCAACACCGCCGCCGCCACCACCTCCTCCACCGCCGCTGCATTCTCGCCGAGCACCGCGGCCTCGCTGGCCCTTCCGTCGGCGCCGATCGCCCCCACCCCTGGCATGTCGCCTGGCTAGCCGCCGCCCCCCGTCAAGGATTCGCCGCCATCACCGTCCACCATGCCGAGCCAGTACACTCCGGAGGCCATGGCCGGTGTCCTCAATGACCTGGTGGTCGCGGTCCAGGGCATCCACCTGTTTTTGGCCAGCCCGTACGGGTCGCCACCGCCGCTTCCGCCGGCCGTCCCCTCCGGACAACCGGCCCTGCCGTGGTACTCGGTCCCCGCGGCCATCGCTGGGGGCTACCCGGCTCTCCCGTCACCGGCAGCTCCAACGCCGCCCTAGCCCCAATGGCCGACGCCCACACTCGCGGCGCCACCTGCGCCGTCCGCGCCCGCCCAGGGCCCGCAGTGGCCGGCCTGGCCCGCGCCGCCCCCTGCCTCGCCATCCATACCTGCGGCTCCGGTCCAGGTTCCACTGCCGGCCGCCCCAGCGCTGTCCTGGCCGTAGTGGCCGGCGCCGACTTTCGCGGCGCCACCCGCGCCTTCCACGCCCACCCCAGCACCGCAGTGGCCGTACTGGCCCGCGCCGGCCCCAGCCGTGCCAACCGCGCCGGCCACGTCGATACAGCTTCCACCGCCGCCGCCCAGCTCCGGACTGGGCCAGTGCACACTGGGGGGCCTCCCGATCCAGCAGGTCCAGTTTCCGCCGTCACCGTCCCCGATTCCGCCATCGCCAGTTTACACGGAGGCTGGGCACCCATCGGTACCCACACTGCGGTCTGGGGCCTCGTCCGGCTCCGCGGAGGCCTACAACGGCGTCCCCACCGTTGATCGGGCACCGTCAACATCACTACTCCGCACCGCCGAGCCAGTCGTCCATGGCGCACCGACCTAGACGCCGCCACGTTTCGCCAAGATCAACTTCGCCACTTATAACGACACGGAGGACCCGCTTAACTGGCTCAACCAGTGCGACCAATTTTTCCGTGGGCAGCGCACGCTCGCGTCGGAGCGCTCTTGGCTGGCATCCTACCACCTCCACGGTGCAGCCCAGACATGGTACTACGCTCTCGAGCAGGACAAGGGCGGCATGCCCCGTGGGAGCGCTTCCATGAGATGTGCCTTCTTGTTTTGGGCCGCCGATCCGCGGGAGCCGCCTGGCCGAGTTGGGCCACCTTCCCTTCACCTATACGGTGCAAGACTACACCGACCGCTTTCAAGCCCTGGTGTGCCACGCGTCCAGCGTGACGGCTCACCAGCGGGCCGAACTCTTCGTACGCGGTTTGCCAGATCATCTCCGCGTGGACGTCGAGCTGCAGGGACCCCAGGACCTCCAGACGGCCATGTACTATGCCTGCGCATTCGAGTGCCGCGCGGTGGCCATGCAGCAGGCATCACCGTCCAAGGCCACTGGGCCGCTACCTGGACCAGATGTTCCCGCGCAGGGTCAGCCTGCTCAGGCTTCCGTGGCCCCCCTTGCTGCGCCCGCGGCATGCCCGTTCTGCCGGTTCACCTCAGCCGAGCTACTCGAGCGTCGCTGCCAAGGGTTGTGCTTCAACTGCGACGAGCCCTACACGCCCGGCCACGTCTGCCCGCGACTCTTCTACCTGGAGGCTGCAGACTACATTGAGGAGGACGACGTCGCCGCCGACCTGACCGCCCCATCTGTCGTGAAGGTGTTTGACGCTGGTTGATCACCTCGAGGAGTTCAGCAAGCACTTCCCCACCTTACAGCTCGAGGACGAGCTGTTTGTGCAGGCGGGGAGAAGTCTTATGACTGTCATATTAGGGGCTTAGCCCAGTGGGTTGTGGCCCAAGTTATCTTATCGTTATTAGGGGCTTAGCCCGTTTATCTTATCGTTTGCTTAGGAGTCAAGTAAACCTCTCTATATAAGGAGAGGAGATGTATCAATCTAATCAAGCAAGAAGCAATCAGTATTTGCTCGACTTCCCTTAGGGAGCCGGGAGACCTAACCCTAGCCACCTCTTGCGTCTGCCGCTGTCGCACCAGCCGCAAGGATGGCGCCCAGCCGCCGGCCGCCGCGCAATCTACTTCGACCTCCTCCCTCCTTCCCTTACAGGCTACGCCCTAGATCGGGTAGAACCCTAGTTTCTACTAGTGCTACCAAACGTCACAACGTAAATGGGTGATTATAAAGGTGCTCTACAGGTGTCTCCCAAGGTGTTTGTTGGGTTGGCATAGATCGAGATTAGGATTTGTCACTTCGTGTTTCGGAGAGGTATCTCTGGGCCCTCTCGGTAATACTCATCACTATAAGCCTTGCAAGCATTGTGACTAATGAGTTAGTTGCGGGATGAAGTATTACGAAACGAGTAAAGAGACTTGCTGATAACGAGATTGAACTAGGTATGTTGATACTGACGATCAAATCTTGGGCAAGTAACATACTGATGACAGAGGGAACAACGTATGTTGTTATGCGGTTTGACCGATAAAGATCTTCGTAGAATATGTAGGAACCAATATGAGCATCCAGGTTCCGCTATTGGTTATTGACCGTAGACGTGTCTCGGTCATGTCTACATAGTTCTCGAACCCGTAGGGTCCGCACGCTTAACGTTCGATGACGATTGGTATTATGAGTTTATGTGATATGATGTACTGAAGGTTGTTCGGAGTTCCGGATGAGATCACGGACATGATGAGGAGTCTCGAAATGGTCAAGACATAAAGATTGATATATTGGACAGCTATATTCGGACACCAGAAGTGTTCCAGAGAAGTTTCGGAAAAAACCGCAGTACCGAGGGTTACCGGAACCCCTCCCCCCGGGAAGCTATTGGGCCTCATGGGACTTAGTGGAGAAGAGAGAGGGCCGGCCAGGAGGTGGCGCGCGCCCCCTTGCCCTAGTCCGAATTGGACAAGGGGAGGGGGCGGCGCCCCCCTCCTTCCTTCTCTCCTCCTCCTCCTTTCCCCTTCTCCTTGTGGGAATAGGAAAGGGTGGGGCGATTCCTACTTGGAGTAGGACTCCCCCCCTTGGGAGCGCCACCCTTGGCCGGCCTCCTCCTCCCTCCCTCCTTTATATACGGGGGAGGGGGCACCCCATAGACACACAAGTTGATCAAGTTGATCTTTTAGCCGTGTGCGGTGCCCCCTCCATAGATTTCCACCTCGGTCGTATCGTCGTAGTGCTTAGGCGAAGCCCTACGCCGGTAACTTCATCATCACCATCACCACGTTGTCGTGCTGACGGAACTCTCCCTCGGCCTCAGCTGGATCTAGAGTTCGAGGGACGTCACCGAGCTGAACGTGTGCAGATCGCGGAGGTGTCGTGCGTTCGGTACTTGATCGGTTGGATCGCTCAGACGTTCAGCTACATCAACCGCGTAACTTAACAGTTCCACTTTTGGTCTACGAGGGTACGTGGACACACTCTCCCCCTCATTGCTATGCATCACCTAGATAGATCTTGCGTGATCGTAGGATTTTTTTTGAAATTACCGCGTTCCCCAACTGTGGCATCAGAAACAGGTCTATGCGTAGATGTTATATGCACGAGTGGAAACACAAAGAGTTGTGGGCGATAATAGTCATACTGCTTACCAGCATGTCATACTTTGATTCGGCGGTATTATTGGATGAAGCGGCCCTGACCGACATTACATGACTGCATTCAAGAGACTGGTTCTACCGATGTGCTTATGCACATAGGTGGCTGGCAGGTGTTTGTTTCTCCAACTTTAGTTGAATCGAGTGTGGCTACGCCCGGTCCTTGTTGAAGGTTAAAACAACACACTTGACAAAAATTGTTGTGGTTTTGATGCGTAGGTAAGAATGGTTCTTGCTAGAAGCCCGTAGCAGCCACGTAAAACTTGCAACAACAAAGTAGAGGATGTCTAACTTGTTTTTGCAGGGCTTGCTGCGATGTGATATGGTCAAGGCATGATGTGATATAAATTGTTGTATGAGATGATCATGTTTTGTAACAAAGTTATCGGCAACTAGCAGGAGCCATATGGTTGTCGCTTTATTGTATGCAATGCAATCGCCATGTAATTGTTTTACTTTATCACTAAGCGGTAGCGATAGTCGTAGTAAGAATAGTTGGCAAGACAACAACGATGCTACGATGGAGATCAAGGTGTCGCGCCGATGACGATGGAGATCATGACGATGCTTCAGTGATGGAGATCATGAGCACAATATGATGATGGCCATATCATGTCACATGTTTTGATTGCATGTGATGTTTATCCTTTATGCATCTTATTTTACTTAGTACAGCGGTAGCATTATAAGATGACCCCTTACTAAATTTAAAGGTATAAGCACTACAAAAAAAATACACTTCCGTGATGATACGTGTTTGTCACAGTAGGTCACATTTTTTGTCATGCATGTACATTCATGACGATTTTATGACAGAATCAAGATAGTCATACCTGTGCTGTCGTAGAAGTGTTCCATGACATTACGAAAATTATCATCACGGAAGTGTCCACTTCCATGACGATAAATCGCGCGTCACAGAAGTGCTTTTGTCAAGGGTGACCGACACGTGGCATCCACCGTAATGGAACGCCGTTAAGCTATAGGGTCCGGTTTTGGATCCGATAACCCGTTAACAGCCCGGACCAATGGGGATTTTCCACGTGTAAAATCATCATTGGCCGGAGGAATCACATGTTGCCTCAATGTTGGGACAGATGTCATCCACTCATTGGACAGGAGGCGCCTATGATAGGTCGACACGTGGCATGGCCCAACAGTGGCCCATTCCGGTGAAAAGGTCGGCCCAGTAAAAATTAGCAGGTCGGCCCATATAAGGCCTACTTGTGTCAGGTCCATTTAAGCCCATGGCCCATACGAGATGTGCCAATTCGGCCCGTTAAAGATTTGACACCATTGCAGCCCATCATCAGTTCGAGCCCGTTAACAGCCCGCTATATATTTGGGCTCAATATCGGCCCGATGAGATTTTGGCCTGTTAACGGCCCATTCAATGGATGGGCCAATTTTCAGAATGTACATCTTTTGGCATTTTAGCGACCCATTTAAATGTTGGGCTAATTTACGTCTCGGTGTGTCTTTCAGCCTGTTGACGGCCCATAAATCAGTTGGGCCATTTGTAGTCGGACCTGAGTTTCGGCATTTTAGCGACCCATTTAAGTGTTGGGGCAATTTCCGTCCCGGTGTCTCTTTTAGCCTGTTGACGGGCCATAAATCAGTTGGGCCATTTGTAGTCGGAGCTGAGTTTTGGCCTTTTAGCGACCCATTTAAGTGTTGGGCCAATTCCCGGCCCTGTGTGCCTTTCAGCCTGTCAACGGACCATAAATGAGTTGGGCCATTTGTAGTCGGACCTGAGTTTTGGCCTTTTAACGGCCCATGCCCTTCATGGTCCAATACCAGCCCGGTTTCTCTTTCGGCCTGCTAAAGGCCCACAACACAGTTGGGCCATTTACAATATGACATGACTTTCGGCCTCTTAGCGGCCCATGCTCTTCATGGTCCAATACAAGCCTGCTGTCTCTTTTGTACTGCTAAAGGCCCACAGTATAGTTGGGCCATATGTAGCCCAAACTTAGTAACGACCTGTTAACGGCCCGTGAAATCAATTGGGCCCACCTGTTGCCCGCTTCGATGTCGGCCTGTTAACGACCTGGGAGGTAAGAGGGCCGACCATTAACTTTCGGCCTAGTAACGGCCCATTAACTTAATGGGCCCACTAAAGTTTGTACATGTCTTTAGGCCAAATTAGATAATTTGAGCCCATTACGATGAGCAATTATGCACAGGACCAAAACCGATCAAACAAAGGTACGACATACAGGGAAAAACGTTGCACATCCAGCATATATTACAGAAAATTACATCCACTGGGAAATCAAAGATTGATGCCAGTGCAAATAAATGAACAGAACCTAATGATCTACAACGTCACAATCTGCAACCTCAGCACGGATGACGCCCATAAGCATGTGGGCAAATTCTTGCTGCTTTGCTACAGTCTCTGAAAACGTTGATCTGTTGTTGTGTCGCACGACTCTGCACCTCTAATTCCTCCACCATTTCCATCATTGCTTCAGCCATTAGTTGGTTCACAAACATACATTTTTTCCGTTGCATTCGAGACAGAGGATACTGAACAGATTCAGATGGCGATTTTGGCAGGCTTGTATTATTGATAGTGGAGAGTGTCTCGACCACTGCATCATAACATAAATTAGGAGGGGAACCAAACAGATTAATCATGAGTTATTGGCATATTACCTGGCCTAGATTTATTGGAAAGAAATAATGGGGTTGCCTTGCTATTTTTAGAGTTTGTCTTCTTATCTTCAGCAGCCTGCACCAAATTAAAACACTAGCATTGCTATCATTGGCCAAGTCAGATAATAGGAAAGCAACATTGACACAACGAATATTTAGGAAACTAGCCTACACCAAATTAACACAATATGGCACAACTATCATCAGCCAGGTAAGGTAATACGAAAGCAAAATTGACACAATTTATGAATGGGCAACTAGAGCAACACTACAATTCAGTAATGTGCATGATATGGGATAGTACACTCATGCAGCTCAGTATGCAAAACTACCAGGAAGTTTTCTTTACAAAAATCAACATTGGCGCCTTTAACATTTTGCTACAACTAATTTTAGATCAGATAAAAGTTGGATTCACGCCGATTAACAAAATACATGTTGATGTAAAAATATAGTGATATACAACAGGTACTTACATCAGCATTGGAGCATAGAGAATTCCCGCAAGATATTTTCCTTGAATACAATCCCAATGAAGGAAGTCTTCTATCATTTAACCTTATTTTCTAAAAGAGAGATGGGTAAGAAACATGTAGAAAATATGATCAGAATGCTATAAAATTTCATGATGCGAGGATATGCACTGGAGTTGACATTCTTTTGCTGGAATGGAGCGGACTAGTTCTTTGGCCACTGGAATATGCTTATTACCAGTGGGAGTTGGGTTTCTCTATGTTGGAAAAGTATATATGAAAAATGGAGTTGGTTTATTATCTCTTGGCGTTTGGATCTTTTGCAAAGACCTCGTTGGTAACCCTTCATATTCTAACATAGTCGTCTTCCCCTTGCATGCCTTATATAGAAGAATGATGCTTCAATTATAAAACATGCTACAACAGAGATGGAATAGGTATTGAAGAATAGAAAGGCATGACATATTGACATGTATTCCCTCCATATGGAAATAAATGGATGGGTCTAGGCGTATTTCAGTTCTAGATACATCTAGTTTTATCCATTTCCATGTAATCTGGATGGAGGGAGTATGATGTAAGAGCTAGGGATACAACAGGACAACTCAGTAAAAAAACACTAAAAACCCACTGGAGAGCCAAAGTATTCAAACCCGCTGATATGAGATAGTACACTCATGCAGCTCAGGATGCAAAACTACCAGGAAGTTTTCCTTACAAAAATCAACATTGTGGCCTTTAATCATACATTTTGCTACAACTAAATTTAGATCAGATAAAGGTTGGATTCACGCGGATTAACAAAATACATGCTGATGTAAAAATATAGTGATATACAACAGGTACTTACATTTGCATTGGAGCACAGAGAATTCGTGCAAGAATCTTTCCTCACAGACGATATCAGTGCAGAAATTCTTCTATTTGTTAAGCTTATTTTCTAAAAGAGAGATGGGTAAGAAACATGTAGAAAATATGATCAGCATGCTATAAAATTTCATGATGCAAGGATACGCACACGCTTCTTAGAATGAATTTGACATATTTTTGCTGGACTGGAGTGGACTAGTTCATTGGCCACTAGAATCTGCTTATTATCAGTAGGAGTTGGGTTTCTCTGTGCTGGAGCAGTATCTATAAAACCTGGAGTTGGTTTATTATCTCCTAGCGTTTGGATCTTTTGCAAAGGCCTTGTTTGTAACCCTTCAGATTCTAACATAGTCGTCTTCCCCTTGCATGCCTTGTATAGAAGAATGGTGCTTTAATTATAAAACATGCTACAACAGAGAGATGGAATAGGTATTGAAGAATAGAAAGGCATGACATATTGACATGTATTCCCTCCATCCGAAAAAATGGATGGGTCTAGGCGTATTTCAGTTCTAGATACATCCTTTTGTATCCATTTCGGCAACATGTAATCCGGATGGAGGGAGTATGGTGTAAGAGCTAGGGATACGATAGGACAACACAGTAAAAAAACACTAGTTGAATGTAAAACTGTTTTCTAGCGGATACGTACAGAAAAAACTAAGGCAACATACACGTGTATGATTGGGAAACTAAGATGGCATTGCAACAGAGCACTAGAATAGCACTTAAATGTAAAAAAACATGGTATGATAGACAGATGAAGTACATACTGATCAATAATAATGCATAAGATATTCAGAAGCATGATGTCCAAATTAAGCAGATGGCATTGCGATAGAGTAGAATGACAGTACTTGAATTTGAGAACATGTTATCATGAATGGAATAGGTACTAAAAAATAGGAAGGCATGACATATTTACATGCATGATCAGCATGCTAAGCACATGGCATTGCAACAGAGTAGATACACTCTAGGACATTATATGCATGTTGTACCCATATCACATGCCAAGTTAGAGCAAGGACCTTGTGGGGTGAAGAGGATTCATCATCTTTCTGCAAGTCTTTTGAAGAAATGCCTTTACATGTTCCATCATATTGGGTATCATTGACATCAAGTTTATTGGCCTTTACATTGCTCCGTGAGGTTCTTGTGGATATATCTGACATGCATGGAAGACAACTAGTAGTTAGATTTATGTAATGAGTGCATGTAGGAGACGACATAAATAGTAGGACTGGGGTTAACTAGCAGCAACAGGTCTCAAAAACTAAAGGGAGAACACAGATGAAAGCTACAGAATATGTATCATTTGTACTCGAGATTAACTAGATGGCACACAAAAGTATTAAAGAACAACATAGGTAATACTAGAAGTGGTATAATACTCTAATCACCAGCCTGTGGGATAGCATTGGTTGATGGATGATAACTATGGAACGACGTTACCTAAAGAACAAGTATCTTAGTTGAACTGTGGAACAACGTTAACTCCTGAAGAAGACCCGTAAGAGATCAGCATGAATATACAGTCAAATGTGATAATCTATTTTCCATGCTTAGATGAATAACAAAGCCATAAATGTTGCACACAAGTAAGATGAGGGTACAACCTATCTGGCAGACATCCATAGGAGTGAGCATCATGTGCTGACTTGTCGATGTCCCTGCAGTTGTTGTGGCTGTCCATGTCGGGCACGCGCATTCAATGCACAAAACTGTTGAGTGGGGACTATAGCTCCCTTCTAGTGTATGCTTCCCTTGTTGGAGCAGCTGCGGTGAGTCGGAAGACGGTGTGGCTGAAGATGCAGATAACACATAATGTTCAGAACAACATATCTCTTTGATCTGAAGAAATACACTAAGAGATCAACAACAAGGTACGAAAGTGGTCACACGTCTGTTGACTGAAGACTAAATTGGGGGCACACGATTTTATTTTATTTTGGTACTGTCCGATCTACGCCGGATGGTTTGATGGCCATCTTGTGCCTCCCGGCTGACACTGTTTGGAATCTTCCCCGAAGAGCCAGCAACCAACGGCAAAGCAGCCCGCCTCTTCTGTTCGTGGCCCCGGCCAAAACCCCGCTCCCCGCCCCACCTCACTGCCGTGGTTGCGCCGCCCCGGTCCAATCCACAAAGACTCCCCGTCATCTAGATCCGGCGGCGGCAGTACCTTCAACCCACACAACTCTAAGATAGCCATCTAAGCGCTGCTTCCACGGTGAACTTGCGGCCCCGCACCCTTATATTAGACACCATCCAACCGGCAGCCTAGGAGCTCCACCGCCTCAAGGGGTGCTACTTCCCATTGGGAATCAATTGGCCCAGAATAAAAATTCAGACAACTAACGCCTAAATAAAGTGATTTGAGATGAGGGTGCGACCTATCTGGTGGCATGGTGAAGTAGGCAGGTCCAGCTGCCGAGTCAGTGAGGCCGACATGGTTGCGGTGGCAACCGGCGGCAGGGAAATAGCGATGTCGCGACGGTCGATGGCTACGGGGAAGTGGCGCCGGGACTCTGGGTGGATCCGAAGTTGAAGCTGCTCCGGCGCCGTGAACAACGGCGGGGGTGAATCGGCTCCGATACGGTTCACGCGGCTGTCGTCGAGGCAGCTCCAGCAGCACGGAGTAAGAGGCACATGGCCTAGTGCATGATGGTAAATGGACAGCGTCTCCGGCATTAGGGAGGAGGGTGGCTGTGAAATTGGTGTGGTGGGGGCGCCATGGAGGAGGGGCTGAGGTTTCGCGGCTCGGGAGAAGGGAGCTTCCAGGGAGAAAGTGATTTGGTGCCCAT
>NC_041393.1:171505527-171506585 GCF_002162155.2 Triticum dicoccoides | reverse complement strand
GGGGGGGGATTGGGAGGGGAGTGGAACCATGTCTTACGGATGCATTTGTCTGAAATGTGAGGGGGAGTTACAGTTCTACCCCTGCCTTTAGGATTCTCGGATTGGGTCTGTCTACTGAGGGTCGGGGATAGTAGAGTAACTTTGCTTCTCTCCAAATAGTGGGTGGGAGCAATTTTGGGCGAGGAGGGTGTGTTTTGAAATATAGTGGGCACGAGCGATTTCAGGCGAGGAGAGCGTGTTTTGAAATAGTGGACGCGAGCGATTTCGGGCGAGGAGATCATGTTTTGAATAGTGGGTGCGAGCTATTTCGGGCAAGGAGAGCATGTTTTTCCGACCATGGTTTATAAATTATTCGGCACATGTCATTTCGGCCGAGGAGAAGGCGCGCTTGGATGAAGTTAAGAACCTACCCTCGATGTACAACGGGCCAATTGATGTGTGTCCCACATAGGATAGTAATTTTGCGTCTCCCATTTATTTGCTCGGGCAAATTCCACCGAGCAGAGGATGTTTAACGGTTCGTTCAAATTTTGGGAGAACGAGCATCCACGTCTACCTTACCAAGTCGATTTGAATCAAATTTTGAAATATTAGCTTGCCACTTCGTTTTTAGATGGAGAGATGATGCTCGGGAGTAATGTGTTTTTACATGCTCGTTGCTAGCGATTTACTATATGACAAATAGTTGACCCACTCAAAAACGGGAATCAAACCCAAAATGAAATATCTCGATTCAATGAAATAGCTCGTTCACTAGGTCAAAATAGTGAACTAAATCCAAAATTGAACACCTCAATCGAGTAGCATGTTGTACAGTATTATAGTACTCCATGAACATGTTGAAAGTCAAATTAACGAACTTGTTTGATATACGCATATATCTGTTCATGTGTGGATTGCATACAACATGTTCTCCAATTTAAATATTTGAATGCAAGTTTATATCGAAACATGGTTTATATTAGTCTTTGATGCATAAAACGTGACCCCCCTCTGCCGGACTCCCGCTCTCTCTCTCTCTCTCTCTCTCTCTCTCTCCAACAATCTTCAATTCTATC
>NC_041393.1:171478775-171505304 GCF_002162155.2 Triticum dicoccoides | reverse complement strand
CCGACACACAAACCTTGTTGGTCCCTCTCCCTTTCTCTCCATCGCTTTCTCTCTCTCTCTCTCTCTCTCTCTCTCTCTCTCTTTGTGTGTGTGTGTGTGGGGGGGGTCTTTCTAGTTCGCATGCATATATACTCCATCTATTGGTCTCTCTCGCACACTATGTATGATACGCTAGTCCAAGCTAGATATCTTGGGTGCACTCATTGTACGCACACAAATTCCTTGGATCGTTGCTCGTAACTCTCTCACGCATCATTCTGTCGTCTCGGAGCTCTTCCCCCTCTCTCTCAAACTCTCCATCTACCTGGGTCACACATACACATGCATATCTCACTCGCACTCAATAGGCCCATCTAAAACTCTATCTCTCTCCCTCGTTCTCTCTCCATCTCACACGCACACACACACAATCTCATGCCTAGCTAGCCAAGTATGATGGTCTCTCACTCAATTGTAGGCACACGCAGTCCCCCCTATATGTATATGACTGGCTAATCTTAGTCTCCATCACAAACATGTGCATGGTCTATCTCGATTTCTCTCGGGGCATCTTTCTATCGCGCACACACCTCCCTCGATCTCCCAACCATATAGTCCCCTCACGATCTCGAGGGGATCTCTCTATCACAAAGACACCCTCTCTCCCTCCCCATGCGTCCATGTTCTCCATGTGTCCCTCTCGACCTTTGTTCCTTGTTGGCCAGACCTGTATTGGACATTTGCTATAGGGTGTCTCTCTCCGTTGCAAACAATCACACACTAGCTATCTTCGTGTATCTCCTCGCCTCGCTTTTCTATCTCGGAGATGCATGCGTAATATGTTCGCATAAGAAATGAAAAAACACACACTTTCTCTAATTTATCATTTGTTGTCACTTTCTCTTTCACACACATACTCTTTTTGCACACTTACTCATTCTCCTTCACACGCACTTGATCTCTCTCGACTTAGGCACTCTCCTCAGTCCATATCATATGGATTTATTGAAAAGTGGAACATCACAAAGTTTGACCATGTACATGGAGAAAAACAATTACATCTAGAACGGCAAACATATACCATTAGATTCACCATGAGATATAGTTTTGTATGATATATCTTTGGTATTGTAGATATAAATAACATTTGCGTAAACCTGATCAAAGTTTCCAAAGTTTGACTTCTAAAAAATTTACATGCACTGCATTATTGAGCGGATGGAATATCTCTTCCCCCCTCTCAGCTATCTGACGCACCACTCATCCTTATCGGGGATCCTCAATCTCTCTCAAACTTAATATCTTCCTGGTTCACACATACACATGTCTCGCTCGCGCTATACATATAGACCCATCCAACACTCTCCGCCCTTGTTCTCTCTCCATGTGACACGCACCCCCCTAAGTACCATAATCCCTCACTCCATCATAGGCGCAAGCACTCCCCCCTAAGTATGATTATCTCTCACTAGCCATCAGGAACACATGTATTGTCTCCTTCCATCCATATGTCTATCTCGATATCTCTCAGGGCATCTTCTATCGCGCACACACCTTGTCACTCGATCTCCCACCCATGTAGTCCCATAACGATCTCTAGGGGGTCTCTCTATGACAAATATACACTCTCTCCTCCCCATGTCTGCATTTTCTCGGTACGTCTCCCTCGACCTCTCTCCCTTGTTTGTCAGACCCCTCTTGGCCACGTGCTAGGGGTCTTGCTCTCTTGGTTGCAAACAACCACACACTATCTCCTCACCTTGCTTCCGTTGTCGAAGATGCATGTGTGATATGTTTGCATAAGACACACATGATTTTTCTCTACTTTTATCATGTGTTGTCCATGTCTCTTTCACACACGCACACACACTTTTTTCACTCACTCTTTCTCTCTCTCTCTCTCTCTAGTTAGGGACTCTGTCACGTCCATAAGCATATGGATGTTTTGAAAAGTCAAACCTCAGAAAAGTTTGACCAGGTATATGTGGAGAAAAACATTTACATCTGGAACGATCATTAGATTCATCACAACATGTACTTACTTCATACTATCATTTATCTTTGGTATTGTAGGTATAAGTAATTTCCTTATAAACTTGGTCAAAGTTTCAAAAGTTTGATTTAAAAAAAAATGTTGGAACTACATTATCAAACGGAGGGAGTAGCTCTTTCTCTCTCTCTCTCTCTGCTATCTCTCACGGGCCTCCCCTCTCACTCGAACTCTCTATACCGACGGATTATACGCTCACTGTGTCAGCGTATAGCTCCATATATTGTTTAGTTGACCGGTCAACCAGTCCACATGCTGCCTTGTCAGCTCGTGTTCTGTATCTTCGTGTGCTGGCCCATGTGGCAGTGGGTGAAAATAAGTAAACTAGAGGCCCATCTGACACATGGTGAAGTAAACAAAGTTGAAATCACTCGGGGTAGCACCCCGCACGCTAGTAAATTGAGGGCGCATTGAGGACACACTTCGTGCACGTGAAGGACGCACTCGCGCACAATTCACCACTGCGCGGCGGCATGCACAGAAGGACGCACTCGCGCACACGCAGCACACAACACACACCAACACACGTGTACACCAGCGTCGCCGCCGGTTGAGATGGACGGCGAGGCAGCCAACAAGCGGAGGCGGCTCGAGCCAAAACTGCATCCGACAAGCCTGGACTTCATCAGCAGCCTCCCCGATGACATGCTGCTCGTCATCATCGGCCTCCTCCCTACCAAATCTACCGTGCGGACCACCCTGCTCTCCTGGCGGTGGCGCCCCCTCTGACGCCGTGTCCCCCTCAACCTCACCATCGACAGCTGCCTTTGTGACGGGGATTGCAAACACATGGCCGGAGTCTCCAAGATCCTTTCATCGCACCCTGGGCCAGCCAGACGCCTTGACATCCGCATGTTCAGTACCAACTGCAAGGTCCAACCCAATTTCGACGAGTGGTTCTTATCCCCCACCCTAGATCAGCTCAAGGAGCTCAGCTTTGAAGCTGGAAGATGTTGCTCTCTGCCGCCGTCCGCGCTCCGCCTGACGCCAACGCTGCGCCGTGCCAGCTTCAGCTCCTGCTATCTTCCCCAGATTAACGTCGCACCCGCCCTTCTTCTCCCTTAACTCAAGCAGCTCGACCTCTTCGATGTTGTCATCTCGAAGAAGGCTATGGAGCACCTGCTCCGCAGCTGTACTGTGCTTGAGTACCTTCATCTTGAGCAGATCCACGGGTTCATTAGCCTCCACATCGCCTCGACGAATCTCCAATGGATTTATGTGTCTTGTTGGCCCCGCAACAAGACATCAATTGGGAAGAGATCACTCCAGCTGTTCCACATTATGGTCACTGAGAATGCGCCTTTTCTTGAGAGATTGCTTGTATCAGATCTAGAAGGTCCAACAAAAATCAGGGTCATTGACGCGCCAAAATTGACAGCGTTGGTGTACTCATCTGCCAAATTCTCCGAACTCTTTATTGGATCCGTAATCGTTCAGGTACGACACTCATATTCTTCTCCGTCTTCTTGAAATTCACATTCTTAAATTTCTTCTTGATGTATTTACGATCGTCTTCCAGAAAATGATTCCCACAAGCTTGACCCAGTCTATGCGCACAGTGAAGATCTTGGCAATAAAATCTATCAGCCCCAATCTGGATCAAGTTTTTGGATGCCTTACATGCTTTCCGTGCATGGAGAAGCTACTCATCGAGGTGAAACTTCTTTCCTATTAGTAAACGGTAATCACAACGTAGCTCAATTTTTTCGTAATTTTCCAAAACTACGATGACAAGTGTAGTGTTCAAAATTGCATCTACGCACTGCACCGAACGAAACGTTTTTAGTATTTTTTCTCACGTGATCACCTGCATCATTTTTTTGTTGTACTACTATAGTAGCCTAGGCTAGTCATAGTGGAAAGTAACTTAGACTACTCCAGTAACTCTATGGTTACCCTAAGAGAAGGTACTACCTCTATCCTGGTTTACTCTTCCTATTTTGTAGTATCAAAATTTGACCATAGATTTAACTGACAAAATGTTAATGCATGTCACTAAGAACTATATCGTTGGATTCATATTTGAACATAATTTCAAATGGTCTAATTTTTAGTGTCATGTAGTAGCATTTTCTTAGGTAAATCTATGGTCAAAATTTTATACTAAATACGAGGTAGTACTCCCTCCGTCCCAAAATTCTTGTCTTACATTTGTTTAGATACAGATGTATCTAACATTAAAATGTAACTAGATACTTCCATATTTAGACAAATTTAAGACAAGAATTTTGGGACGGAGGGAGTACAAAAGTGGGCTATGTAGGCCAAAACATGTGCCAAATTCACTTGTGATGCATTTGGCATCGATGCCCCTCCATTGCTCACCTGGTACCCCAATCTGGATCACCTACTTTGCTTCGGTGCCAAATTAACTCACGCAATAAAAAAACACTTGCGTGGGAGAGAGAGAGAGGACTGAGGCAATAAAAAACACTTGTTTGGGAGAGTGAGAGGCTGGTGTAGTTGGTTTGATTGATTTGTTTATACATGC
The DNA here is from genome assembly GCF_002162155.2 of Triticum dicoccoides. NCBI lineage: Eukaryota > Viridiplantae > Streptophyta > Magnoliopsida > Poales > Poaceae > Triticum > Triticum dicoccoides. Next base: position 171,500,784 of record NC_041393.1, on the reverse strand, counting down.
GGGTCTGTGTGCACAGCGGTGCCAACTCTCTCACATCGCGAGAGCGGTGCCAAAATCTTTTGATTTGACATCGATGCGTATTATGTGGCATACTTTTGCAAAATATGGCATCGGGCACATAGTGGAATGCAACAAATTCCCAAGCTCTTCACGTGCTCCTAGGTAAATGAGAGGAAACAGAAAGAGAGAGAGAGAGAGAGAGAGAGAGAGAGAGAGAGAGAGAGAGAGTGAAAAAATATCACTAGCCAGCCAACCCTATCGTATGAGCGAATGTTATTGGTACCTCTTGATGACACGACAATCTTATATAGCCAGCTGCTCTAATATGTTCTCTTCTTTTGAAGATAAAAAAAGACCCAAAAGTGAAAAATGTGATGCACTATAACAATCTCATTGAATTCCTTGATCTCCATCTTACAGAAATTGATTTGATTGACTACCGAGGTAGCACATCTGAGATTAAATTGGCCAGGTTCTTTGTTCTGGAGGCAAGTGTGCTCAAGGTAATGAGGTTTGGCATTCTCTGGTGCAACAATGAATGGCGTGCTGATCACCGCAAGCGTCTAAGCCTGAATGACAAAGTATCCGCAGAAGTTGACTTTGTTTTTGAAACATCAAGTGGACAGAGACTTGAAAACTTATTTGCCCATTAGTGACTTGTCTTGGCGGTGGATTTTAGTTTGTACGATAATGTTGCATCCACCTAAAGTAACAAAAGTTCTTACGTAAACTTCCTAGTAATTCCCTCTTTGTAGGTGCAACATTACTCCTAACATTTATAATATCAGTTTGAAACTTGTAGTATTGCCGTGTCCTATTCCTGCGTTTTCAAAATCCTGCGAATCAAACAGCTCCCGAGTTGGTGATGATATTGTGCCTCCCATCTTTCACCAATAGCTGTCGGATCTAGATCTGACGCATACAAACCAAACTTCTCCATTTCTGCAAAAAGATGCCCACACTTGTTCCCTATTTACAAACAACTCCTTGTCTCTCACAATCAGCCTTATCTCCTCCCCACCACAACTAGAAGGCCATGGAAAAATCTGGCACGATGGCCGCTGCCGGCGCCGTCCACCCCCAATCTTGGTGTTCCGTGCAATGCACGGGCATCTACGCACGGGAAATTATGTCGAACAGGGCTAGTTGTAAGCAGGCTAGCTCTACAGCCATGATGATAGTGACTGCAAACGGTGAGGCTGACTATGGTATGCCGAACATGGCGCCTATACTCAAGTGTCATCTCAGGCGCAGGGTCTTGTCACTTCACTGTGAGGAGCAACACGTAATAATTTGACCAACTGGTAGTACAGTGCTAGTACTACTACTAGTACTAGTAGCACCACCGTATGGATTTAGGAGTACTGGCACGTCCATCTGGATTCTAGTATTTGACTAGCAATATCTAGTAATGCATGTCACAAGAAATGTACTAGTCCCTCTGTAATAAATACATGGTGTATTGTTTTATTCCTATCGGCGAGAGAACTTAATGTATTTTTGCTAATTAATAGGATTACATGCAATGAACTAAACACTGCATGTCATGTTTGGTAGTCTCAAGTCATTGAAAGCATGCATGGCCAACATCTCTCATTGGTTGATATGTCACGAAATAAGAAACAGGGAGGGAGTTAATGTACCGTGCCTAAGTGTTTTGGGATTATTTGATTTTCGTAAGGTGACTTACACAACATTTTTGTTTACATGCATTAACATTTTATTAGTTAAATCAAAGGTCAAAACTTGGCGTAAAATGCAAAGGGGACCAATAAACCAGTAAACATCAAACTTCTCTCATTTGGCCCCAACTAGAGGTCCGGTGAAATGACTATACTGCACCGGCACAGAGGGGGACGCAACTTCATTGACTTACTTCAACTGCCTTTGGGTGAATGACACGTGGGCCCAACGGGTGGATGGCCCACCTGTCATATAGCCAAAGGCAGATGCAGTAGAGGGCCGAGGAGTAGATGGCCAACACGCACATGAATTCAACACAGTCTGCACTTCTCATATAAAGGCTCCCCGCCAGTCCAATCTAGTACGAAATCCTACGCACCTATGCACACTAACCAAGGGCAAGAGTGATCACTCAAATCGCAAGATCAGTTGACTAGAAGCTAAGCTAGACCCATGGAGGCGATGAGTGCGAGCATCAGCCAGCTGTGCCAGATGGTCCACGATGCCGGCCAGCGGCCCGACACCGAGGAACGTCTCCAAGTAGTGCTTGAGGCCGCCAGGGCGAGGGGCCGCTTGGACGATAACTTCATCTCCTTGTTCGATGAGGTCCTCATCGGTTTCCTCGACAAGTTCATCATCGTCAAGAAGCTCGCGGACGACTTGGACGTATGCCTCCAGCTGACGCGCCCAGGCTCTGTGATGCCCGCCACCCTCAACGGCCACTATGGTGACAACCTCTTCGACTCACTGGTGGCCCTGCCACTGCCCGCCATCGCGCCGGAGAATGTCCACCTCGAGGTCGTGCTCGCCGCGCAGTGCCTGGCGCAGCAAGACACCATCAACATAATCACCCACATCTATGCGCAAATCGTCCACAAGGACTACTACATGCAAGAGGAGGACGATAGGACGCTGGCCTTCTTGGACCGCAAGGCAACCTTGGACGACATTGTTCAGAAGCACGTTGAGCTCGCCGCCAATGCCGCTGCTCCTCACACATCGGTTGGTGACCCGGCGCACTAGGGCGTGAGGATGTCGTTGATGGATTCATATGTATTTTTATCTTTCCGTCAAATCCATGTAGTAGTATATGGTACTACTAGTAATTATCTTACCTTTCACATCAACTTCATAATTTTCGTACATACTCCATGCATGAACCGCGCCAGAACCAAACTTCTCATTACTCTAGGGAAAATCGTTATTTCTACCTATCGGTCGCGCCATGGAGCAGAACCAAAATTTACAAGTTACAAGTTCAAAAGGAAAAGTCTGCCCTGTTAGCGTCGCACCCCCACACGGTTGGTCCGGCACTCCGCTCAAGGGGGAATGCGCGCGGTGTTGCATTTTCACTTACAAGTGGGACCGCAGTTGAGCAAACCGACAATTGGCAAACCCCCACCCCGCCCACCGCGCTATGGCTGAGAAAACAGGAGGGAGAAGAGATGAGTGTAGCACGGACTCCAAGAAAATTAGTGTCGGATGGGACTCGTGTGGGTGGCATGTGCCGTACTGCTAGACGTGAATGCTACTTATGGCCCATGCCACCCCACTATATCGAGCCTATATCAAGGTGCTGGTTACGCAGAAAAAATTTCCTGGAGTCTGTGCTCAGCCCTCCTCTATCTCTCTTCTTAGCCTGCCAGCGGACGCGCGGAGCCCATCGTCTGTTTGCTCATATGCGGTCCCACATGTCAGTGAAAATGCAAGAGGACCCACTGAACCTGCACATCTTTCACCTCGACATGCTGGTGATGAAAAACAAATCCAATAAAGATCTTTGGTGGCCGCTTTTGGAGTTACTCAAGAGTAGTAAGATTCTATTTATAGTTTAACCCAAGCTGCACATCACGTGGCTTCAACTACCACTCTATTTTCTTGGATGACACGACCTGGATGCTGGATGTCCCACGTGTCGGCAAAAGAAGGAAGAACCTGACCAAATCTTCGGTTTTGCTCTCGGATTAGACTAGTTGTGCTAACTTAAAATTTTATTGTGTAGAATGGATGCAAGTTTTGGTATTGGGAAGAAGACTACATCGATATATTGACAGAGCGCAATTTAGTAGATGTTCTAGCACATTTAGCTAGCATAGAGGCTAGAGATGAGACTAGTGCACTTGTTGATAGAATAGAGGCTAGACATGATACTAGATGTGAGGAAGCAATGCCTACTTCTTTACACTCGAAGAAGAAAGAAGCACACAAGATCGAGCCTCCGCAGATGAACAATGAATGCATCGTGAAGGCACTAATCCAACTTACAAGAGCAGTTATGGAAGTTGGATATCTTCTAAAATGTATTCTTGTGGTTCTTGTTTTCTTTGGTCTTCCTTTTCTAGTCAAAATTTTGGTGATGTATTTCCATGTACGAAAAGTTCAATGATGAAAAAAAGATATGTGTTTGCAAAGAAAAATGTACGCGGCCGGGATGCGTCCCCGTGCTTGGCGCACGACCACCACATCCGAGAAATGGCCCGGACACGACCCCATTGCCCTACCCAAACAGACAGAATCCAGGCAAAACGGAGGTCTGTTTGGGGTCGTGCGTTGGATTTGGCCTTACAAGTGGGACCGCAGTTGAGGAAACCGACTATCGGCAAACCCCCACCTCGCCCGCCGCGCGATGGCTGAGTTAGAGAAACAACGAGGTTGAAGAGATTGCTCTAGCACGGACTCCAAGAAATATGGTGTCAGATGGAAGTCGTGCTGGTGGCATGTGTTGTACTCTTGGACGTGAATGCTTGTTCTGGCCCATGCCACCCTACTACTCCTACTACTTATATAGTAGTAGTATCAAGGATTTGAGGTGCTGGTTACATACAGCGAACACATTAACATATGGCTACAGTAAAAACACCCGCCCGACGCGCGAAGCATGTGAAGCTAGTACAAATAGTGTACTACTATTGTTGATTGGCCTCATCAGATAACCTGTTGCAATGCACGTACAATTATGTATTCAGAAAATATTTTTTTGCCTCGTCGCAGCACTCACTCAGAGAAGCGACTCGAAAGCCATTCATAAATTTAGTAAGTTTATCACAGGCATATCATTTTATTACATACAACAGGTCATCAACCCACATCGACAACGAGGATACATTATAAATACTAAAGTTTTCATCACACAACAAATAACAAGCAAAGAAATGAACTTCAACTCGACCAATCCTCAGTGTTGGAAACGCTTACTTTGAACCACAAGTGATTCTCTAGGAAGGGCCATCCATTGTCGATCTCGAGACCAACGCATGACTGATCATCCAGGCTGAAGCGGCCTAATATATCAGTACCCGGATACGGAACCACTGAAATATCCGAGGTATAGATACAGTTGCTTCCCATAAATGGTAGTAACATTGTGTCAACAGCAATTGGATCGCCTTTCACCATTATTGGATAGTTTTGTCCAAGGAAGTGCGAGTTTTCTCCAGGACTATCAATTATGTACCAGGGAGAAGGTGTTGGCGCTAGCACACTAGTATCCATCCCGAATACCATGCAACGGGTGTTGGAATAGGTCCGGAGAGTGCGCCCATGGGAGACAACACCTGCTTCCTTAGTAGTAACATCTGCAGTGGGCTGTATACAGACAAGAAGGGGTGATCCATCGGAATAAGTTGCCAGGCGCCACTGAGTATATGGGCCATGCTCGTCCTCATGCTCGTGATCATCACCATCGTCATCTCCCCCTTGGTTATAAATTTTTTCAAGTATAGGTGGTGGAATGTTCACACGACCTTGGAAACACAAGAAGAAGGTTAATTAGTAAAGGGAAACTTGCTAACCCGCATGAATGTGGATGAAACAATTATAATTACCGTGGAAGATAAATGTACCGAAACTACGAGGATCCCATGCAAAAACAGTGCCATGAGCGGTGGAAGCAAACACAAGACCCCCATATTGAATTGCATCACAGTACACATCCGTGTACGAAAACTGATTTTTGAGCAATATCCATCCAGTCGAACCACGAAGAACGACAACAAGCTTGTGGAAGATAGCAACAACTACATAGTTCCTGTAATTCCAAGAGCGGTTGGGAACTCGACAAATTGCTATCTTCCATAGAAGACAGTCACCATGATCATATTTGAACGTGCGTAGAATACCGGTGTGCTCAACCTCCGAGCAGTCTGCTAAGATTTTTGGAAGTGGAACTCGGTGACGAGTGTACACATTCACAAGCTCCCACTCGCAGTTGTACCCAATATAAACAACCCAATCTCCATTTGCGCCTGCCCAATCCTTGCCCTCAAGTGATGGCATCTTAACATCGTACGTATCATTATCAAGCGGCATCAACTTGCACAAGGCGAGGCCTCCGTCGTCCCCGCGCCAGTCATCAGGGTCACGACGAAGAAGATAGGGGAGATCAAACCGCTCCTGGACCCTTGGGTTCCTTGTAATGATGTTATTAGTTGAGTAGAGAATGGTCTTGAACGAACCTGCCATGCTAGCCGAGGTGATGACATCGCACCGATCAATGAGTTCCTCCACCACGTCATCTTTTAGATCGGAGCAAGAATAACGGGGTTGTTTCCGGCCTGTTCCCTCCATGGAGAAGACGATCGAACAATGGCAAAAGGAAGGGTGAAGGCAAATGGAGGAGGGAGGAAGAGAGTGCGACAACAGTTCCAAATCGAGAGGGAAATGCGAAGAGTCGGTGGATGGTTGCCAGTTTGCCACGGTACACGAAGAGGCGCCCCGACCTACACGTCCGTTTGGAAATACTAGTAGAAAAGGACTCACCGTTGTCTCACTGACATGTTGGAACGGGACCACATGTACACAAAACATGGTGTGTAATTTCTTGTGCAAAATGTGATCTGGCCGCGTTGGCCCGAGGTGCCGCATTAGTTATCGACATTTATTTTTTTTAATGGCGTGTCGTTCAGTTTTGAAGCACGACTAACTGGTACTGTATGCTGAGAAAATATAAACTACTCTACCACTACTCCACCTCTAGTACTAGTAGTATAAAAAAATATATAGGCTGGAGCTTCAGCGCTTTCTTGCTAAGGGCTGCCCACTTGCTTCTCACACTATCACCCACTCTCCAGATCTAAAAAAGACGGCCTCTCTCTCCCTCCTCACCAGTGGTCACAGATCCGCCGGGGAACAAAAGGACGTGCAATGTTGACGCACTCGTCGTCGGCGAGCGAGGTCACACACTGACGACAAGGTCGTCCTCTCAGACCTAGCGCCCGTGCGGGATGGCCTCTATCCCCAAGCTCGTTGCCGTAGTGTGTGCGGAGGATGATGACCACGAGCAAAGCCACTTCCCGCCGACCCTCAGGTACGCTACCTCTTTTCGAACCATACCCTAGTTCTATTGCCCCATCTGCCACGTCGCTGCATGTGGATCTTTTTCCACTCCACCATCTTCCCAATTTGCTATCCTCTACTCTGTTGGTCACACAGATGAAAACCTTAATTTGCACTATTAAAGGAAACCCTACTTCATGCAGACTAATCCATGTCTGGGTTAAATAAGGAAAGGATGGGAGACTGTACTGTCCAAGAGAGTAGGCATCGAACCCGCATCTAGGTTGAAAAGGGGGAAATTAGTAGATAAGGAACGAGTCTCATGTATCTTGGTTGAAGAAGGGTAGAAAGGCATGACAACGCAATAGAGAATGACCAGGTCGATCAGTTTGTTGTCCTCACATAGGAAAAAGGTGGCTAAAGAGAACAAAAATGGGACGTAATCCACATATGCTGCCTGGATATTTGTTGCTCTGGGCAACCATACCTCCCTCACCACTCTGTGTCCATGGAGGTACATCGTATTGGTGCGCCCATTGTTTGAATGGGCCTCCCATGCTCTTATTGCCACTTTTTTGCTGTTAGTATAACGCCAGCAGTCAAGTCAAGCAATGCTACTTCTAAAGTGATGCCACATTTAACTAATGCCGCACTCAGTCTAATGCCACCGATAAATTTAAGCAATGCCATTTAATGTCACTGGATTGTTTCAGGGTTAGCTGTTGATTGTGGATGTATTAAAGATTTTTCAAATAAGGCATTCTAATGATGTTGCACAGCCAGTATACCAACGATGAAACTTGTTACGACCTTCAGATTTTTGCATTATTAATGCTTATAGATTACATACCTCACTTTCATGAGATAAGTTAATTTTTTTGTACAGTGTCACCCAAATGCCAAGGCGCTGATGTCATTTTATTTTGGTTAAACTGCACAAAAAATTATGAAGACAAGAGGAAAGGTCAAGAGTGGGCACCTCCTCCTCCGGCTGTTCTCTTGATTCGTTTGATCAAGTTTTTATGTTTGATCGATTATCAAGATTGGGATAGCAATTTTTAAGGTCCCCCCGAGTTCGAAATGATATTTACCTTGGAGGTACATGGTTTGCAATTTTTTATACTGTCATTAGTTAATAATGCTAGTTACCTTCATACTTTCGTATTTGGTTTAATGCTCATGCACAACTAGTATACCAATGCTGAAACTTTTTACCTTTACATTTTGTATTGTTAATTCTTATAGAAATCTTCCAGTGCTAGAGTTTATTGAAATCTATTCAGTAAAACCATTGTTACTGTACCCTGTAATAAAATAACTACTCTACTATTGCACTAGCCACTGGATTAGTGTATATTTGTAGTATTCGAATGGTGTTGCATTAGCGTATGGACATAAATAAAGTGTGGCAAGCTTTCCCAGATATGTGCTCAAGAAAACTACTACCCGATTTTGTAAATACTAGACGTTTGGGTACTTTAAATTGAACCGTGAAAACGTCTTACATTAAGGAACAGAGGGTGTAGAGTTCAGTCAAATTATCCCGGTAAAGCTAGTCACACCTTTGTTAAAATTAATGTTCATTATGTTATCGGAGGAGGTCTGTATGTTTGTCTCTAATGCCTGTCGACTACATACCTGACATCATGATGTAATGTTAAGTCATTTCCTTTTGTACAGTGTCACTGAATTGTCAAGGCGGTGATGGCATTTTATTTTAGTTGAACTGCACAAAATATGCTTAAAAGAAGAGGAAAGGTCAGGAGTCGATCATTCTTTTAAAAAGAACTATATATGCCTTTCTGACATCAGCCGCTGTTACCTTATTTATTCCTTCGAACAGGTGGTTAGAAACAGTCTTGCTACCTTTTCCCGTTAAGAAATTGGAATGCTTATATTTGTGAGTCTATGCTTCAACTAGTGTAATTTTTACAGTAATCACACTTTCAATATCTATGCAAACAGGGATGCTCGATTTTAGTGGAACTGCAAAAAAAGTCCAACTAGTTCAACATTAGGAGCATGTTTTCTTCCAAACCTTTATATCCAATTGGTGGCACTAGGAGTTGTTCATTACGAAGTTACATGGTTTGCTACTATCTTGCTACTCTTTTTGTACTGCCATCAGATAGTAATACTAGTGGTTTGGATGTGAATTTAATGGCAGGGTGGACCTACATTGGAGGTGCAGGACAGGATTCAATGATTGGATGCTTAATTTCGGTTGTATCGATTTCACCTCTTCCATCATTGCGAACATGGATATCCTTGGTATGATGAAGAATAGGCGCTATTTTCTGCTCTGAACCAGCAAATCAATTCAGTATGAAATTGTCCAGGGCAAAACATAACTGTATCAAATTGTCCAGTGCAGAACATGGAAGATGCTATGCAGAAGAGACATGTTTAAACCAAAAATACAAGGTGGGATATATGTTTACTAGCTACTTGATATTTGTGCAGACAGAGATATCTGTCCATTGCTATTTGGCAAACAAACAAAGTGACCGCAATTTTGGTTGAACTGCACAAGAGAATGGTATAGTCACTGCATGCAGTGCCATTTGAAAATAGACACAGAAAGATTGGATAGTCACTTCATGGACTGCAGAAAAGTAGTACTGTACTATTTATTGGCTAACACTAGGTGCTTCATTGCTTTGGTCTAATTATACAATGGGCATCATTTTGCCTAAGTTAAAGTTTGTATTCCAAAAATAGTCTCGCCATGTGATCGAGAGAAGACCAAATCATATTGCAGTGGATGTTCCTCCATCATGTGTGGTTCATTCTCATGGTTCCAGCTGTTGGTGAAACCACTTACATTTGCAAGAGGAACTGTAGACTTCACAAACAAATTTGTCTTTCAATCTGTACTAAATGTTGGCCAAGAGAAGCATCCATGTTAGTAGGAAGAACAAATGTTTTTTCTAGATCTTTGCTTTTGGAGCTACATATTTGTATATGATCTGTGAATCATTGAGATGCATTAACATGTTGATCTTATGTATGGGAATCGTACTAGTTGGTTTTAGTTGCGATGCAAGATCCTAAGTGGTTGATCTTTGCTTTTGGAGCTACATATTTGTATATGATCTGTGAATCATTGAGATGCATTAACAGTTCCTTATTTCTGTTCACTCAGTGTTTACAAGTTACTGATCGATCACTAGCTAGCCTCACTAATGCGCTCCTGGCAGTTTTAGTTGCGATGCAAGATCCGAAGTGGCAGTTTTTTGAATAAAAATGCCTACCTCTGAAGAAACTGGCAAGCTACACTATCCGACCTACTCGATCCTACACGGATAAATAGCGGATCACGCACACACTACCTCCTTTTCGGATTGGGGGGCTCAATTCAAGAAACCACCTACTCGATCCTACACGAATAAATAGCGGATCACACATGTACTAGTACCTCCTTTCCAGTTTGCAGGGCTTAATTCAAAAATCTCACCAACCAAGGTACTCCCTCCATCCGGGTTTATTAGTCCCATGAGGAAAGCAGCAAGACCAAGGCATGGCAATAATTAACTGCATGCAGAAGTTTAAGCCTAATAATTCCAGCGATTTAAGTGGCTGCATGCGTGCCCTCGGCTGCGACTTGTTGCATGCTGCTCCGCGTACTGGTTGCAAGCGATTCTGAGTGCCTGCATGCAGCCGGCCGTAATTAAGGCAGCTAACTGATGCAAAAAAGATGCGCTTTAATTGTTGCGGGCCTTTTAAATCTTTGGAATCATTATTGACAAGGAGGGGGATGATTCGAGTGCACTCGTTTGACCGTTATGCCGGCGTGCGACCCAGCATGAACGGGACAGGACAGCACAGTCATAATTTCAGTTTCTCTAGTTTTCCATGGCAAGCTAGCGCTCTAAGCCATCCCTGCTTATGCATTGAATTCCGATGACTGTTGCGCTACCTTCCGCCTATAAGTACTGTTTCCCGGCCTTCTCCAGTGGCACCGTGACCCAACTTGCCATATCCTCATAAGCCCCAACCGTCCCGATGTCACTCGCCACTTATCCTTGCTCTCGCCACATCCACCATGCCCCCGCCCATCTGCGATAGGCGACACCGGAGGTGGTCACTACTGGAACTAGTGTTCGGTTTTTCACCAGAAGGCAGACGGAGGGAGGAGGCATTCTATCGGTCTTTAGATGGCAATGCGGAGTATGAGGAGTTGTTGGAGCGCGACCACCTGGCGAAGGAGCAGGAGTTGTTGGAGCGTGACCGCCTGGCGAAGGAGCAGCGTATCGCCGATTTGTACCGCCAGCGGGACATGGAGCAGCAGCGCACGGACGCTCTGAGTCGCAACCAGACCGCCCGCAACTGGGCCGACTACATGGAGGCCGGTGCCCGGCAAATAGCCTTGGAGGCTGTCAAGCACGCACGCGTTCGCGACGCCGATTTTTACTACCAGCTCATCAAGTGGGTTTCCCGCTTAGAAGCCAAAGGTTCGGTGGACCACGCCGGCATGAAAAGGGCCAACGTGCGCGAGCAACGCGCCCTATCGCACCTCTGGAAAGTCCAAGGTGAGGCAGAGGACGCCGGTGCCGGCGTTTAGTGTGTACCACGGATGGCGACCGGTATCGTCTAGTTAGCTAAGAGTAAGTTAGTACTTGTATGCTACTAGAGTATTAGTGGGAGTAGATAGTTAACTTGGCTATGATGGTTGTCAACATGGAAGTTCAGTACTCTATATGTGGATCAGACCTGTTACTTTGCTCTGAATGTTGAACTTTCCATTTGAACGTATGGAATGGGCTGCTATTTTTTTAAATGGGCTATATTTGTCCTCCACGGGTTTAGAGGTTGACTTGTGGGCCTATCAAGTTGACGCGTATAGAATCAGGAGATGATTGTACGTGGAGAGGATGACAGCAGGGACCCGCCAAGGTCATGGCAGTATGCAAGCAAGTGCCTACTTATTTCAAGCCAATAAAAAAATGGCTCCTCCTAATGGATTTCTGACATCTGGGTCCATGCCATTGTCAACATAGTCAATAAACGAGAGAATTGCACAACCAACGGCTGATACGAGGGACCCAGCAGCTCGCCCAGTTATTTTTGTTTTGGGTTAATTTTATAAATGCCACTCCAAATCTGGTGTTTTTCGAGAAATGCCACTGCAATTTCCAAACTTTGAAAAATGCCATTTCTAGTGGCATTTTTCGAAGTATGGAGTGGCGTTTTTCAAAGTTTGCAAACATTGCAGTGGCATTTTTCAAAGTTTGGAAATTACAGTGGCATTTTTATGAATCACCATAATTGGAGTGGCATTTATCTAATTTGTTTTTAGACGGAAGCAGGGTGTCAACTGGGCTGTGCGGGACACTCTGGCCTGTCTAGACAGCCTTTTCTTTTATATTTACCACAAACCAGCCCAGTAGTTTTTTCTCTCTTTCTGAAAATGGCTAGCCCAGTTTTTTTTGTGATTTGTCAAGTAAGTCGCTTTGTCAGGCCTGTTGGGCTGCAAATCTTTCAAGACTAGGAGAGCTTCATTCGGCTGGCCGAGAAAATGGCCTATCAGTAATGAGAAATGGGTTGTACATTTTTAAAACACATCAAACCAGCAATTAGTTTCAAATTTCTTTTCTTCATTTCAAGATTTTAAATTGCATTGATTTTTATGCGTGGACAATTTATTGGATTTTATATTGATATACATTTATTTTTAAAATCAGTTTGAATGTGACTCGAAATTTTGGGATTAAAAAAAGTTCAGACTGCACCGACATATGCAAAATTTCGTATAAATTTTTAACCGTGGCCACAATATGGGCTATAATGCTAACAAAAAGAATATGGGCTCCAAAAAAAATCGTAAGAATTAGCAAATGGGCTGTAAATTATTAGAAATAATGGCAGATGGCCTATATGTTGTTTTTCACAGATTTGAGGCTTTCCTAAAAAAAAGGTTGACGCACAAGCAATGACTATTGGATGTCCATCCAACGGCCGTCGTGCTTCTTCAATCTCTGCTCTTCCTGCTCCAGCCGCTCAAACAAGCGCTGGCGGGACTGCCTGCTCCCTCCTCATTGCGGCTGGTTGTGCTGCCGGGGCCTCACCGCCCCACCGTACTCCCATCACTGGCCTAGCCATCCCTCTACTCACCCACACCTGTTGTTATTCTCCGGCGATGGCAGATAAACTAGTAAACCCTCGTACGGTCGTACTCCCCTCCGTGTGGGAAACAACTGCTGAGTCTTCCCTGGCTCCGTGTCGTTCCCTTCCTAGGCCTCTCCATCATCCACCACCCTGGTGCTCTCGGCGCGGCATGGTCAACATGGTCAACGACCGACATGCATCTGAAGTGGACTGTACGTGGAGAGGCTGACAACTGAGTCCACGGCCGCACACAAGGAAGTGCCTCCTTATTACGCGCAAAATAATGATTCCTCCACCCGACATCTTGGACCCACCGAAAGGGCCTCTGTATTTCGCATAAAAAACATTACCTACGCTGACAGCTCGGACCCACCAGCTATATCTTCGCACGCAAGGAAGTGCCTCCTTATTACACACAAAAAAAATGAATACTCCCCCGCTAGCTGGGACCCAGTATATTGGGCCTACTAAGTTGACGGGGACGGAGGGCTTTGTCAACTTAGTTAATATGCACTATTCTAGCTCTAGTGACCATACGATGTCCATCCAACGGCCGTAGTGCTTCTTCAACCTCTGGTCTTCTTGCTCTAGCCGCCCAAAGCAGCGCCTGTCGTGTCGCCTGCTCCTGCCTCTCGTGGCCAGTTGTGCTGCCGCGGAGGCCTCACCGCCCCCATACTACTCCCACCGCTGGCCAGGTCATCCCTCCACTCACCCACACCCCATGTTATTCTGCGGCGACGGCAGCCTCACACTGCAGCCGAACCAGTGAACCCTCGTACTCCTCTCCGCGTGGGCATCCACTGCCGCGTCTTCCCCGGCTCTGTGTCGTCCCCTTCCTAGGCCTCGCCATCGTCCACCACCGTGGTGCTCTCGGTGCGGCGTGGTCAATGTGGTCAACGACCGACTTCCATCAAAAGAGTACTATACGTGGAGAGTCTGACAGTTGGGTCCACGGCAGCCGCAAGGAAGTGCCTCCTTATTAAACAGAAAATAATTATTCCTCCACCTGACAGCAAGGACCCACCGGACGGGCCACCGTATTTCACGAAAAAAATGTTTCCCCCCTGACTGCTAGAACCCACCGGACCGGCCACTGTATTTCATGAAAAAACGTTCCCCCCGCTGTTAGCTCAGACCCACCAGAAGTGCCTCCTTATTACACAAAAAAATGAATACTCCCCCTGCTAGCTGGGACCCACCTTGGTGGGAGGCTGACTTGTGGGCCTACTAAGTTGACTGGGACGGAGGCCTTTGTCAACTTAGTCAATATGAACGATTCTAGCTCCAGTGACCGTACGATGTCCATCCAACGCCCCTAGTGCTTCTTCAACCTCTGGTCTTCTTGCTCCAGTCGCCCAAAGCAGCGCCGGTCATGCCGCATGCTCCTGCCTCCCGTGGCCGGCTATGATGCCGCGGAGGCCTCACCGCCCCTACTACCCCCACCGCTGGCCAGGCCATCCCTCTACTCACCCACACACCCTATTATTCTGCGGCAATGGCAGCCTCACACTATAGCCGAACCAGTGAACCTCATACTCCTCTACGCAGGGGCATCCACTGTCGCGTCTTCCCCGGCTCCGCATCGTCCCCTTCCTAGGCCTTGCCATCGTCCACCGCCCTGGTGCTCTCGGCGCGGCGTGGTTAACATGGTCAAGGAACAACTTCCATTGGACGTGGACTTTACGTGGAGAGGCTGACAGCTGGGTCGACGGCCGCAGCAAGGAAGTGCCTCCTTATTACGTGGAAAATAATGATTCCTCCACCTGACAGCAGGGACCCACCAGACGGGACACTTTCGTGAAAAAAACCTTTCCCCTGACTGCTGGGACCTACCAGCTACATCTTCGCATGCAAGGAAGTGCGTCCATATTATGGGGAAAAAATGATTCACCCCCTGACTGCTGGGACCCACCAGCTACATCTTCGCACGCAAGGAAGTGCGTCCGGGCAAAAAAAAGATTCGCCCCCTAACTGTTGGGACCCACCAGCTACATCTTCGCACGCTAGGGAGTGCCTGACAGCCGTGACCCACCTGGTCGAAGCGTACGTAGCATTATCATTCTAGTCGTGAACGTGCACGTACATAGTGGTCGATGTAGAGGCACGCACATGTCGTAGTAGAGGCGCACACGTAGCATGTACACGTACGTACAACGGCTAGGGTGCAAGAAAGTAAATACGGCCATGTACGCACATACGGGCGGGTCTTGAACACCTACTCGCGCATATGTACGGCCAGGGCTCGTGTGCATGGCCGGGTCGGAACAGAGAAACAATGTCGTCGTCGTGTTCATGGGGAGCCAACCAGCTGGGTCGGAACGGAATGCGTCGCCGTGTTCATTGGGAGGGCTTGGACAGAACAGTCGATGGAAATGAGGCCTGGCGTACCGCAGAACTGAGGAAATGACCTTGTGTTTGACCGGCCACATTCGAAACGGGATCCTGTTCATTGGGAGGGGTCTGGTGTACCGCAAAACGGAGGAAACTGACTTGTGTTGGACCTCCTATGATCGAAGCGGGGTCCTGTTGATCAGGAGGGGTGTGGCGTACCGCAAAATGGATGAAACGGTCTTGTGTTGGAGCGCTACGTAGAAACGGGGGCCTGTTCATCGGGAGGGGTGTGGCGTACCGCAAAACGAGACTCCACGGGATACTGTTCATCTCCACCGTCGACCTCCTCCAGCCTTCACGGGCTACTGTTCATCCACCGTCGACCTCCTCCAGCCTCCACCTGTGACTGTTCATCAAGCCCCCACCGCACGCTACTCCATCGGCTACTGTTCAACCAGCCCTCTCCATGGGCTCCTATTCAACCACCCCTCCACGGGCTCCTGTTCATCCACCCCTCCACGGGGTCGTCCTGTTCATCCAGCCCTCCACGGGGTCCTGTTCATCCAGCCCCAACCGGCTTGATCAATCGAGGTCCTGTTCATCCAGAGGCAACACCACGGGGTCCTGTTCATCCACCCCCACCGGGGACTATTCATCCAAACCCCCCAGCAATGCTCACTGTTCATCAAGGGAAGGAGGCAGCAGGGTTCGATCGGCTTCAGTTAGCAGCAGTAGTGAAGGAATCACTCAGGTTCAGTAGCGTAGCTAGTGCAATCGCTCGGGTTCATTTAGAGCCCAACGCCTCGCTCGGGTTCAGTTAGAGCCCAACACCTCGCACACACGCGCGTACGTGTACGAGAGAAACGCGCATCGCTCGGCCCCCGACCACCCACCGTAACCGAGAACTCTCTGAAATTTTCCTCGCCCTCACTTCTACCACGGTTTTTTCCGTCATGGACGGCCCAAAGAATGTCATGCAGCTGTGTCTCCGACATGCCCAGGATGAAAATCCCATTTTCTGTCATGATTTTTTGTCATAGAAGTAGGAGCCCACCACATCTATGATGATATCGGGTTTTGTCATAGTTATCGTCATAGAAGTGTCATAAGTATGACAGGAAATTTTTTCGTTCGGCCCAAAATGTCACAGATGTGTCTTTTTTTTGTAGTGAAGTGTTCTCCCTGAGTATGCACCGTTGCTACAGTTCGTTGTGCCGAGACACCACATGATGACCGGGTGTGATAAGCTCTACGTTCACATACAACGGGTGCAAGCCAATTTTGCACACGCAGAATACTCGGGTTAAACTTGACGAGCCTAGCATATGCAGATATGGCCTCGGAACATTGAGACCGAAAGGTCGAGCGTGAATCATATAGTAGATATGATTAACATAGTGATGTTCACCATTGAAAACTACTCCATTTCACGTGATGATCGGACATGGTTTAGTTGATTTGGATCACGTGATCACTTAGATGATTAGAGGGATGTCTATCTAAGTGGGAGTTCTTAAGTAATATGATTAATCGAACTTGAATTTATCATGAACTTAGTACGTGATAGTATTTTGCATGTCTATGTGGTTGTAGATCAATGGCCCGTGCTACCGTTACTTTGAATTTTAATGCGTTCCTAGAGAAAGCTAAGTTGAAAGATGATGGCAGCAACTACACGGACTGGGTCCGTAACTTGAGGATTATCCTCATTGCTGCACAGAAGAATTACGTCTTGGAAGCACTGTTAGGTGTACCACCCGCGCCCGCAACTACAGACATTGTGAATGCCCGGTAGACGCGTGTTGGTGACTACTCGATAGTTCAGTGTGCCATGCTTTATGGCTTAGAACCGGGACTTCAACAATGTTTTGAACGTCATGGAGCATATGAGATGTTCTAGGAGTTGAGGTTAATATTTCAAGCAAATGCCCGGATTGAGAGATATGAAGTCTCCAATAAGTTCTCCAGCTCCAAAATGGAGGAGAATAGTTCTGTCAGTGAACACATACTCAGAATGCCTGGGTACCACAACCGCTTGACTCAACTGGGAGTTAATCTTCCTGATGATAGTGTCATTGACAGAGTTCTTCAATCACTACCACCAAGCTACAAAAGCTTCGTTATGAACTATAATATGCAAGGGATGAAGAAGACTATTCCCGAGCTCTTCGCGATGCTAAAAGCTGCGGAGGTAGAAATGAAGAAGGAGCATCAAGTGTTGATGGTCAATAAGACCACTAGTTTCAAGAAAAATGGCAAAGGTAAGAAGGGGAACTTCAAGAAGAATGACAAAAAGGTTGCTGCTCAAGAGAAGAAACCCATATCTGGACCTAAGCCTGAAACTGAGTGCTTTTACTGCAAAGGGACTGGTCACTGGAAGCGGAACTGCCCCAAGTATTTGGTGGATAAGAAGGATGGCAAAGTGAAAGGTTATTGATGTGCCCTTACTAATGCTCGTAGTAGTGCCTGGGTATTTGGTACTGGTTCTGTTGCTCATATTTGCAACTCGAAACAGGGGCTACAACGAAGATTGGCTAAGGACGAGGTGACGATTCGCGTGGGAAATGGTTCCAAGGTCGATGTGATCGTCGTCGGCATGCTACTTCTACATCTACCATCGGGATTAGTTTTAGACCTGAATAATTGTTATTTGGTGCCAACTTTGAGCATGAACATTATATCTGGATCTTGTTTGATGCGAGACAGTTATTCATTTAAATCAGAGAATAATGGTTGTTCTATTTATATGAGTAATATCTTTTATGGTCATGCGCCCTTGATGAGTGGTCTATTTTTGTTGAATCTCGGTAGTGATGATACACATATTCATAATATTGAAGCCAAAAGATGCAAAGTTGATAATGACAGTGCAACTTATTTGTGGCACTGCCATTTGGGTCATATCGGTGTATAGCGCATGAAGAAACTCCATGATGATGGACTTTTGGAATCACTTGATTATGAATCACTTGGTGCTTGTGAACCGTGCCTCATGGGCAAGATGACTAAAACTCCGTTCTCCGGAACAATGGAACAAGCTACTGACTTGTTGGAAATAATACATACCGATGTATGCGGTCCAATGAGTATTGAGGCTCGTGGTGGGTATCATTATTTTCTTACCTTCACAGATGATTTGAGCAGATATTGTTATATCTACTTAATGAAAAATAAGTCTGAAACATTTGAAAAGTTCAAAGAATTTCAGAGTGAAGTGGAAAATCATCGTAACAAGAAAATAAAGTTTCTACGATCTGATTGTGGAGGAGAATATTTGAGTTACGAGTTTGGTCTTCATTTGAAACAACATGGGATAGTTTCACAATTAATGCCACCTGGAACACCACAACGAAATGGTGTGTCCGAACGTTGTAATCGTACTTTATTGGATATGGTGCGATCTATGATGTTTCTTACTAATTTACCGCTATTGTTTTGGGGTTATGCTTTAGAGACGGCTGCATTCACTTTAAATAGGGCACCATCAAAATCCGTTGAGATGACACCTTATGAACTATGGTTTGGCAAGAAACCAAAGTTGTCGTTTCTTAAAGTTTGGGGCTGCGATGCTTATGTGAAAAAGCTTCAACCTGATAAGCTCGAACCGAAATCGGAGAAGTGTGTCTTCACAGGATACCCAAAGGAAATTGATGGGTACACCTTCTATCACAGATCCGAAGGCAAAATCTTTGTTGCTAAGAATGGATCCTTTCTGGAGAAGGAGTTTCTCTCGAAAGAAGTGAGTGGGAGGAAAGCAGAACTTGATGAGGTAATTGTACCTTCTCCCTTATTGGAAAGTAGTTCATCACAGAAATCAGTTCGAGTGATTCCTACACCAATTAGTGAGGAAGTTAATGATGATGATCATGAAACTTCAGATCAAGTTACTACCGAACCTCATAGGTCTTCCAGAGTACGGTCTGCACCAGAGTGGTACGGTAATCCTGTTCTGGAAGTCATATTACTAGACCACAATGAACCTATGAACTATGAGGAAGCGATGATGAGCCCAGATTCCGCGAAATGGCTTGATGCCATGAAATCTGAGATGGGATCTATGTATGAGAACAAAGTGTGGACTTTGGTGGACTTGCTTGATGATCGGCAAGCCATAGAAAATAAATGGATCTTTAAGAAGAAGACCAATGCAGACGATAATGTTACTGTCTACAAAGCTCGACTTGTTGCGAAAGGTTTTCGACAAGTTCAAGGTGACTACGATGAGACTTTCTCACCCGTAGCGATGCTTAAGTCTGTCCGAATCATGTTAGCGATTGCCGCATTTTATGATTATGAAATTTGGTAGATGGATGTCAAAACTGCATTCCTGAGTGGATTTTTGGAAGAAGAGTTGTATATGATGCAACCAGAAGGTTTTATCGATCCAAAGGGTGCTAACAAAGTGTGCAAGATCCAGCAATCCATTTATGGACTAGTGCAAGCCTCTCAGAGTTGGAATAAACGCTTTGATAGTGTGATCAAAGCATATGGTTTTATACAGACTTTTGGAGAAGCCTGGATTTACAAGAAAGTGAGTGGGAGCTCTGTAGCATTTCTGATATTTTATGCGGATGCCATATTGTTGATTGGAAATTATATAGAATTTCTGGATAGCATAAAGGGATACCTGAATAAGAGTTTTTCTATGAAAGACCTCGGAGAAGCTGCTTACATATTTGGGCATCAAGATCTATAGAGATAGATCAAGACGCTTAATTGGACTTTCACAAAGCACATACCTTGATAAAGTTTTGAAGAAGTTCAAACTGGATCAATCAAAGAAAGGGTTCTTGCATGTGTTACAAGGTGTGAAGTTGAGTCAGACTCAATGCCCGACCACTGCAGAAGATAGAGAGAAAATGAAAGTCATTCCCTATGCTTCAGCCATAGGTTCTATCATGTATGCAATGTTGTGTACCAGACCTGATGTGTGCCTTGCTATAAGCATAGTAGGGAGGTACTAAAGTAATCCCAGAGTGGAGCACCGGACAATGGTCAAGAACATCCTGAAATGCCTGAAAAGGACTAAGGATATGTTTCTCATTTATGGAGGTGAAAAAGAGCTCGTCATAAACGGTTACATCGATGCAAGCTTTGACACTGATCCAGATGACCCTAAGTCACAAACCGGATACGTATTTTTATTGAATGGAGGAGCTGCCAGTTGGTGCAGTTCCAAGCAAAGCGTCGTGGCGGGATCTACATGTGAAGCGGAGTACATTGCTGCTTCGGAAGCATCAAATGAAGGAGTTTGGATGAAGGAGTTCATATCTAATCTAGGTGTCATACCTAGTGCATCGGGTCCAATGAAAATCTTTTGTGACAATACTGGTGCAATTGCCTTGGCAAAGGAATCCAGATTTCACAAAAGAACCAAGCACATCAAGAGACGCTTCAGTTCCATCCGTCATGAAGTGTCGAAGGGGGACATAGAGATTTGCAAGATACATACGGATCTGAATGTTGCAGACCTGTTGACTAAGCCTCTTCCACGAGAAAAACATGATCAACACCAAAGCTCCATGGGTGTTAGAATCATTACTTTGTAATCTAGATTATCGACTCTAGTGCAAGTGGGAGGCTGAAGGAAATATGCCCTAGAGGCAATAATAAAGTTATTATTTATTTCCTTATTTCATGGTAAATGTTTATTATTCATGTTAGAATTGTATTAACCGAAAACTTAGTACATGTGCGAATACATGGACAAAACATATTGTCCCTAGTCTGCCTCTACTTGACTAGCTCGTTAATCAAAGATGGTTATGTTTCCTAACCATAGACATGTGTTGTCATTTGATGAATGGGATCACATAATTAGAAGAATGATGTGATGGACATGACCCATCCATTAGCTTAGCATTATGATCATTTCAGTATCATTGCTACTGCTTTCTTCATGACTTATACAAGTTTCTCAAACAATTATATTATGCAACTCCCGAATACCGGAGGAACACTTTGTGTGCTACCAAACATCACAACGTAAATGGGTGATTATAAAGGTTCTCTACATGTGTCTCCGAAGGTGTTTGTTGGGTTGGCATAGATCGAGATTAGGATTTGTCACTCTGTGTTTCGGAGAGGTATCTGTGGGCCCTCTCGGTAATACTCATCACTATAAGCCTTGCAAGCATTGTGACTAATGATTTAGTTGCAGAATGAATTATTACGGAACAAGTAAAGAGACTTGTCGGTAACGAGATTGAACTAGGTATGATGATACCGAAGATCGAATCTCGGGCAAGTAACATACCGATGACAAAGGGAACAATGTATGTTGTTATGGGGTTTGACCGATAAAGATTTTCGTAGAATATGTAGGAATCAATATGAGCATCCAGGTTCCACTATTGGTTATTGACCGGAGTCGTGTCTCGTTCATGTCTACATAGTTCTTGAACCCATAGGGTCCGCACGCTTAACGTTCGATGACGATTGGTATTATGAGTTTATGTGATATGATGTACCAAAGGTTGTTCGGAGTTTCAGATGAGATCACGAACATGACGAGGAGTCTTGAAATGGTCGAGACATAAAGATTGATAAATTGGATGGCTATATTCGGACACCAGAAGTGTTCCGGAGAAGTTTCGGATAAAACCGAAGTATT
>NC_041393.1:171453163-171478500 GCF_002162155.2 Triticum dicoccoides | reverse complement strand
GGAGATATTGGGCTTCATGGGCCTTAGTGGAGAAGAGAGAGGGCCGGCCTGGAGGTGGCGTGCGCCCCCCTTGCCCTAGTCTGAATTGGACATGGGGAGGGGGCGACGCCCCCCTCCTTCCTTCTCTCCTCCTCCTCCTTCCCCCCTTCTCCTTTGGGTATAGGAAGGGGGCGATTCCTACTTGGAGTAGGACTCCCCACCCTTGGCCGGCCTCCTCCTCCCTCCCTCCTTTATATATGGGGGAGGGGCACCCCCTAGACACACAAGTTGATCAATTTGATCTTTTAGCCGTGTGTGGTGCCCCCCTCCACAGATTTCCACCTCGGTCGTATCGTCATAGTTCTTAGGAGAAGCCATGCGTCGGTAACTTCATCATCACCGTCACCATGTCATCATGCTGACAGAACTCTCCCTCGGCCTTAGCTGGATCTAGAGTTCGAGGGACGTCGCCAAGCTAAACGTGTGCAGATCGAGGAGGTGCCGTGCGTTCGGTACTTGATCGATTGGATCGCCAAGACGTTCGACTACATCAACCGTGTTACTTAACGCTTCTGCTTTTGGTCTACGAGGGTACGTGGACACACTCTCCCCCTTGTTTCTATGCATCACCTAGATAGATCTTGCGTGATCATAGGATTTTTTTTGAAATTACTGCGTTCCCCAACACTCCTAATCCTCCCGCCTCCCTCACTTGTTTTGCTTGCCACCAGTTGGGTCATTTCCAATCTAGATGCCCCAATCCCCCGTTCTGCCTGATCTGTCGCTTTGAGGTCCATCTGACGGTGGATTGCCAGAATAGGATCAAGCCCCCTGCCTTTGTTCATTTTGGGATGGGCCTCCCTGGGTGCTCTTTCTTTGCTCTGGACAGTGATCTCCCGGTGGTTGTCGTGGCCTGGTGGCTCTCTAATGCTGCCATTGTTTCGGTTCTGGAGCAGAAGATTTCTCCTCAGACCCTGTTGGAAGGCTTCAGGATTTGGGATGAGGGCGATTGGGATTGGCAAATTCATCATCTTTTCTGGGTCTGAGTTTGCGGTTGTGTTCCCCTCCAAGGATTGCTTAAGGATGATTTCCTCGTGCACTAGCTTCACCCTCCCTTTCAACCAGTTGGTGGTTTCTGTCAAGGCTGTGACTTGTGGTGCAAAGGCGGTGGGCCCGCTTTCTCAGATTTGGGTGCTGGTCGACGATGTTCCGGTGGGGTTGGGTTCGGTCTCGTTCATGATGGCTTTTGGGGTCCTGGTTGGTAAACCTGTTAAGGTGGACCCTGATTCTCGTGAGAAAATTGGTCCGGTTCGTCTCAAGATCTGGCGTGTTGACCCTGTTTGCATTTGTGGTGCTATGGATCTTTTCCCCTTTGCTGATGGTGTTCGGCTGCGAGTCGGGGTGGAGGGTGCTGAAGCTTTCCAGGACCCACCCCCTCCTAGCTCCGCTAATCCTGAAAATGACAGGCATGAGGGTGGTTTGGCCGGTGGGCAAAATCCTAGTGGGGCTTCTGATCCTCGTTTACTCAGTCTGGATGGGATATCCTGGAACCGGACGAGCGAGAATTGTTCAAATCCAATGCCCCGGTCGGCGCGACTTAGAAAGATGCATTGGAGGCTCCTGCTGTGGAAGGAATGAACCTGGATAATGTTGGACATGTCAAATCTGGTTCCAAGGGCACCCCTATCTCTGGAGTTTGCTCCAACTTGCCAGCCTGTCCCATGTCTTCGTATTTCTCTGGTATTGAAGACTTGCCTGCGTTTCCTCTCCGCCCCAAAGAACCCACCTCTTCGAAGAAGAAGACTTCGGTCAGGAAATACTTGGCCAAGATGTAACATCCTAAAATTCTAAATTTTGGAATGTTATATTAAATAAATAATTTTGATTGTTTGTTTAATTGTGGTGTGATTGATTGTGTGAAGTTGAGTGATATTCGAAACTTTTGAAAGTTAAATGAGAGGGAAAAAAGGACTTTCCCAAACTTTCATTTTGCATTTATGATCTCCATGAATTCAAATTCATTTCATCATAAAACCCTAGAGAGAAGATAACATGACTCCTTCCATTTAAATAAATGAAAAGGGTTTTTGAAAAAAATTTGAATTTCATTTGGAAATATTTCAAATTCAGAAACTTTAATCAACTCAATGATTTTCATGAGAGAAGATAAAATGACTTCTTCAAATTGTATAAAATAAGAGTTGGCAGTTTCAAAGAATCAAATTCAACAGTCCCTTTGAAATTATTTTCAACTTGGAGTTATTTGGGTTTTATTCAAATTATTTTTCCCCAATAATAAAATATAAGGAAATTAGGGTAAAATGATTCCCTACATTAGAAAATTGGAGAGAAATAGATTTGAAATCATTTTGGTATGTTTAAAATGATTTTCATTGGGTTTTATTGTAGCAGTAGCAATGTTTGAATTATTTGAATTTTTGTAGGTTTTATTTGATTCTAGAAAAATGTTCATGTTGTAGAAAATCTTTTTCTGAAAATTGTGACATATTCTATGCCTATAGTATTTTTTATTTTATTTGATCTATTTTATTTTTGTCTGTGAAGTTGTTTAAAACAAATAAAGAAAATCTCTTTCGGACCGACCTGATCGGGCCGGCCCAGTCGCTAGGCCGCGGCCCAGCCGGCCCACGCCGCTCGCCTCCTCCGTCCCCGAGCGGGACTCCGCTCGGGAGTTCGCCGCCGCCGACCTCGCACCGTCTCCGCCCCGGCCTCTCCCGCCCCTTCCCCACGCCACTCCTCGCCCCTGGCACTTAAAAGCCGCCAACCCCGACCCCCTCTTCTCTCCTCCTCGCCTCGCTCGCCTCAGCAGCGCGCCGTCGCCACCGCTGCCAACCTCTGCCGCCGTCGCTGCCGCTGCCAACCTCCACCGTCGCTGCCGCGCTTCGCCGCCTCCGCAGCCGCGCCTCGCCGCCACCTTCGTGCTGCCCCGCCTAACCATCGCCGCCTGCTCGCCCGCCGGGGCCACTCGCCGTCGACGCTGCAGTTTACCCCGATGCCGGAGCCGCTGGTTTTCCACTGAAGACTGCCGAACCACCATGAAACCGGTACAAAACCAAACCCTAGATTGGTTTTGTTTTTGGTTTTTCTCGGTTTTATTCAAAACCCTTTTTTTATTTAGTTTAGTTAAGCAGCGAACGTCTTCCATTTAGTTTCAGAAAACGAACGTTCATTATTTAGTCTTTTTCTTTTTCTGTTAGTTTTAGTCACGGACCCATCCGTGAATACTTTTCTTACAGATTAGTCCATGTTCTTCAAACGGTCACAACTTTTACACCGTTTATCCAAATCCAATGAAACCAATGCCCACTTCTTCGTTATGATCCACTCTATCCAGTAAAACAACTTAAACATGTTTTGAAAGTTTAAAATTTGATTTCCAACATATTTGAATTCAAACTTCTTTTGTTCATAACTTGAGTTTTATAACCCGTTTTAGTTGATTATTTTTGCAGATCGAAGCTCTTGACCTAAACTTTCTGATAAGGCCAAACTCGCTCAATTTTGGTACCGTTAGAATTTTTTTTTCTGTTGCAAGAGTTTATTGCTCATTTTCGAAGCTTTCCGAGATCTTTTCTTCGATTCTTTTGCATGAGTGCTTAGATTGATCGGAATGTGACAAGTAGATCTATCACGAGTTATGACTGCGACGAATCTTCATCAACCGTACAAGGCAAGTTCACACTTTGATCATATCCCTTTATTACCCAGTTTTTATGCATCAATTTCAACCCTCAAACATTGCATGAGTAGGTTTGATAACATGTGGGTACTGGGAAGTAGTTGATGAGGTAGGAACCAATTGTCTTATATTCAAACCCTTGGGTGTTACTACGTTATGCTTATACTGCTATGCTATGCTCGTAGACGTGGTTTGGTTTGAGAGAATTCATGAAAGATGCGAGAGATATTGTTAATTAAGGGTTTAACTTAAGGTGGCTACTTTAATACACATCTGGGTGGATTGGTTGGGGCACCCTGGAGCACCTAGTGGTTTGCCCGGACACCTAGAGAACCTGATACGTCTCCAACGTATCTATAATTTTTGATTGTTCCATGCTATTATATTACCCCTTTTGGATGTTTATGGGCTTTATTTTACACATTTATATCATTTTTGGGACTAACCTACTAACCGGAGGCCCAGCCCGTATTGCTGTTTTTTTGCCTATTTCAGTATTTCAAAGAAAAGGAATATCAAACGGAGTCCAAACGGAATGAAACCTTCGGGAGCGTGATTTTTGGAACAAATGTGATCAGAGGATTTGGAGTGCAAGTCAAGAAGCAGCCGAGGAGGCCACGATAGGGTAGCCCCCCCCATAGGGCACGCCCCCCTGTCTCGTGGGCCCCACAGGCGGCCACCGACATACTTCTTCCTCCTATATAAGCCTACATACCCCGAAAACATCCAGGGAGCCAACAAAACACAATTTCCACCACCGTAACCTTCTGTATCCATGAGATCCCATCTTGGAGCCTTTGCCGACGCTTCGTCGGAGGGGGAATCAACCACGGAGGGCTTCTACATCAACACCATAGGCCCTCCGATGAGTTGTGAGTAGTTTACCACAGACCTTCGGGTCCATAGTTATTAGCTAGATGGCTTCTTCTCTCTTTTTGGATCTCAATACAATGGTCTCCCCCTCTCTTGTGGAGATCTATTCGATGTGAACTCTTTTTGCAGTGTGTTTGTTGAGATCCGATGAATTGTGGGTTTATGATCAAGTTTATCTATGAGAAATATTTGAATCTCCTCTGGATTCTTTTATGTATGATTGAGTTATCTTTGCAAGTCTCTTCGAATTATCAGTTTGGTTTGGCCTACAAGGTTGATCTTTCTTGCCATGGGAGAAGTGCCTAGCTTTGGGTTCAATCTTGCGGTGTCCTTACCCAGTGACAGTAGGGGTTGCAAGGCACGTATTGTATTGTTGCCATTGAGGATAAAAAGATGGGGTTTATATCATATTGCATGAGTTTATCCCTCTACATCATGTCATCTTGCTTAATGCATTACTCTGTTCTTATGAACTTAATACTCTAGATGCAGGCAGGAGTCGGTCGATGTGTGGAGTAATAGTAGTAGATGCATGCATGAGTCAGTCTACTTGTCGCGGACGTGATGCCTATATACATGATCATGCCTAGATAATCTCATAATTATTTGCTTTTCTATCAATTGCTCGATAGTAATTTGTCCACCCACCGTAATACTTATGCTATCTTGAGAGAAGCCACTAGTGAAACCTATGGCCCCCGGCTCTATATCTTATCATATTTGCTTCCAATCTACTTTTATTTGCATCTTTACTTTTTGCATCTATATTATAAAATACCAAAATATATTTATCTTATCATACTATCTCTATTAGATCTCACTTTCGCAAGTGGCTGTGAAGGGATTGACAACCCCTTTATTGCGTTGGTTGCGGGTTCTTTGTTTGTTTGTGTAGGTGCGTGGAACTTTTGAGGAGCCTCCTACTGGATTGATACCTTGGTTCTCAAAAACCGAGGGAAATACTTATGCTACTATTGCTGCATCACCCTTTCCTCTTCAAGGAAAACCCACGCAAGCTCAAGACGTAGCAGAACCCATTGCTTGCCCAAGGGAATCCCGAAGTACCCATGTGATTACCCTATGGAATGCCACCCAGGCTCAAAGGGATCATAAGATTATTCATGCTAGAAACTTCCGTGTGCAGCCACAAGCCATTATGGGCTCTGGCATAGTTGAGTAAGTTGTGTGACCTCTTTCAATGGTAGGCTAGTAGAAGTAGGGGATGCAGGTGGTACTGTCTACCCAGAGTAAAAAGTTAATGCTTCTGAAAGACTGTGTCTCGGTCATCCGTTTCTCAAGCATCCTATAGTGCGAGAAACACCCAATGGAGGAGATCGAGTCTTGTGGGGAAAAGTGCGCAAACCTCTACAGAGTGTATAAACTAATCATGGTTAGTTGTGTCCCCAGTTATGGACATCTTGAGTATCTGGTACTTGATTTATTGATTTGATCTCATCACTCTACTTAATAAATTTGTTGGGTTGTCCATGTTAATTTGGGATTGAGTTGGGGTTACCTTCTCAATGTTTTCAACAAACTTTGTAGTTAAATAAAATATATTCCTTTGTTGTAGGGAAAAACCAGCTTTCTGCAAAATTAAACCTAGAGCCTCCACCAGCCAAATATGCATGTAGTGATAGCCATTTTTCTGCATTGCTCTACAGTGTGAAATTGCTAGTACATTCAATGTACTGACCTACATGACTGCAACGTCTCATGATGCAGGAATCTTACGACGAGTAAGTGATACGTTAGGGTTATGATTTCTAACACTCAACTTTGCCGTTGGCGTTGATGGGAATCCACAACCTTGTTTTTTCTTCCGCTTTACGGATTGAGATAATAGTATTTACATTACTTTATACATGTGATTTACCTCTGTTATAAATCCTCAAATATTGTGTGTGCCAGCATATCGATTCAGGGATGACACTTAAGCACAAAGACTTGACTGTCTGAGGTCGGGTCGCTATAAGATGGTATCAGAGCAGATGTTGACTGTAGGACATGACCACTAGAAACTGGCAAGCCCTTAGGAAAGGATCTCTCTCAAACTTTATTTTCAAAAAGATCTTCTACCTCTCTTTTGTTTTGAGCTTTATCAAATATTCCTTTTATTTAGACTATACCCCTTTCCCCTTTTGACCACACGAAGATTCAGCTGACGAGACCACTTCAAGAAGTACAAGATATCGTAAAACTAAGACCACTTTGGAATAAAGAGGATTTTTACCGTGCATTACAATGATGGAACTACAATGGTTGAAGACTCCGAAAACTAGGAGAATTGGAAGGTTTTGAAGAATTTCCAGATTAGTATGACCTGGGAAGGCTACCCTGATAGAACTTGTCAGACTATTGAAGTTTTCAATACCCGAGAATCAAGGTGTGTCGGAGAAACACCGGAACATGGAGCGTTAAAACTCAAAGTTTTTGTCAAGGAAAACCCTAAGGCAGGAGATCAACTATGGAATTTCCATGATGTTATCGCCAGCTTGTGCTATCATCACCGTGCCGAGTTAAGCATACATTTTTTGGGAGGATTGGATGGTAGAAGGCAAATGCCTATTGCCTTGACGAACGAGCGAAATATGAAGTCTTAATCTTGGCTGGTGTATCACCAGGATCTGGAGTATTACCTCAAGAATTTTAAGATGGACCTTCAGGAAGCCGTATTTGACAAGGAAGTATTTCGTGAAGAACTCAGGGCCCAAAAGCTGAAAGTAGCCAAGCTGGAGGAGCAAAACCTCGAGATACCAGAGATTCATCAGGAACTGAAGGACAGTAGGACAATGGTTCATGCCAAGGATATTGAAACCCAGGAGTTTGGAATGCAACTCCAGAATATTAAAGGACGTCACGAGAGACTTCGCGTCAACAGAAATGGCCCGATAAAAGAACTTGAGAAGGACAAACATGATCGGAAGAAGCCATCGAAGACATGAACAAGACAAGAAGAGTTTGGCGACTTTGAAGATTTATTGACCTTTAGAAGACCAAACCCCTGTTATATATACCTACGTTAGATGTGACGGTGTGAGTTGTCATTTGTTTGATGTTTTCTGG
This sequence comes from Triticum dicoccoides, assembly GCF_002162155.2. NCBI lineage: Eukaryota > Viridiplantae > Streptophyta > Magnoliopsida > Poales > Poaceae > Triticum > Triticum dicoccoides. The sequence goes on along the minus strand of NC_041393.1, from coordinate 171,470,882 downwards.
TAGCCACACATAAAATATGTCTCTTCAAAACTATTGTTTGTATTGTGTGTATCCCTCTCTATCTCTCTTATCTCACCCAAAAACCCCTGGACCCAATAGAGGATGAATGGAGATGAGCTCATATTATCCGAACCGATGACTCAATTGGAGATGGACCAATGGATTCAGAACATGGAGGATCACTTGAAGAATAACACTATAGTCGGAAAGGGTATGTCCCATCATGCTCTTCAGTGATTTGAGAGAGGTGCTGCTACTTGGTGGAGGATGTACCAAACCATCAATGGATGGCCCGGAGTAACCACTTGGAAGGAATTTAGGTTGACTTTGCTAAAGTCTCGTCTTGTGTCCCCGAATTTGAAGCCTTATGGAAATGATATGAAGAAACTCTGTGCATGAAAGTTTGTGGAGAAATAGGACACAACCATAAAGAACACAAGGATGAATGCCCTAATTGTGAAGGAAGTCACCCAGCTGAAGAATGCCCAACTAGGTAGATTACTTGTTTCTTGTGTGAAGGAACTACCCACTACCCTGCTTAGTGTCACATTTACCCCATGGTACAAAGAACCATCCAGCAGAAGAAAGAAGCAATGAAAGGAGCCCTCATGGAAATTTTAGAAGAACCTGTGATGAAGGAAGAGGTGGAGTACACACCCGAAGAAGACGCAATTAAACCCTGCACCAAGTCATGCTATTCATGTGGATAAGAAGGACACATCTCCCAAAATTGTCTAAATGGGGATCTAGTAGAATTCCTGACAGAGGAAGTAGATTATGACCCATAGGAAATAGAAGCCTTGATTGGAACGGAAAAGTACAGGAAGAGAAGTAGATTGGATACCAAGAAGGACCTGAGTCATATCACATGTTTCAGGTGCAAGGAGTCAGGGCACTACTTCAGCAATTTCCCAAAAAGGAAGCCGAGGACCCAAGGAGGCTATGTAACCACAAGGAAACCACGAGACTTGTCTGAAGTAGTATGTTTCTGCTGTGATGAAGCAGGGCACTTTGCCGGAGATTGTCCCAATGAGAAGGAGACTTGTGCTAAATAGTTGAGTATAAAAAGAAAGATAGTAGTAGACTAGTAGTGAGAACAATCTTTTGTATTCAGGTGTTGAGTTGAGGCACGTAATGGAAATGCAGGAGATTGTAATAATTTGAGAATCAATGAAGTTAGCATCATTGGTACTGAATTGGATTGTATGAGTTGTTACTCTATGAAGAAAGATTTTGACCATTTTAGAGGATATGAGAAATATGGTCTATGGATGAGTTGGTGCATTTCAAGGGTGATAGTAACTATGAGAACCCTTGACCCTGGAAAAGAAAATGATATTCCACGAAGTGGACTACGGATAAAATAAGTATGAGTTTTATCTCGATATGTGGGACACCCCAAGAGTATGAAGATAAGAAGTACTATTGGATATAAAAGGGGTACTATGTTGGTAACATGGAGCAATTGTAACTCCATGATGAGTCAGAGTAATCACATTTTAGTTTGGTACCAACAGAGGGAAGGGAGACAATACAATTGGATGGATTTAAGAATTCTAGGAAACTGGATGTTGGAATAATGATCGGTTGCCCCGAGGATGATTTCAAGGTTTGCAAGTGATGAGATAGGCCATAACTCACAGGCCCCAAGACCTGCCAAGAAGCAAGCACACTCTTGCTTAAGGAAAACCCCTGGAAGAAGATACCACTTTATCAACAGGTATCTTATAGGAATAACACAAAATCTGGGAGTTGTGAAGAAACGATAGATATTTTTGTTTGGCTTGCAGAATCAATGGATTTATCCGAACTTGGTTCGTTGACAAGAGAAATTCTGCAATGCTTGTGAGGATGACCGAGTGTTAGAACGCGAGATTCGCTAAACCATATACAAGGTAATGATTTGGGTGCGGGATGGATTGATCACCATACCGACTTACTCTTATTATTCGCCTCTGCTATGTGGGATGGTAAATCTGAGCGACTTACCTGTAGTAGAGAGACGGCGATATTAAGACAAATTGGACCCTAGAATGGTATGACAATTTTTCCTTGTACAAGGCAGTTGTTGCCAAACGCAGGTCATATGGTGAGAATGAAGCCTAGACCCATTTCCTGAAGGAGAAACCATAAATTATTGACCACCATGGGATATCGATAGTTGTTTAGTACTGGCGCCTGACCCGTCAACTAAGAAGACCCAGTCATGGAACAACCTTACCAAGATCAAATGGACACAGGAATTGAGGAAAAGGGTTATTCCACCACCGGAAGAGCCCAAAGAAGGAATTATCCTGAAGATCTAAGAAGATCGCCACTGCCAACAATAGGGATGGAGTATATGAGCTTTGATGGAACCGTAACAATGTTTCTAAGGGTGGTAGCACCCCAGACCCCCTGTGACGATCGTTGGATTTGGAGAAGACCCCGAACCCAACCAAATTCTTGCTAGCCTCTCTGAATCTCCAGGACGAGGTTCATTTTAAGGGTGGTAGGTTTGTAACATCCCAGAATTCTAAATTTTGGAATGTTATATTAAACAAATAGTTTTGATTGTTTGTTTAATTGTAGTGTTATTGCTTGTGTGAAATTCGAAACTTTTGAAAGTTAAATGAGCGGGAATAAAAGGACTTTGCCAAACTTTCATTTTGCATTTATGATCTCCATGAATTCAAATTCATTTCATCATAAAACCCTGGAGAGAAGATAACACGACTTCTTCCATTTAAATAAATGAAAAGTGTTTTTGAAAACATTTGAATTTCATTTGGAAATATTTCAAATTCAGAAACTTTAAGCAACTCAATGATTTTCATGAGAGAAGATAAAATGACTTCTTCAAATTGTATGAAATATGAGTTGGAAGTTTCAAAGAATCAAATTTAACAGTCCCTTTGAACTTATTTTCAATTTGGAGTTATTTGGGTTTTATTCAATTTATTTTTATCCAGTAATAAAATATATGGAAATTAGGGTAAAATTATTCCCTACATTAGAAAATTGGAGAGAAATAGATTTGAAATCATTTTGGTATTTTTAAAATGATTTTTATTGAGTTTTATTGTAGCAGTAGCACTGTTTGAACTATTTGAATTTTTGTGGATTTTATTTAACGCTAGAAAAATGTCCATGTTGTAGAAAATCTCTTTCTGAAAATTTTGATATATTATATGCCTATAGTTTTATTTTATTGTATTTGATTTATTTTATTTTTGTCTGCGTAGTTGTTTAAAAAAATTAAAAAATCGCTTTCGGACCGACCGGAACGGGTCGGCCCAGTCGCCATGCCGCGGCCCAGCCGGCCATAGCCTCCTACGTCCACGAGCGGGACTCCGCTGGGGAGTCCACCGCCGCCACGGTCGCGCCGCCGCCGACCTCGCGCCGTGTCCGTCCCGGCCTCTCCTGCCCCTTCCCCACGCCACCCCTCGCCCCTGGCCCTTAAAAGCCGCTGCCCCGATCCTCTCTTCTCTCCTCCTCGCCCCACTTGCCTCAGCAGCGCGCCGTTGCTGCCGCTGCCAACCTCCGCCGCCGTCACCGCTGCTGCCAACCTCCGCCGACATAGATGTGCTTCGCCGCCTCTGCAGCCGCGCCTCGCCGCCACCTTCGCGCTGCCCCGTGTAACCGTCGCCGCCTTCTCGCCCGCCGGGGCCGCTCGCCGTTGACGCCGTGGTTTATCCTACCGCCGGAGCCGCCGCCGCTAGTTTTCCGCCGAAGACCGCCGAACCACCGTGAAACCGGTATAAAACCGAACCCTAGATTGGTTTTGTTTTTGGGTTTTCTCGATTTTATTCAAAACCCATTTTTTTATTTAGTTTAATTAAGCAGCGAGCGTCCGCCATTTAGTTTCAGAAAAAAAAAATTCATTATTTAGTGTTTTTTCTTTTTCTGTTAGTTTTAGTCAGGGACCCATCCGTGAATACTTTTCTTACAAATTAGTCCCTGTTCTTCAAACGGTCACAACTTTTACACCGTTTATCCAAATCCAACGAAACCAATGCCCACTTCTTAGTTTTGATCCCCTGTATCCAGTAAAAGAACTTAAACATGTTTTCAAATGTTTAAATTTTGATTTCAAACAGATTTGAATTCAAACTTCTTTTGTTCATAACTTGAGTTTTAAAACTCCGTTTTAGTTGATTCTTTTTGCAAATCGAAGCGCTTGACCTAAATTTTTGATAAGGCCAAATTCACTCAATTTGGTACTGTTAAAAATTGTTTTCTATTGCAAGAATTAATTGCTTGTTTTCGAAGCTTTCCGAGATCTTTTCTTTGATTCTTTTGCATGAGTGCTTATGTATGCAATTGCTTGCTTACGATAGATTGATCGGAGTGTGAGAAGTAGATCTATCATGAGTTATGAGTGCGACGAATCTTCATCAATCGTACAAGGCAAGTTCACACTTTGATCATATCCCTTTATTACCCAGTTTTTATGCATTAGTTTCAACCCTCAAATATTGCATGAGTAGGTTTGATAACATGTGGGTACTGGGAAGTAGTTGATGAGGTAGGAACCAATTATCTTATATTCAAACCCTGGGTGTTACTATGTTATGCTTATATGCTATGCTATGCTCGTAGAAGTGGTTTGGTTTGAGAGAATTCATGAAAGATGCGAGATATTGTTAATTAAGGGTTTAACTTAAGGTGACTACTTTAATACACATCTGGGTGGATTGGTTGGGGCACCCTGGAGCACCCGGTGGTTTGCCCAGGCACCTAGAGAACCCAGTGCTTGCCCAAGGGAATCCCGGAGTGCCCATGTGATTACCCTATGGAATGCCACCGAGGCTCAAAAGGATCATAAGATTATTCATGCTAGAAACTTCCGTGTGCAGCCACAAGCCATTATGGGCTCTGGCATAGTTGAGTAAGTTGTGTGACCTCTTTCAGTGGTAGGGTAGCAGATGTAGGGGATGTAGGTGGTACTGTCTACCCAGAGTAAAGAGTTAATGCTTCTGAAAGACTGTGTCTCGGTCATCCATTTCTCAAACATCATGTAGTGCGAGAAATCCAATGAAGGAGATCGATTCTTGTGGGGAAAAGTGCGCAAACCTCTGCAGAGTGTATAAACTAATCATGGTTAGCCGTGTTCCCGGTTATGGACATCTTGAGTATCTGGTACTTGAATTATTGATTTGATCTCATCACTCTACTTAATAAATTTGTTGGGTTGTCCATGTTAATTTGGGATTGAGTTGGGGTTACCTTCTCAATGTTTTCGACAAACTTTGTAGTTAAATAAAATATATTCCTTTGTTGTAGGGAAAACCTAGCTTTCTGCAAAATTAAACCTAGAGCCTCCACCAGCCAAATATGCATGTAGTGATAGCCATTTTTCAGCATTGCTCTATGCTACGTCTTGAGCTTGCGTTGGTTTTCCTAGAAGAGAAAAGGGTGATGCAGCAATAGTAGCACCAGGATTTCCCTCAGTTTTTGAGAACCAAGGTATCAATCCAGTAGGAGGCTCCTCAAAAGTCCCACGCACCTACACAAACAAACAAAGAACTCGCAACCAACGCAATAAAGGGGTTGTCAATCCCTTCACGACCACTTGCGAAAGTGAGATCTAATAGAGATAGTATGATAAGATAAATATATTTTTGGTATTTTATAATATAGATGCAAAAAGTAAAGATGCAAATAAAAGTAGATTGGAAGCAAATATGATAAGAGATACACCCGGGGGCCATAGGTTTCACTAGAGGCTTCTCTCAAGATAGCATAAGTATTGCGGTGGGTGAACAAATTAATGTCGAGCAATTGATAGAAAAGCGAATAATTATGAGATTATCTAGGCATGATCATGCATATAGGCATCAAGTCCGCAACAAGTAGACCGACTCCTGCCTGCATCTACTACTATTACTCCACACATCGACCGACTCCTGCCTGCATCTAGAGTATTAAGTTCATAAAGAACAGAGTAACACATTAAGCAAGAGGACATGATGTAGAGGGATAAACGCATGCAATATGATATAAACCCCATCTTTTTATCCTCGATGGCAACAATACAATACGTGCCTTGCAACCCTTTCTGTCACTAGGTAAGGACACCGCAAGATTGAACCCAAAGCTAAGCACTTCTCCCATGGCAAGAAAGATCAATCTAGTAGGCCAAACCAAACTGATAATTCAAAGAGACTTGCAAAGATAACTCAATCATACATAAAAGAATTCAGAGGAGATTCAAATATTTCTCATAGATAACTTGATCATAAACCCACAATTCATCGGATCTCGACAAACACATCACAAAAAGAGTTTACATCGAATAGATCTCCACAAGAGAGGGGGAGAACATTGTATTAAGATCCAAAAAGAGAGAAGAAGCCATCTAGCTAATAACTATGGACCCGAAGGTCTATGGTAAACTACTCACAACTCATCGGAGGGGCTATGGTGTTGATGTAGAAGCCCTCCATGGTCGATTCCCCCTCCGGCGATGGGATCTCACGGATACAGAAGGTTACGGTGGTGGAAATTGTGTTTCATTGGCTCCCTGGATGTTTTCCGGGTACGTAGGCTTATATAGGAGGAAGAAGTACGTCGGTGGCCGCCCGAGGGGCCCACAAGACAGGGGGCGCGCCCTATAGGGGGGCGCCCTACCCTCTCGTGGCCGCCTCGGCTGCTTCTTGACTTGCACTCCAAGTCCCCTAGATCACGTTTGTTCCAAAAATCATGCTACCGAAGGTTTCATTCCGTTTGGACTCCGTTTGATATTCCTTTTCTTCGAAATACTGAAATAGGCAAAAAAGCAGCAATACGGGTTGGGCCTCCGGTTAGTAGATTAGTCCCAAAAATGATATAAATGTGTAAAATAAAGCCCATAAACATCCAAAAGGGGTAATATAATAGCATGAAACAATCAAAAATTATAGATACGTTGGAGAGGTATCAAGCATCCCCAAGCTTAATTCCTGCTCGTCCTCGAATAGGTAAATGATAAAAACAGAATTTCTGATGTGGAATGCTACCTAGCATATTTCTCAATGTAATTTTCTTTATTGGGGCATGAATGTTCAGATCCAAATGATACAAAATAAAAGTTCATATTGACATAAAAATAGTGATACTTCAAGCATACTAATCAAAGTAATCATGTCTTCTCAAAATAACATGGCCAAAGAAAGTTATCCCTACAAAATCATATAGTCTGGCTGTTGCTCTATCTTCATCACACAAAGTATTTAATCATGCACAACCCCGATGACAACCCAAGCAATTGTTTCATACTTTAATAATCTCAAACTTTTTGAACTTTCACGCAATATATGAGCGTGAGCCATGGACATAGCACTATATGTGGAATAGAATGGTGGTTGTGGAGAAGACAAAAAAGGAGAAGATAGTCTCACATCAACTAGGCGTATCAATGGGCTATGGAGATGCCCATTAATAGATATCAATGTGAGTGAGTAGGGATTGCCATGAAACGGATGCACTAGAGCTATAAATATATGAAAGCTTAACAAAAAAAACTAAGTGGGTGTGCATCCAACTTGCTTGCTCACGAAGACCTAGGGCATTTTGAGGAAGCCCATCATTGGAATATACAAGCCAAGTTCTATAATGGAAAATTCCCACTAGTATATGAAAGTGACAACATATAATACTCTCTATCATGAAGATCATGGTGCTACTTTGAAGCACAAGTGTGGAAAAAGAGATAGTAGCATTGTCCCTTCTCTCTTTTTCTCTCATTTTATATTTTTTTCTTTTTTCTTTTTTCCTTTTTTTCTTTGGCCTTTCTTTTTTGGCCTTTCCCTTTTTTTTTCTATTTCTTTTTTTCCTTTTTTGTAAAGTCTGAAGTCTCATCCCGACTTGTGGGGGAATCATAGCCTTCATCATCCTTTCCTCACTAGTACAATGCTCTAATAATGAAGATCATCGCACTTTTATGGATTTACAACTCAAGAATTACAACTCAAAGCTAGAACAAGATATGACTCTATATGAATGCCTCCGGTGGTGTACCGGGATATGCAATGAATCAAGAGCGACATTTATGAATATTATGAAGGTGGCCTTGCCACAAATACAATGTCAACTACATGATCATGCAAAGAGCAATATGACAAAAGTAATGCGTGTCATATGAACGGAATGGTGGAAAGTTGCATGGCAATATATCTCAGAATGGCTATGGAAATGCCATAATAGGTAGGTATGGTGGCTGTTTTGAGGAAGGTATATGGTGGGTGTATGGTACCGGCGAAAGTTGAGCGGCACAAGAGAGGCTAGCAATGGTGGAAGGGTGAAAGTGCGTATAATCCATGGACTCAACATTAGTCAAAAGAACTCATATACTTATCGAAAAATTCTAGAAGTCATCAAAAACAAAGTACTACGCACATGCTCCTAGGGGGATAGATTGGTAGGAAAAGACCATCGCTCGTCCCCGACCGCCACTCATAAGGAAGACAATCAATAAATGAAATTGTGCTCCAACTTCATCACAAAGTTGTTCACCATACGTGCATGCTACGGGAATCACAAACCTCAACACAAGTATTTTTCATAATCACCTCAACTAGCATGACTTTAATATCACTACCTCCATATCTCAAAACAATTATCAAGTATCAAATTGATCATAGCATCCAATTCACTTTCTATGATAGTTTTTATTATACCTAACTTGGATGCTCATCATTCTAGGACCAAATCTATAACCATAGAAAATACCATGCTGTTCTAAAAGACTCTCAAAATAATATAAGTGTAGCATGAGATACTAGCAATTTATTCAAATTTAATCCACCGCCGTGCTCTAAAAGATATAAGTGAAGTACTAGAGCAAAAACTATCAAGCTCAAAAGATATAAGTGAAGCACATAGAGTATTCTAGCAAATTCTAATCAAGTAGGCTTCTCCCAAAATGTGTGTACAAAAAGAATGATTGTGGTAAACTAAAAAGCAAAGACTAATATAATACTGATGCTCCAAGCAAAACACATCATGTGGCGAATAAAAATATAGCTCCAAGTAAAGTTACCAATGAACAAAGACGAAAGAGGGGATGCCTTCCCGGGGCATCCCCAAGCTTAGGCTTTTGGCTATCCTTGAATATCTTGGGGTGCCATGGTCATCCCCAAGCTTACGCTCTTGCCACTCCTTATTCCATAGTCCATAAAAGCTTTACCCAAATCTTGAAAACTTCACAACACAAAACTCAACAGGAAATCTTATAAGCCCCGTTAGTGAAAGAAAACAAAACCACCACATAAGGTACTGTAATTAACTCATTCTTTATTTATTTTGGTGTTAAACCTACTGTATTCCAACTTCTCTATGGTTTATAAACTATTTTACTAGCCGTAGATGCATCAAAATAAGCAAACAACACATGAAAAACAGAATCTGTCAAAAACAGAACAGTCTGTAGCAATCTGTAACTAACGCAAACTTCTGGAACTCTAAAAATCCTACCAAAATAGGACGTCCTGTAAAATTTGTCTATTGATCGGAAGCAAAAAGAATCAACGCAAAAGCACGTTTCTGTGACTTAACAAAACTAAATTTGTGTGTGCAAAGTTTCTGTGTTTCAGCAGAATCAAATCAACTATCATCATAGGTTATCCTATAGGTTCTACTTGGCACAAACACTAATTAAAAGATAAAAACACATCTAAACAGGAAGTAGATGAAAGATTTTTTACTAAACAGGAACAAAAACAAAAAACACAAAGAAAATTGGGTTGCCTCCCAACTAGCGCTATCGTTTAACGCCCCTAGCTAGGCATCAAAGCGAAGGTAGATCTAAGTAGTGCCATAATAATAAGATAGATCTTGAAAGCTCATCTCATATTCTCTACGTTCGGTAGCAAGTTTTATTTGAGGCAAGCAAAAGTAATCAAAAGGGCTAAATTTAGCGGGACAAAAGACCCCAAGATCTATCTAGGAGGAACCTTTGGCCCTTCATAGTGCACAACTAATTCATCCCAAAAAGCATTCTTTTGGCAAAATCTCGTGAGCCTATACTCGAGAGAGAATCCTAGCTCATTGTTTTGGAGGGCAAAATCATTATTAAGTTCGTTAATTCTATCAACCAAGACATCGGTAGGAACCTTTTTTCTAAGGTTTTCATTGAAAGCAACATAGTCCGAAGATTGAAAACGTCTAAATTCCTCTTGATCATAGAGGATCGCCTCTATGGGAGGACGACCGGTGTCCACCCTATAGTGCACAAAGATTTCTTTGGCATGTCTGATGATAAATCTAAACTCATGAGCCAAAAAGATAGTAACAATGCATTTAGCAGAAGAATGCTCAATATTGGAAAATTCCAGAAAAATTCTTTGTATGGAAGGATGCATATGCATAAATTGTCTTTCAAGTTCAACTACAAGCATAGCAATGGCATCCGCAAGACTACTAGTTCTATGAAGAATAAAACCACCCATGGAAGGTAAAGCACCGGCACAAGTAAAGAAATCTTGAATAACACCTTTTCCAATGATGTTAGCACTACCGATTCGAAACTTTTTAGTATGCAAGATAGGGGGTTCTTCGGCCGGAGCCTCGGAATTTTCCATGTTATCATTGTTGTCCATATCAACGATAATCTCCCCAATTTCAGACATAACGGCAAACACAAGCAAGGCGGAAGAAAGTGAGTGAAAGAAAGAGGAGGAGATTGGGAAAGAGAGGACGAATAAAACAGCAAGGGTGAAGTGGGGGAGACGAAAACGAGAGGCAAATGGCAAATAATGTAATGCGAGGGAGATGAGTTTGTGATTGGTACTTGGTATGTATTGACTTGAGCGAAGACCTCCCCGGCAACGGCGCCAGAAATCCTTCTTGCTACATCTTGAGCTTGCGTTGGTTTTCCTTGAAGAGGAAAGGGTGATGCAGCAATAGTAGCATAAGGATTACCCTCAGTTTTTGAGAACCAAGGTATCAATCCGGTAGGAGGCTCCTCAAAAGTCCCACGCACCTACACAAACAAACAAAGAACTCGCAACCAACACAATAAGTGGGTTGTCAATCCCTTCATGGCCACTTGCGAAAGTGAGGTCTAATAGAGATAGTATGATAAGATAAATATATTTTTGGTATTTTATAATATAAATGCAAAAAGTAAAGATGCAAATAAAAGTAGATTGGAAGCAAATATGATAAGAGATAGACCCGGGGGCCATAGATTTCACTAGAGGCTTCTCTCAAGATAGCATAAGTATTACGGTGGGTGAACAAATTAATGTCGAGCAACTGATAGAAAAGCGAATAATTATGAGATTATCTAGGCATGATCATGTATATAGGCATCACGTCCGCAACAAGTAGACCGACTCCTGCCTGCATCTACTACTATTACTCCACACATCGACCGACTCCTGCCTGCATCTAGAGTATTAAGTTCATAAAGAACAGAGTAACGCATTAAGCAAGATGACATGATGTAGAGGGATAAACTGACATGATGTAGAGGGATAAACTCATGCGATATGATATAAACCCCATCTTTTTATCCTTGATGGCAACAATACAATACGTGCCTTGCAACCCTTTCTGTCACTGGGTAAGGACACCGCAAGATTGAACCCAAAGCTAAGCACTTCTCCCATGGCAAGAAAGATCAATCTAGTAGGCCAAACCAAACTGATAATTCGAAGAGACTTGTAGAGATAACTCAATCATACATAAAATAATTCAGAGGAGATTCAAATATTTCTCATAGATAAACTTGATCATAAACCCACAATTCATCGGATCTTGACAAACACATCACAAAAAGAGTTTACATCGAATAGATCTCCACAAGAGAGGGGGAGAACATTGTATTGAGATCCAAAAAGAGAGAAGAAGCCATCTAGCTAATAACTATGGACCCGAAGGTCTGTGGTAAACTACTCACAACTCATCGGAGGGGCTATGGTGTTGATGTAGAAGCCCTCCGTGGTGATTCCCCCTCCGGCGGAGCGTCGGCGAAGGCTCCAAGATGAGATCTCGCGAATACAGAAGGTTACGGTGGTGGAAATTGTGTTTCGTTGGCTGCCTGGATGTTTTCGGCGTACGTAGGCTTATATAGGAGGAAGAAGTACGTTGGTGGCCGCCCGAGGGGCCCACGAGACAGGGGGCACGCCCTATAGGGGGGGCGCGCCCTACCCTCTTGTGGCCGCGTCAGCTGCATCTTTACTTGCACTCCAAGTCTCCTGGATCACGTTCGTTCCAAAAATCACGCTCTCGAAGGTTTCATTCCGTTTGGACTCCGTTTGGTATTCCTTTTCTTCGAAATACTGAAATAGGCAAAAAAACAGCAATACGGGCTGGGCCTCCGGTTAGTAGGTTAGTCCCAAAAATGATATAAATGTGTAAAATAAAGCCCATAAACATCGAAAAGGGGTAATATAATAGCATGAAACAAACAAAAGTTATAGATACGTTGGAGACGTATCACTCTACAGTGTGAAATTTCTAGTACATTCAATGTACCGACCTACATGGCTGCAACGTCTCATGTTGCAGGAATCTTACGACGAGTAAGTGATACGTTAGGTTTACGATTTCACTCAACTTTGCCATTGGTGTTGATGGGAATCCACAACCTTGTTGTTTCTTCCGCTTTATGGATTGAGGTAATATTATTTACCTTACTTTATACATGTGATTTACCTCTATTATAAATCCTCGAGTATTGTGTGTGTCAGCATACAGATCCAGGGATGACACTTAAGCACAGAGATTTGACCGTCTGAGGTCGGGTCGCTACACAAGAGCAGGGCCTCCTTGGGATCCAAGCAATCTATGACGGGCATTTGTCACCGACTGGATAAGGATTTGGGGGCCGCGTCAGGCTCCAGCCCGGCCTCCAGTTCTCCTGTGGTGTGTTCCCTCGTGCTCTGTTCGCCTGCTTCCGTGGTGTGCAAGGGGCGGCGTGTCCAGGACTCCGGAGATCCGATCACTCTGCGGGAGGAGTGTCATGCCGCGGCTAAGGATCTCCCTCCTCCTCAAGGTACGGTCTCCCCCCCCTCTTCATCTCTGATTCGTCTGGTTTTGCCTTCTCTTTTGGATGATCATCTCTTGCATATTATGTCGGATGTTGGTGTGTCTCTTGATGCTAGGGTGGGGTCCACCTCGCGTATTCTTTCTGTTATTAGGGCCAACGAGTTGGCCCAAGCGGCCATTGCCAAGGCCAAGGAGGCTGCTGAGTCCGCGGCTCGTGTCGTTCAGGGTGCTGCTGGCGCGGGGGGTGGTGACGCTGGTTGTGGCCAGTCCCCCCTCCCCCCCCGCTGTACTAAAAGGGGCCCGTCTAAGCATGCTAAATCCCGCGTTGCCCCTTGCAGGTCGAGTCTTCACATCAAAAACCTTAGTTTCAAATGAAGGCCTTATTCTAGAATATTAGAGGTTTTGGTGCTAGGGGGCGCCGAGACCAAATCAGGGACGTTGTGCGAAGCAAAAACATCGATATCTTAGGGTTGGTTGAAACTTTTAAAGAATCTTTCTCTCCTAATGAGTTTTCTGCATTCGCGTGCATGGATAGATTTGATTGGCACTTTCTTCCTTCTTCTGGTCACTCTGGGGGTATTCTCATTTGCTCCAAGCGATGTGTTTGATTTTGTTGCTTTTGACCATGGTATTTTCTGGGCGAGCATTGTAATGCAGCATCGTCGTCTTAATTCCTTATGGGATTTTATGGTTGTCTACGGCCCTACGTACCATTCTCTGTCTCCTGTTTTCCTTGATAAGCTCACTATTAAGATTGATTCGTGCTCTATCCCGATCGTTATTGGTGGATATTTTAACCTCTTACGGGTCCCTTCGGATAAGAATAATCACAATTTCTCCTGGACACTTGCTAATGCTTTTAATGATTTCATCAGTAATTGTGCCATTCGCGAGCTCTCTCAGGTGGGGGCTCGCTTCACTTGGTCTAATCATCAACCTAACCTGGTCCGGTCAGTGCTGGATCGGGCATTCATCTGTCCCAGGTGGGATTCTCTCTTTCCTCATGCGTATCTAAAAGCTAAGCTTGCGGTTGGTTCGGATCCCACTCCACTCGTTCTGGATGATGGCCTTTCTTTGCCTACGACCACATCTCGCTTCCAATTTGATGACTCATGGCTTCTAGTGGAGGGCTTTTCTAACATGCTTTCTACCAGGATTTCCCTCCTTCTCTCCCCGTCCCCCTACTCCTTTGGCCCCATGGATGACTAGCATAAGTGCTCCTATGAGTTGCGTAAATTTCTTAGGGGCTGAGCGCGTAACAGAACTGCGAAGGTTCGCAGGGAGAAATGCTCTCCTTAGAGTCCCAAATCTCGGGCTTGGACCTAAATGTTGATCTGAATGGCCTCTCGGATCAGGAGTGGGCAGTCAGGTATAGTTTAGAAGCTGCTCTAATGCAGTTGCATCAGCAGGCAGAGATTTACTCGCATCAGCATGGCACTCTTAATTGGACCCTCATGGGTGATGCTCCTATGGCCTACTTCTTTGTCATTGCTAATGGTTGAAGGAGAAGATGCTTTATTGATAGCCTCATCATTAGCGTTGTTAGGACCTCAGACCAGTCTCTCATCTCTGCCCACGTCGTGGATTTCTTTTCTTCTCTTCTTCAGGCTAAACAGGAGAGTGGGTTATTGATTTCCCATCCCTTCTAGGACCCCGAATACTTGATCTCTCCTGCTGAGAATGAAGCTTTAATGGTTGCCCTGTCCGATGAGGAGACCTGGGACGTCATTAACTCGGTTAACCTAAATTCATACTTTGGCCCTGACGGTTTCTCTATTCCCCTTTTAAAGAAGTTTTGGCCCCAACTTCGGAGGCTCGTGTGCCAAATCATTCAAGGTTTTTGCCTTGGGACTGTTGACATCTCGCGTCTTAATTACGTTGTCATTTCCCTTATCCCTAAAGTGAAAGGCGCCGAGCTCATTTCCCAGTTCAGACCTATTGCCCTTATTAATAATTTTGCCAAGTTTCCAGCGAAGGGTTTTGCCAACCGTCTCACTCCGATCGCTAATAGAACCAGTAGTCAATTTTAGTCTGCCTTCATCAAGGGTCATTTTATTCTAGATGGGATCCTTTGCCCTCATGAGATTGTGCATGGCCTTAAGATTCGTAATTCCCAAGCGGTGATTCTTAAGCTGGACTTTGAGAAAGCGTACGACTCGGTTATTTGGCCTTTTCTTCGAAAGGTGATGCTTGCCAAAGGCTTTGATGGAGCCTATGTTCACAGGGTTATGCAGTTGGTATCGGGGGGCCACACTGGAGTTTCTGTTAATGGTCAGATCAGTAACTATTTTGCCAATGGTCGGGGCCTATGGCAAGGTGATCCTGCCTCCCCTATTCTGTTCAAATTTGTCGCGGATGCCTTATCTCGTATTCTTTCCCGAGCAGCTGCTCATGCTCACATCTCCCCAGTCACTTCTCACCTCATTCCGGATGGGTTCACCCACCTCCAATATGCGAATGACACTATTATCATGGTTGAGTTGAATGATTCCTGCCTTGCTCACCACAAGTTTATTCTTCTATGCTTTGAGGCCTTGTCGGGTCTCAAGATTAATTTCTCTAAAAGTGAAGTCATTGTGACTGCTGTGGAAGACACCGAGGCTCTAAGAGTGGCCCACCTCCTCAACTGTAAGCTGGGGTCTTTTCCTTTCAAGTACCTGCTACGTCTTGAGCTTGTGTTGGTTTTCCTTGAAGAGGAAAGGGTGATGCAGCATAGTAGCGTAAGTATTTCCCTCAGCTTTTGAGAACCAAGGTATCAATCCAGTAGGAGGCTCCATAAAAGTCCCACGCACCTACACAAACAAACGAGAACTCACAACCAACGCAATAAAGGGGTTGTCAATCCCTTCAAGGCCACTTGCAAAAGTGAGATCTGATAGAGATAATATGATAAGATAAATATATTTTTGGTATTTTATGATATAGATTGGAAAAGTAAAAGATGCAAATAAAAGTAGATTGAAAGCTTATATGATAAGATATAGACCCGAGGGCCATAGGATTCACTAGTGGCTTCTCTCAAGATAGCATAAGTATTACGGTGGGTGAACAAATTACTGTCGAGCAATTGATAGAAAACCGAATAATTATGAGATTATCTAGGCATGATCATGTATAAAGGCATCATGTCCGTGACAAATAGACCGACTCCTGCCTGCATCTACTACTATTACTCCACACATCGACCGCTATCCAGCATGCATCTAGAGTATTAAGTTCATAAAGAACAGAGTAACGCATTAAGAAAGATGATATGATGTAGAGGGATAAACTCATGCAATATGATATAACCCCCATCTTTTTATCCTCGATGGCAACAATACAATACGTGCCTTGCTGCCCCTGCAGTCACTAGGAAAGGACACCGCAAAATTGAACCCAAAGCTAAGCACTTCTCCCATTGCAAGAAAGATCAATCTAGTAGGCCAAACCAAACTGATAATTCGAAGAGACTTGCAAAGATAACTTAATCACACATAAGAGAATTCGGAGGAGATTCAAATATTTCTCATAGATAAACTTGATCATAAAACCATAATTCATCGGATCTCGACAAACACACCGCAAAAAGAGTTACATCGAATAGATCTCCAAGAAGATCGAGGAGAAGTTTGTATTGAGATTCAAAGAGAGAGAAGAAGCCATCTAGCTAATAACTATGGACCCGAAGGTCTATGGTAAACTACTCACAACTCATCGAAGAGGCCTTGGAGTTGATGTAGAGGCCCTCCGTGATCGATTCCCCCTCAGGCGGAGCGCCGGCAAAGGCTCCAAGATGAGATCTCGCGGATATAGAAGGTTATGGTGGTGGAAATTGTGTTCTAACCGGAGTAGTTTCATAGTCTATCTGATTCCGTGAGCTTTCAATTCTCGTCATTCTCCTCGTTCCTCTCTTCTTCTCGAGTGCTCTCGATTCATTGCTTCTTCTCTTGAGTTCTTGTTTCACCTCAACCCTTTTCCCTTCCGTCTCGGTCCTAAGATCTCGGGACGAGATCTCTTGTTAGTAGAGTAGTGTTGTAATGCCCCGGATTCGATGCGCCAGGTGTCTGCCAGTTATTTGCCGTCATTGCCATGTCATTTGCTTGCGTGTTGCATTTTATCATGTCAGCATGTGCATCTCATTTTGCATATGTGTTCGTCTCATGCATCCGAGCATTTTCCCCATTGTCCGTTTTGCAATCCGGCACTCCTATGCCCCCCGGTGTTCCCCTTTTGTCTCTTGTTGTGAGCAGGTGTTAAATGTTCTCGGAATGGACCGAGTCTTGCCAAGCGGCCTTGGTACACCACCGGTAGACCGCCTGTTACGTTTCGTGCCATTTGGAGTCCGTTTGATACTCCAACGATTAACCGGGTAGTCGCAGAAGTCTCTTTTGTGTGCAGCCCAACACCCCTCCAAAGTGGCCCAATAACCCATCCAAACCACCTCCATGCTCTCGGTCGTTCGATCATGATCGTGTGGGCGAAAACCGCTCCCCATTTGGACTCTCCTAGCTCCCTCTAGCTATTTATATGCCTTCCCCCGTCCAAATCTGGGTCCAAACCCTAGCGTCTTTCTCCTCGCGCCACCGGACACGTCCGTCCGCGCCGGACATGTCCGCCGGACACGTCGCTCTGATGAATCAGCCGCCGCCACCTCAGCGCCGCTGCCTCCGCGCCCAATCCGGAGCCGCCACCTCACCTCCCCCGCGCCCACATCGCCGCCGCCGCCCGGGGCCCAGATCCGGCCCGCCCCGGGGCCGAACCGGGCCTTGCCGGGCCCGCTCGC
>NC_041393.1:171429955-171452626 GCF_002162155.2 Triticum dicoccoides | reverse complement strand
CTCCGGCCACCGCTCGCCCCGCGGCCCGTCTCCCTCGCCGACGCGCCCCCGCGCCCGCGCCGCGTCCGCCCCCGCCGTCCTGCGCGCCGCTCGGCCCCGCCGCCGTGCGCCGCGCGCCGCCGCCTCTTCGCTGGAGGTCTCTCCGCCGGCCACCTCCAGCTCGCCCTGCTGTCTCGGACCTCGCCGCCCTTCGCCTCCCCGCGTCCCTCCGCCGCCGCCCCAGCTCGCCGCCGGCCGGATCCAGCCAGATCCGGTCCGGGGCCGCCTCGCCGTCGCCTTCCCGGCTCCATCCACCACCGGCGCCTCGCCGCCCTCGCCAGAGAGCACCGCCGCTCGTCGTCCAGACCCGATCGGGAGGAGCCCGATCTAGTCCTTGCGCCCGCGCTGACCCCCGCATGGGCCAGTGCCTCCCTGCGGCCCATCTCCTCAGGCCCGCCTCCTTCCCCACGTGCTGGGCCGAGCCCAGTGGTGAGCGCCCATTAAACCTCGCCCATGCGTCTTTTAGATATATTGTGCTCGTCCGTTTTTTTTTCAGAAACTGCCAAGTCCCTGAAATTTGACATATTGTGTGCATGTTAGTGATGCGGTAACTTTCTGCTCGTAGCTCCATTTTGCATGTACGATATATCGAAATTCTCGTTGTGAGATGCTCTTCATTTCATTCCATTGTGCCATGCTTGTGTGAGTCCATCTTGACGCCCGAATCATCGTTGCAAGAGTGCTATATGATGTTAACCTGCTGAAACTATTATAACTTGTTGTTTTGTCTTTTTCGTTGCATTTTGTGTGTGCATCCTATGAGCATGAGCTCTACATGTGTTTTGTGATACATCATGCCATCTTTACAGTGGTGCCATCCATGTATTTTTGTGTGTCCTGTAGTGAGTGCATCGAGCTCGTGAAGTAGTGTACTTGCTGTTACTGTTTTGCTAGGCTGAATCTGTTACAACATGATGCTATGTAAACCTGCTGGTACAAGTCATTCAATGCATAATCTGGAGATGTTCACTAAGGATGTTTTGTTACATATGTCATGCTCTATACATTTATTCTCCTGGTTGCATTTATAGCCTGTTGTAACTTGTTGTTATATTGCTCCAAACTTGCTAAATAATGTTGCTGTCAGCTTGTTAACATTAAGTTCAATGTTGCCATGATTGTTTCTAGTGATCCATGCACCCTATGAACTTGTTCTTGCCATGCTTAGCTTCTCAAACATGTGTTCTTACTGTTGGTTGCCTTGTCATGCCATGTATTACTCTGTGGTGAGTGGTTCAAGCTCACGAACCTGCCTACTTATTGTTGTTCCTGCCATGTATGAATCGGTCATATCTTTTGCCATGTTTACATGGGTGCCATCATATCTTCTGTGCCTTTTTGGCTCATTGTCAGTAAGGTACTTTTGTTACATGCAATTAGTAGATTCATGCCATGCCTTTGTTTTCCATGATAAATTCCTGTAGCATGTTGTTTGATAGCTCCAAACATTGTAACCTGATGTTATTTCTGCCAAGTCTGTAAACTGTTATTATTTGCAATCTTGCCATGTCCTTTTGAGCATGTTATAGTGTTTTATGGAGATAACTCAGTGTTCATGTTTTGTCATGCTTTACCTTTACTCCATGCCCATGCCTTTTGTTTTCACGTTGAGATGTTGTAGCATATTGCTTTGATGCTTGCTAGATGCCTAGTTGCTGTTTTGGACAGCTTGTCCTTTAAACTTGTATAGAGTGTATGTGTTGAACCGTTGCTCCGTTTTGAGTGTGCTCTATATGAAACTTGCTTGATTTTTCATGAAGTTTCATATTATCATGTTGCATCCATGTTTTGAGAGTGTTTGATTGATGTTTGTATGCATTTTGCATCAATGCCATGTTTAACTTGTTTTGCTCATATCTTCTAGGCCATAGCTCCGAATTAAATGAACTTTATATGTAACTTGACTAGAATCTCATGTAGATCATCTGGGTGCATCTTAACTTGCTGTTTAACAACTTGAACATAAGGTTTATTCAGTTCTGGACCAATTTCTAAATTTGCATATGAGGACTTACCGGAATTGTTATATGTTGTTTCCGGCCTCATTTAAACTTGCTTTGATGTGTTGTTCTTGTATGCATCATCTTTTGCCATGAGTAGCTTCATATAGTCTTGTCTTGAATCATACTTGGTTGATCATCATGCCTTGTCTATGTGTGGTGTGTTTACCATGTTGTGTGCTTCTTCTCGATAGTTCCTGTTTCATTGCGATCGTGAGGATTCGTTCGTCTACGCTTGGTTCGTCTTCGTTGCTTCATCTTCTTCATGGAATCGTTCTTCTTCCTTGCGGGATTTCAGGCAAGATGACTGCTACCCTGGATCTCACTACTATCATTGCTATGCTAGTTGCTTTGTTCTATCGCTTTGCCGCGCTACCTATCTCTTGCTTATCAAGCCTCCCAATTTGCCATGTCAGCCTCTAACCTTTTCTCCCTTCCTAGCAAACCATTGCTTGGCTATCTTACCACTTTGCTCAGCCCCTCTTATAGCATTGTTAGTTGCAGTTGAAGTTGAAGATTGCTCCATGGTGGACAAGATTATGTAGGGATATCACAATATCTCTTATATTATTAATGCATCTATATATTTGGTAAAGGGTGGAAGGCTCGGCCTTATGCCTGGTGTTTTGTTCCACTCTTGCCGCCCTAGTTTCCGTCATATCGGTATTATGTCCCGGATTTTGCGTCCCTAACGCGGTTGGGTGATTTATGGGACCCCCTTGACAGTTCGCTTTGAATAAAACTCCTCCAGCAAGGCCCAACCTTGGTTTTACCATTTGCCTCACCACCACCTACTTTTCCCTTGGGAGTAATTAACCCAAGGGTCATCTTTATTTTAGCCCCCCCCGGGCCAATGCTTGTCTAAGTGTTGGTCCAAACTAGAGCACCGTGCGGGACCATCCCTTGGCAACTTGGGTTACGCCGGTACCTGTACGCTTCGCTTATCCGGTGTTGCCCTGAGAACGAGATATGTGCAGCTCCTATCGGGATTGTCGGCACATCAGGTGGCTTGCTGGTCTTGTTTTACCATTGTCGAAATGTCTTGTAAACCGGGATTCCGAGACTGATCGGGTCTTCCTAGGAGAAGGTATATCCTTCGTTGATCGCGAGAGCTTATCATGGGCTAAGTTGGGACACCCCTGCAGGGTATAAACTTTCGAGAGCCGTGCCCACGGTGGCAGATGGGAATTTTTTAATGTCCGGTTGTAGATAACTTGACACCAGATCCGAATTAAAATGCATCAACCGCGTGTGTAGCTGTGATGGTCTCTTCTCGGCGGAGTCCGGGAAGTGAACACGGTCTCTGTGTTATGATTGACGTAAGTAGGAGTTCAGGATCACCTCTTGATCATTACTAGCTTCACGACCGTTCCGTTTGTTCTCTTCTCGCTCTTATTTGGGTATGTTAGACACCATATATGCTTAGTCGCTGCTGCAACCTCACCACTTTACCCCTTCCTTTCCCATTAAGCTTTGCTAGTATTGATACCCATGGTAATGGGATTGCTGAGTCCTCGTGGCTCACAAATTACTACAACAACAGTTGCAGGTACAGGTTATGCGATGACCATGACGTGAGAGCGATGTTTGCTTGTCTTGGAGTTCTTCTTCTGCTTCTTCTTCGATCAGGGGATAGGTTCCAGGTCGGCAGCCTGGCCTAGCAGGGTGGATGTCATTTGAGTCTCTGTTTGTGTTTCATCCGTAGTCGGATGGTGCTCTTATGTAAGATGATGTTGTATTCATGTGGCATGTATGCCTTTTGTATGTATCCCCATCTATTATGTAATGTTGATATAATGATATCCACCTTGCAAAAGCGTATCAATATGCGGTTCTATCCTTGGTGGGACCTTCGAGTCTCTTTAGGATAGTATCGCATATTGGGCGTGACACGCAAGCACTCTGCCGGAGGGGGAATCGACCATGGAGGGCTTCTACATCAACATCCTTGCCCCTCCGATGAGTTGTGAGTAGTTTACCACAGACCTACGGGTCCATAGTTATTAGCCAGATGGCTTCTTCTCTCTTTTTGGATCTCAATACAATGTTCTCCCCCTCTCTTGTGGAGATCTATTCGATGTAAACTCTTTTTGCGGTATGTTTGTCGAGATCCGATGAATTGTGGGTTTATGATCAAGTTTATCTATGAATAATATTTGAATCTTCTATGAATTCTTTTATGTATGATTGAGTTATCTTTGCAAGTCTCTTCGAATTATCAGTTTGGTTTGGCCTACTAGATTGATCTTTCTTGCCATGGGAGAAGTGCTTAGCTTTGGGTTCAATCTTGTGGTGTCCTTACCCAGTGACAGAAAGGGTTGCAAGGCACGTATTGTATTGTTGCCATCGAGGATAACAAGATGGGGTTTATATCATATTGCTTGAGTTTATCCCTCTACATCATGTCATCTTGCTTAATGCGTTACTCTGTTCTTTATGAACTTAATACTCTAGATGCAGGCAGGAGTCGGTCGATGTGTGGAGTAATAGTAGTAGATGCAGGTAGGAGTCGGTCTACTTGTTGCGGACGTGATGCCTATATACATGATCATGCCTAGATAATCTCATAAATTATTCGCTTTTCTATCAATTGCTCGACAGTAATTTGTTCACCCACCGTAATACTTATGTTATCTTGAGAGAAGCCACTAGTGAAACCTATGGCCCCCGGGTCTATCTCTTATCATATTTGCTTCCAATCTACCTTTATTTGCATCTTTACTTTTTGCATCTATATTATAAAATACGAAAAATATATTTATCTTATCTTATTATCTTTATTAGATCTCACTTTCGCAAGTGGCCGTGAAGGGATTGACAACCCCTTTATTGCGTTGGTTGTTAGTTCTTTGTTTGTTTGTGTAGATGCGTGGGACTTTTGAGGAGCCTCCTACTGGATTGATACCTTGGTTCTCAAAAACTGAGGGAAATACTTACGCTACTATTGCTGCATCACCCTCTCCTCTTCGGGGAAAACCAATGCAATCTCAAGACATATCAAGAAGGATTTCTTGCGCCGTTGCTGGGGAGGTCTTCGCTCAAGTCAAGACATACCAAGTACCCATCACAAACCCATCTCCCTCGCATTTACATTATTTGCCATTTGCCTCTCATTTTCCTCTCCCCCACTTCACCCTTGCCGTTTTATTCGCCCTCTCTTTCCCAATCTCCTCCTCTCTTTTCGCTTGCCTTTTTATGTTTGCTTGTGTGTTGGATTACTTGTTGCCATGGTGCAAGAGAATACCAAATTGTGTGATTTCTCGAATACCAATAACAATGATTTCCTTAGTACTCCGATTGATATTCTTAATGATGTTGAGTCTTGTGAAATCAATACTGCTTTGTTGAATCTTGTTATGAAAGATCAATTCGCCGGCCTTCCTAGTGAAGATGCCGCTACTCATCTAAACAAGTTTGTTGGTTTGTGTGATATGCAAAAGAAGAAAGATACGGATAACAATATTGTCAAATTGAAGTTATTTCTGTTTATACTTAGAGATCATGCTAAAGTTTGGTTTTCGTCTTTGTCTAAAAATAGTATTGATTCTTGGAACAAGTGCAAAGATGATTTTATCTCTAAGTATTTTCCTCCCGCTAAGATTATCACTCTTAGGAACGATATTATGAATTTTAAACAACTTGATCATGAGCATGTTGCCCAATCTTGTGAAGGAATGAAATTGATGCTTCGCAATTGCCCTACTCATGGTTTGAATTTATGGATGATCATACCAAATTTTTAAGCCGGTTTGAACTTTGCTTCTAGAAATCTCTTAGATTCGGTCGCGGGAGGCACGTTTATGGAAATCACATTAGGAGATGCTACAAAACTTCTTGATAATATTATGGCTAATTATTCTCAATGGCACACCGAAAGATCTTCTAGTAAAAAAGTGCATGCTATAGAAGAAATCAATGTTTTGAGTGGAAAGATGGATGAACTTATGAAATTGTTTGATACTAAAAATACTCCTCTTGATCCCAATGATATGCCTTTGTCTTCTTTGATTGAGAATAATAATGAATCTATGGATGTGAATTTTGTTGGTAGGAATAGTTTTGGAAACAATGCTTATAGAGGAAACTTTAATGCTAGACCGTTCCCTAGTAATTCCTCTAATAATTATAATTCTTATGGTAATTTTAATAATATGCCCTCTGATTTTGAGAATAGTGTGAAAGAATTTATGATTTCTCAAAAGAATTTTAATACTTTGCTTGAAGAAAAATTGCTCAAAGTTGATGATTTGCCTAGGAACGTTGATAGACTTTCGCTTGATGTTGATTCTCTTAAACTTAGATCTTATCCTCCTAAGCATGATATCAATGAGTCTCTCAAAGCAATGAGAATTTCCATTGATGAGTGCAATGAAAGAACCGCTAGCTTGCGTGCTAAGAAAGATAGCTTTATAAAGGCGTGTTCTTCTATTTTCCATGAAAATAATGATGAGGATCTTAAAGTTATTGATGCATCTCCTATTAGATCTATGTTTTGCAATATGATTTTTGATAATTATGGGACGGATGAAGAGTCAACTTTACCTAGAAGGCGTCCCAAGAATTCAGAGTTTTTAGATCTTGATGCTAAATTTGGTAAAAGTGGGATTGGAGAGATCACAACTTTAAATAACATTAAACCCACTATCTCGGATTTCAAGGATTTTGATTATGATAATTGTTCTTTAGAAGGTTGTATTTCCTTGTTGCAATCCGTTGTTAATTCTCCTCATGCTTATAGTTAAAATAAAGCTTTTACCAAACGTATTGTTGATGCCTTGATGCAATCTTTTGATGAAAAACTTAATTTGGAAGTTTCTATACCTATAAAACTTAATGATGAGTGGGAACCTACTATAAAGATTAGAAATAAAGATCATGAGTGTTTTGCTTTGTGTGATTTGGGTGCTAGTGTTTCCACGATTCCGAAAACTTTATGTGATATTCTAGGTTTCCATGATCTTGATAATTGCTCTTTAAATTTGCACCTTGCGGATTCCACCATTAAAAGCCAATGGGAACGATCAATGATGTTCTCATTGTTGCAAATAGAAATTTGGTGCCCGTGGATTTTATCGTTCTTGATATAGATTGCGATCTTTCTTGCCCTATTATTCTTGGTAGACCTTTCCTTAGAACGATTGGCGCGATTATTGATATGAGGAAGGGAATATTAGATTCCAATTTCCATTAAAGAAAGGCATGGAGCACTTTTCAAGAAAGAAAGTCAAATTACCTTATCAATCTATCATGCGGGCTACTTATGAATTTAGTGCCAAAGATGGCACCCGTTAGATCTATCTTTACTTTTATGCCTAGCTAGGGGCGTTAAACGATAGCGCTAGTTGGGAGGCAACCCAATTTTTCTTTGTGTTTTTTGTTTTGCTCCTGTTTAGTAATAAATCTTGCATCTACTTTCTGTTTAGATGTGTTTTTATCTTCTAATTAGTGTTTGTGCAGAGTAGAACCTATAGGATAACCTATGATGATAGTTGATTTGATTCTGCTGAAAAACAGAAACCTTGCACGCACGAATTTAGTTTTCTTAAATCACGGAAACGTGATTTTGCGTTGATTCTTTTTGCTGCTAATCAATAAGCTAATTTTCCAGGACTTCCTATTTTGGTAGGATTTTTAGAGTTCCAGAAGTTTGCGTTAGGTACAGATTTCTACAGACTGTTCTGTTTTTGACAGATTCTGTTTTTCGTGTGTTGTTCGCTTATTTTGATGCATCCATAGCTAGTAAAATAGTTTATAAACCATAGAGAAGTTGGAATACAGTAGGTTTAACACCAAAATAAATAAATAATGAGTTCATTACAGTACCTTATGTGGTGGTTTCGTTTTCTTTCACTAACGGAGCTTATAAGACTTCCTGTTGAGTTTTGTGTTGTGAAGTTTTCAAGTTTTGGGTAAAGCTTTTATGGACTATGGAATAAGGAGTGGCAAGAGCCTAAGCTTGGGGATGACCATGGCACCCCAAGATATTCAAGGATAGCCAAA
Source organism: Triticum dicoccoides (assembly GCF_002162155.2). Lineage (NCBI taxonomy): Eukaryota > Viridiplantae > Streptophyta > Magnoliopsida > Poales > Poaceae > Triticum > Triticum dicoccoides. The sequence continues at coordinate 171,444,587 of NC_041393.1, read as the reverse complement.
AGCCTAAGCTTGGGGATGCCCCGGGAAGGCATCCCCTCTTTTCGTCTTCGTTCATTGGTAACTTTACTTGGAGCTATATTTTTATTCGCCACATGATATGTGTTTTGCTTGGAGCATCGTGTATTATATTAATCTTTGCTTTTTAGTTTACCACAATCATCCTTTCTGTACACACCTTTTGGAAGAAGCCTATTTGATTAGAATTTGCTAGAATACTTGCTACCTCTTGAGCACTGCGTTGGATTTCCCCGAAGAGGAGAGCATGATGCAGCAAAGTAGCGTAAGTATTTCCCTCAGTTTTTGAGAACCAAGGTGTCAATCCAGTAGGAGACCACGCACAAGTCCCTCGTACCTACACAATCCGATAGCAACTTGCAACCAACTCTTAGGGGTTGTCAATCCCTTCATGGTCACTTACGAGAGTGAGATCTGATAGAGATAATATTTTTGGTATTTTTGATAGATAGATGCAAAGTAAAAAGTAAAGGCCAGATAAAAATAAAGCAAGTAGATATAGATTGATATGATGAGAATAGACTCGGGGGCCATAGGTTTCATTAGTGGCTTCTCTCAAGAGCATAAGTATTCTATGATGGGTGAACAAATTACTGTTGAGCAATTGACAGAATTGAGCGTAGTTATGAGTATATCTAGGCAATGATCATGTATATAGGCATCACGTCCAAAACAAGTAGATCGAAACGATTCTGCATCTAGTACTATTACTCCACTCATCGACCGCTTTCCAGCATGCATCTAGAGTATTAAGTAAAAATAGAGTAATGCCGTAAGAAAGATGACATGATGTAGAGGGATAAATTCATGCAATATGATAAAAACCCCATCTTGTTATCCTTGATGGCAACAATACAATACGTGCCTTGCAACTCTTTCTGTCACTGAGTAAGGTCACCGCAATATTGAACCCAAAGCTAAGCACTTCTTCCATTGCAAGAACTACCAATCTAGTTGGCCAAACCAAAAAGGATAATTCGAAGAGACTTGCAAAGATAAGTCAATCATACATAAAAGAATTCAGAGAAGAATCAAATATTTTCCATAGATAATACTGGATCATAAACCCACAATTCATCGGTCTCAACAAACACACCGCAAACACAAGATTATATCGAATAGATCTCCACGAGAGAGGGGGAGAACATTGTATTGAGATCCAAAAAGAGAGAAGAAGCCATCTAGCTACTAGCTATGGACCCGAAGGTCTGAAGTAAACTACTCACACTTCATCGGAGGGGCTATGGTGATGATGTGGAAGCCCTCCGTGATGGATGCCCCCTCCGGCGGAGCTCCGGAACAGGCCCCAAGATGGGATCTCGTGGATACAGAACATTGCGGCGGTGGAATTAGATTTTTGGCTCCTATTCTGATCGTTCGGGGATACGTAGGTATATATAGGAGGAAGGAGTACGTCGGTGGAGCTCCGAGGGGCCCACGAGGTAGGGGGGCACGTGCAGGGGGGCGCCCTCCACCCTCATGACCTCCTCGGACACTTCTTGGAGTAGGGTCCAAGTCTCCTGGATCACGTTCGGTTGGAAAATCACGATCCCAAAGGTTTCATTCCGTTTGGACTCCGTTTGATATTCCGTTTCTTCGAAACACTAAAATAGGCAAAAAAACAACAATTCTGGGCTGGGCCTCCGTTTAATAGGTTAGTCCCAAAAATAATATAAAAGTGGAAAATAAAGCCCAATATAGTCCAAAACAGTAGATAAAGTAGCATGGAGCAATCAAAAATTATAGATACGTTGGACGAGTAGGAATTAAGCTTGGGGATGCTTGATACATCTCCAACGTATCTATAATTTTTGATTGCTACAAAAATGATAAAAATGATTTTTTGATGCGGAGTGATACTTCGGCATAATTTCAATATAAATCTTCTTAATTGTGATAGGAATATTCAGATCCAAAAGATTCAAGACAAAAGTTCATATTGACACAAAAATAATAATACTTCAAGCATACTAATCAAAGCAATCATGTCTTCTCAAAATAACATGGCCAAAGAAAGTTCATCCCTACAAAATCATATGGTTAGGCTATGCTTCATTTTTGTCACACAAAGATGTTCTCAACTTCTATACCCCCGATGACAAGCCACGCAATTGTTTCATACTTAAATAATCTCAAGCTTTTTCAACTTTCACGCAATACATGAGCGCGAGCCATGGATATAACACTATGGGTGGAATAGAATATGATGATGGGGATTGTGTGGAGAAGACAAAAAAGGAGAAGGTCTCACATCGATAAGGCTAATCAATGGGCTATGGAGATGCCCATCAATTGATGTCAACATGAGGAGTAGGGATTGCCATGCAACGGATGCACTAGAGCTATGAATGCTCAACAAAAGAAAACTAGTGGGTGTGCATCCAACTCGCTTGCTCACGAAGACCTAGGGCATTTTGAGGAAGCGCATCATTGGAATATACAAGCCAAGTTCTATAATGAAAAATTCCCACTAGTATAAAAAGACAACTTACGAGACTCACTAACATGAAGATCATGGTGCTACTTTGAAGCACAATATATGAGACTCACTACATGAAGAACAAGGTGCTACTTTGAAGCACAAGTGTGGTAAAAGGATACTAGCATTATCCCTTCTCTTTTTCTCTCATTTTTTTGTTTGGGCCTTTCTCTTCTCTCTTTTTTATGGCCTCCTTTTTTTTCGTCCGGAGTCTCATCCCGACTTATGGGGGAATCATAGTCTCCATCATCCTTTCCTCACTTGGGACAATGCTCTAATAATGATGATCATCACACTTTTATTTTTCTTACAACTCAACAATTACAACTTAATGCTTAGAACAAAGGATGACTCTATATGAATGCCTCTGGCGGTGTACCGGGATGATGCAATGAATCAAGAGTGACATGTATGGAAAATAATGCATGGTGGCTTTGCCACAAATACGATGTCAACTACATGATCATGCAATGGCAATATGACAAAAGTAATGTATGTCATGATGATGATGATGGAAGTTGCATGGCAATATATCTCGGAATGGCTATGCAAATGCCATGATTGGTAGGTATGGTGGCTGTTTTGAGGAAGATATAAGGAGGTTTATGTGTGATAGAGTATATTGTATCACGGGGTTTGGATGCACCGGCGATGTTTGCACCAACTCTCAAGGTGAGAAATGGCAATGCACGGCACCAAAGAGGCTAGCAAAGGTGGAAACGTGAGAGTGCGTATAATTCATGGACTCAACATTAGTCAAAAGAACTCATATACTTATTGCAAAAATTTAGAAGCCATCAAAAAATTCAAGTACTACGCGCATGCTCCTAGGGGGATAGATTGGTAGGAAAATACCATCGCTCGTCCCCAACCGCCACTCATAAGGATGCACAAGCCAAGTACACTTCATGTTTCAAATTTGTTACACAACTTTACCCATACGTGCATGCTACGGGACTTGCAACTTCAACACAAGTATTTCTCAAATTCACAATTATCAACTAGCACGACTTTGAAATTATTACCTCCATATCTCAAAACAATTATCAAGCACCAAACTTATCTTTAGTATTCAATTTACTCAAAAGAAAGTTTCACATGTCTAGAACACTAAGTATATTAATATTAAACGAATTACCATGCTATTAATGACTCTCAAAATAATTGAAGTGAAGCATGAGAGATCAATAGTTTCTTTAAAATAAATCCACCACCGTGCTCTAAAAGATCTAAGTGAAGTACTAGAGCAAAAATTATCACGCTCGAAAGATATAAGTGAAGCACTAAGAGCAAAACTTGTCAAGCTCAAAAGATATAAGTGAAGCACATAGAGTATTCTAACAAATTCCAATTCATGTATGGCTCTCTCAAAAGGTGTATACGGAAAGGATGATTGTGGTAAACTAACCACCAAGGACACAAATAATACAAGACGCTCCAAGCAAAACACATATCATGTTGGTGAATAAAAATATAGCTCCAAGTAAATTACCGATGGAAGTGGACGAAAGAGGGGATGCCTTCCGGGGCATCCCCAAGCTTTGACTTTTTGGTGTCCTTGGATTATCTTGGGGGTGCCATGGGCATCCCCAAGCTTAGTCTCTTGCCACTCCTTGTTCCATAATCCATCAAAAGAATTCACCCAAAACTTGAAAACTTCACAACACAAAACTCAACAGAAATCTCGTGAGCTCCGTTAGAGAAAGAAAACAAAAGACTACTTCAAGGTACTGTAATGAACTCATTCTTTATTTATATTGGTGTTAAACCTATTGTATTCCAACTTCTCTATGGTTTATAAACTATTTTACTAGCCATAGATTCATCAAAATAAGCAAACAACACACGAAAAACAGAATCTGTCAAAAACAGAACAGTCTGTAGCAATCTGTAACTAACGCAAACTTCTGGAACTCTAAAACTTCTACAAAAATAGTAAGTCCTTTAAAATTAGTTTATTTAACAGAAGCAAAAAGAATCAACGCAAAATCACGTTCCTGTGATTTATCATAACTAAATTCGTGCGTGCAAAGTTTCTGTTTTTCAGTAGAATCAAATCAACTATCATCGTAGGTTATCCTATAGGTTCTACTTGGCACAAACATTAATTAAAACATAAAACCACATCCAAACAGAAGGTAGATGGATTATTTATTCTAAACAGTAGCAAAAACAAAAAACACAAAATAAAATTGGGTTGCCTCCCAACAAGCGCTATCGTTTAACGCCCCTAGCTAGGCATAAAAGCAAGGATAGATCTAGGTATTGCCATCTTTGGTAGGCAATCCATAAGTGGCTCTCATGATAGATTCATATGGTAATTTTATTTTCTTTCTAGGGAAGTGTTCCATACCCTTATTTAAGGGAAATTGGAATCTAATATTCCCTTCCTTCATATCAATAATTGCACCAATCGTTCTAAGGAAAGGTCTACCAAGAATAATAGGACATGAAGGATTGCAATCTATATCAAGAACAATAAAATATGCGGGCACATAATTCCTATTTGCAACAATAAGAACATCATTAATTCTTCCCATAGGATTTTTAATAGTGGAATCCGCAAGATGCAAGTTTAGAGAGCAATCATCAAAATCACGGAAGTCTAGCAAATCACATAAAGTTTTGGGGATAGTAGAGACACTAGCACCCAAATCACACAAAGCATGAAACTCAAAATTTTTAATCTTAATTTTATTAGTAGGTTCCCACTCATCATAGAGTTTTATAGGAATAGAAACTTTCAACTCAAGTTTTTCTTCAAAAGATTGCATCAAAGCATCAACAATGTGTTCGGTAAAGGCCTTATTTTGACTATAAGCATGAGGAGAGTCTAGCACGGATTGCAACAAGGAAATACAACCAATCAAAGAGAAATTTTCATAATTAAATTCCTTGAGATCCAAAATAGTGGGTTTAGCAACATCACGGTTTTTCTTTATTTCAATCCCACTTTCATCAATTTCATCATCAAGATCTAGAAACTCTGAATTCTTAGAAAGCCTTCTAGGTAAAGGAAGATCATATTCAGATTCATCAAGATTCATATTGCAAACAAAGATTTAATGGGGGACACATCAATAACTTTTAGAACTTCATGTTGATTTTCATAGGGATTGGAAGAACACGCTTTAATAAAGGCATCTTTGGAAGCACGCATCCTAGCGGTTCTTTCCTTGCACTCATCAATGGAAATTCTCATGGCTTTGAGAGACTCATTGATATCATGTTTAGGAGGAATAGATCTAAGCTTTAAAGAATCAATTTCAAGAGAAATTCTATCAACATGCCTAGCCAAATCATCAACTTTAAGCAATTTCTCTTCAAGCAAAGCATTAAAATTCTTTTGTGAATTCAAAAACTCTTTGACACTACTCTCAAATTCAGAGGGCATCTTATTAAAATTTCCATAAGAGTTATTGTAGGAATTTCCATAATTATTAGAAGGATAACTAGGATAAGGCCTAGGATTAAAGTTCCCTCTATAAGCATTGTTTCCAAAACTATTCCTACCAACAAAATTCACATCCATAGATTCATTATTATTCTCAAGCAAAGTAGATAAAGGCATATCATTGGGATCAAGAGGAGTATTTTTAGGAGCAAACATCTTCATAAGTTCATCCATCTTTTCACTCAAACATTGATTTCTTCTATAGCATGCACTTTCTTACTAGAAGATCTTTCGGTGCACCATTGAGAATAATTATCCATAATATTATCAAGCAATTTGGTAGCATCCCCTAACGTAATTTCCATAAATGTGCCTCCCACGGCCGAATCTAAAAGATTTCTAGAAGCAAAATTCAATCCGGCATAAAAATTTTGTATGATCATCCATAAATTCAAACCATGAGTAGGGCAATTGCGAAGCATTAATTTCATTCTTTCCCAAGATTGGGCAACATGCTCATGATCAAGTTGTTTAAAATTCATGATATCGTTCCTAAGAGTGATAATCTTAGCGGGAGGAAAATACTTAGAGATAAAAGCATCTTTGCACTTGTTCCAAGAATCAATACTATTTTTAGGCAAAGATGAAAACCAAACTTTAGCATGATATCTATGTGAAAATGGAAATAACTTCAATTTGACAATATAGTTATCCGTATCTTTCTTCTTTTGCATATCACACAAATCAACAAAATTGTTTAGATGAGTAGCGGCATCTTCACTAGGAAGGCCGGCGAATTGATCTTTCATAACAAGATTCAACAAAGCGGTATTAATTTCACAAGACTCCTCATTATTAAGAGGAGCAATCGGAGTACTAAGGAAATAATTATTATTGGTATTCGAGAAATCACACAATTTGGTATTATCTTGTACCATGGCAACAAGTAATCCAACACAAAAGCAAACAGAAAGGCAAAGGGAAAAAGGAAAACGGGAAAGAGAGGGCAAATAAAATGGCAAGGGTGAAGTGGGGGAGAGGAAAACGAGAGGCAAATGGCAAATAATGTAATGCGAGAGATAGGGATTGCGATGGGTACTTGGTATGGTTGACTTGCTTGCGTGAGCCTCCCCAGCAACGGCGCCAGAAATTCTTCTTGCTACCTCTTGAGCACTGCGTTGGATTTCCCCGAAGAGGAGAGGATGATGCAGCAAAGTAGAGTAAGTATTTCCCTCAGTTTTTGAGAACCAAGGTATCAATCCAGTAGGAGACCACGCACAAGTCCCTCATACCTACACAAAACGGTAGCAACTTGCAACCAACGCTTAGGGGTTGTCAATCCCTTCACGGTCACTTACGAGAGTGAGATCTGATAGAGATAATATTTTTGGTATTTTTGATAGATAGATGCAAAGTAAAAGTAAAGGCAAGATAAAAATAAAGCAAGTAGATATAGATTGATATGATGAGAATAGACCCAGGGGCCATAGGTTTCACTAGTGGCTTCTCTCAAGAGCATAAGTATTCTACGGTGGGTGAACAAATTACTGTTGAGCAATTGACAGAATTGAGCATAGTTATGAGTATATCTAGGCAATGATCATGTATATAGGCATCACGTCCAAAACAAGTAGATCGAAACGATTCTGCATCTACTACTATTACTCCACTCATCGACCGCTTTCCAGCATGCATCTAGAGTATTAAGTAAAAACAGAGTAACGCCGTAAGCAAGATGACATGATGTAGAGGGATAAATTCATGCAATATGATAAAAAAATCATCTTGTTATCCTCGATGCCAATAATACAATACGTGCCTTGCAACTCTTTCTGTCACTGAGTAAGGACACCGCAAGATTGAACCCAAAGCTAAGCACTTCTCCCATTGCAAGAACTACCAATCTAGTTGGCCAAACCAAAAAGGATAATTCGAAGAGACTTGCAAAGATAACTCAATCATACATAAAAGAATTCAGAGAAGAAGCAAATATTTTCCATAGATAATACTGGATCATAAACCCACAATTCATCGGTCTCAACAAACACACCGCAAAAACAAGATTACATCGAATAGATCTCCACGAGAGAGGGGGAGAACATTGTATTGAGATCCAAAAAGAGAGAAGAAGCCATCTAGCTACTAGCTATGGACCCGAAGGTCTGAAGTAAACTACTCACACTTCATCGGAGGGGCTATGGTGATGATGTGGAAGCCCTCCGTGATGGATGCCCCCTCTGGTGGAGCTCCGGAACAAGCCCCAAGATGGGACCTCGTGGATACAGAAGGTTGCGGCGGTGGAATTAGGTTTTTGGCTCATGTTCTGATTGTTCGGGGATACGTAGGTATATATAGGAGGAAGGAGTACGTTGGTGGAGCTCCGAGGGGACCACGAGGTAGGGGGTGTGCCCAGGGGGGCGCGCCCTCCACCCTCGTGACCTCCTCGGACACTTCTTGGAGTAGGGTCCAAGTCTCCTGGATCATGTTCGGTTGGAAAATCACGATCCCCAAGGTTTCATTCCGTTTAGACTCCGTTTGATATTCCGTTTCTCTGAAACACTGAAATAGGCAAAAAACAGCAATTCTGGGCTGGGCCTCCGGTTAATAGGTTAGTCCTAGAAATAATATAAAAGTGCAAAATAAAGCCCAGTATAGTCCAAAACAGTAGATAAAGTAGCATGGAGAAATCAAAAATTAAAGATACGTTGGAGACGTATAAATACTCTATGTGCTTCACTTATACCTTTTGAGCTTGATAGTTTTTGCTCTAGTGCTTCACTTATATCTTTTAGAGCACGGTGGTGACTTACTTTTGTAGAAATTACTAGTCTCTCATGCTTCACTTATATCTTTTTGAGAGTCTTTTAGAACAGCATGGTATTTGCTATGGTTATATAATTGGTCCTAGAATGGAAGGCATCCAAGTTGGGTATAATAAAAACTATCATAGGAAGTGAATTTGATGCTATGATCAATTTGATACTTGATAATTGTTTTGAGATATGGAGGTAATGATATTAAAGTCATGCTAGTTGGGTGATTATGAATTTAAAGGATGCTTGTGTTGAATTTAGCAAGTCCCGTAGCATGCACGTATGGTTAAAGTTGTGTAACAAATTTGAAACATGAAGTATACCCGGCTTGTGCATCCTTATGAGTGGCGGTCGGGGACGAGCGGTGGTCTTTTCCTACCAATCTATCCCCCTAGGAGCATGCGCGTAGTGCTTGATTTTTGATGACTTCGTAATTTTTGCAATAAGTATATGAGTTCTTTTGACTAATGTTGAGTCCATGGATTATACGCACTTTTACCTTTCCGCCATTGCTAGCCTCTTCGGTACCGTGCATTGCCCTTTCTCACCTTGAGAGTTGGTGCAAACTTCGCCGGTGCATCCAAACCCCGTGATACGATACGCTCTATCACACATAAACCTCCTTATATCTTCCTCAAAACAGCCACCATACCTACCTATTATGACATTTCCATAGCCATTCCGAGATATATTGCCATGCAACTTTCCACCGTTCCGTTCATCATCATCATGACATACTTTACTTTTGTCATATTGCCATTGCATGATCATGTAGTTGACATCGTATTTGTGGCAAAGTCACCATGCATTATTTTTCATACATGTCACTCTTGATTCATTGCACCATCCTGGTACACCACCGGAGGCATTCATATAGAGTCATACCTTGTTCTAGTTTCGAGTTGTAATTCATATGTTGTAATCAATAGAAGTGTGATGATCATCATTATTAGAGCATTGCCCAAAGAAGAAAAAAGAAAGGCAAAAAAGGCCCAAAAAAAGAGGGAAAAAAGAAAATAAATAAAAAGGGCAATGCTACTATCTCTTTTTCCACACTTGTGCTTCAAAGTAGCACCTTGTTCTTCATGTAGTGAGTCTCATATATTGTGCTTCAAAGTAGCACCATGTTTTTCATATAGTGAGTCTCATAAGTTGTCTTTTTCATACTAGTGGGAATATTTCATTATAGAACTTGGCTTGTATATTCCTACGATGGGCTTCCTCAAATGCCATAGGTCTTCATGAGCAAGCAAGTTGGATGCACACCCACTAGTTTTCTTTTGTTGAGCATTCATTTATAGCTCTAGTGCATCCGTTGCATGGCAATCCCTACTCCTCATGTTGACATCAATTGATGGGCATATCCATAGCCCGTTGATTATCCTCATCAATGTGAGACTTTCTCCTTTTTTGTCTTCTCCACACAATCCCCATCATCATATTCTATTCCACCCATAGTGCTATATCCATGGCTCACGCTCATGTATTGCGTGAAGGTTGAAAAAGTTTGAGATTATTTAAGTATGAAACAATTGCTTGGCTTGTCCTCGGGGGTATAGAAGTTGGGAACATCTTTGTGTGGCGAAAATGAAGCATAGCCTAACTATATGATTTTGTAGGGATGAACTTTCTTTCGCCATGTTATTTTGAGAAGACATGATTACTTTGATTAGTATGCTTGAAGTGTTACTATTTCTTTTATCAATATGAATCATTTGGATCTGAACATTCATGCCACAATAAATAAAATTACATTGAGAATTATGCTAGGTAGCATTCCACATCAAAAATTATTTTTTTTATCATTTACCTACTCGAGGACGAGCAGGAATTAAGCTTGGGGATGCTTGTATGTCTCCAATGTATCTATAATTTTTTATTGTTCCATGCTATTATATTACCCCTTTTGGATGTTCATGGGCTTTATTTTACACATTTATATCATTTTTGGGACTAACCTACTAACCGGAGGCCCAGCCCATATTGATGTTTTTTGCCTATTTCAGTATTTCGAAGAAAAGGAATATCAAACGGAGTCCAAACGGAATGAAACCTTCGGGAGCGTGATTTTTGGAATGATCGTGATCCAGAGGACTTGGAGTGCAAGTCAAGAAGCAGCCGTGGCTCCCACGAGATAGGAGGGCGTCCCCCCCTATAGGGTGCGGGCCCCTGTCTCGTGGGCCCCTTGGGCATCCACCGACGTACTTCTTTCTCCTATATAAGCCTACATACCCTGTAAACATCCAGGGAGCAGACGAAACACAATTTCCACCACCGTAACCTTCTATATCCGCGAGATCTCATCTTGGAGCCTTCGCCGGCACTCTGTCGGAGGGGGAATCGACCATGGAGGGCTTCTACATCAACATCCTTGCCCCTCCGATGAGTTGTGAGTAGTTTACCACAAACCTACGGGTCCATAGTTATTAGCTAGATGGCTTCTTATCTCTTTTTGGAGCTCAATACAATGTTCTCCCCCTCTCTTGTGGAGATCTATTCAATGTAAACTCTTTTTGTGGTGTGTTTGTCAAGATCCGATGAATTGTGGGTTTATGATCAAGTTTATCTATGAATAATATTTGAATCTTCTCTGAATTCTTTTATGTATGATTGAGTTATCTTTGCAAGTCTCTTCGAATTATCAGTTTGGTTTGGCCTACTAGATTGATCTTTCTTGCCATGGGAGAAGTGCTTAGCTTTGGGTTCAATCTTGCGGTGTCTTTACCTAGTGACATAAAGGGTTGCAAGGCACGTATTGTATTGTTGCCATCGAGGATAACAAGATGGGGTTTATATCATATTGCTTGAGTTTATCCCTCTACATCATGTCATCTTGCTTAATGCGTTACTCTGTTCTTATGAACTTAATACTCTAGATGCAGGCAGGAGTCGGTCGATGTGTGGAGTAATAGTAGTAGATGCAGGCAGGAGTCGGTCTACTTGTTGCGGACGTGATGCCTATATACATGATCATGCCTAGATAATCTCATAATTATTCGCTTTTCTATCAATTGCTCGACAGTAATTTGTTCACCCACCGTAATACTTATGCTATCTTGAGAGAAGCCACTAGTGAAACCTATGGCCCCCGGGTCTATCTCTTATCATATTTTCTTCCAATCTACCTTTATTTGCATCTTTACTTTTTGCATCTATATTATAAAATACCAAAAATATATTTATCTTATCTTATTCTTTTTATTAGATCTCATGTTCGCAAGTGGCCGTGAAGGGATTGACAACCCCTTTATTGCGTTGGTTGCGAGTTCTTTGTTTGTTTGTGTAGGTTCATGGGACTTTTGAGGAGCCTCCTACTGGATTGATACCTTGGTTCTCAAAAACTGAGGGAAATACTTATGCTACTATTACTGCATCACCCTCTCCTCTTCGAGGAAAACCAACGCAAGCTCAAGACGTACCATAGCGTCATCTGGGCCGTCCAATATGATTCAGCCCGTTGTAACTTCCGGCCCATGTGTGGCCCATGACTTCTTTCAGCCCATATGAGGACCTTTGTAACTCTTGACCCATTAACGGCCCGTGGTGAAACTGGCCCGTAATGAACAGTGTATCACTTTATACCCATTAACGGCCCATTATTCCATTGGGCCGTTTCTAGCCCAAGTTATCTTTCGGCCTTCTCAGGGCCCATTGATTCTTGGGCTCATTTGCAGCATTCGGTTACATACGGCCCGTTACTATCATTTTCTGCTTGTGGGCCAAATTCAGCCCGTCGTTACAGTCGGCCCGTTTGCGGACCGTTAATACGTTGGGCCGTTTTCATGTCAAAAAACCCCGTTGGGCTGTTTTCACAGAGTTATTAAATACGGCCTATTAACGGCCCGTTATGGTCCATGAATAGTACGGCCCATGATTGGTGAAATGATGATACGCCTCGTAGAAGGCCCATGGATCCTACGGCCTGTATGAGGCCCATGGATAGTACGGCCCGTAGAAGGCCCATGGATCGTACGGCCCGTAGAAGGCCCATGGACGCTAAGGCCCGTATAGAAGGCCGATGGATCCTACGGCCCGTATAGAAGGCCAATGGATCCTACGGCCGGACGAAGGCCCATGGATCATACGGCCTGCAGGAGGCCCATGGTTACAATAGTCCGTGTGTTTCCATGATTATTTTGGCCTAGTTACCAAAAATAGGCTATTGTGGCCACTAGAAAAACACAGAAAAAGAACTGCAGTGACTACAAGCAAACAACTAAACAAGACAATAAGGAAATAAATAAGCAAGCAATTAACCCTAGCCTATTACCGCTATTACACATATTACATCCACTGGGCATCAAAGTTTGCCACCAGTGCAAATATAGGGAACAAAGCAGCATATTACATACACTGGCCGTCAAAATTGGCCACCAGTGCAAATAAACGCGGCAGCAAAACAAGAGCATAACTGAAACAACTTCTGAAGAGCTCAAGAAATGTTATCCTGGGTATCCATCATGCTGGCAATAAGCTTTGTGTAAGGGCATTTTTATCCCCAAGGTGTTTTGGTGATTGATGACAATGCTTTTGCGGACTAATCATGTGCGTTAAGTTTTTCAGAGATTCATCCTTTGGCACGAGACGATTCCCTCCCCTCGATGTTTTATTCAAGATAGTGTAGCTCTTTTGTTTCTATGTTGGTGGACTAGTTTCGTAGGAGTCTCCGTACTATCAAGAGGGGATCCGCTTTGGTAAGGCTAGGGTGGAATCAATACGTACACATCTTTATCGCACCCGTTGTTCCATTCCGCTTCAATGGAGTTCCCTTTCCTCTCCTAGCTTGCTCTGACTGGTCCCAGCGGTAGTACCGCGGTCCTCAGCGGTAGTACCGCCGAAGCACATCCAGCGGTAGTACCGCTCCTCAAGCGGTACCGCCGAGGCTCCGTTTGTAGTACCGCTGAGGCTCCAGGCTACTATCACCTCGACTCGAGGCCTCTATTTCTCGTGTCGGGTTTTGCGGTACTAGTTGTGGCAGTAGTGGCAGTAGTACCGCCCCAAGCGGTAGTACCGCCCTTACCTCCACGGCAGTACCGCTCTGGGCCCAGGTCCTTGCTCCCCTCTTATGCGCGGCAGTACCGCTATGTGGGGACGGTAGTACCGCTTGCTCAGCGGTAGTACCGCCCGCCCAAGCGGTAGTACCGCTCTGTGCGGGGCTGCTTGAGGGGGGTAACGGTTGGATTGTTCCCCCCAGTATATAAAGGGGTCTTCTTCCTCAAAGTTGACCTACCTCTTCCCCCAAAAGCTCCATTATTGCTCCAAGCTCCATTTTTGCCTGATCTCTCTCCCTAGCCAATCAAACTTGTTGATTTGCTTGGGATAGGTTTGAAGTGGTGCAAGATGAAGCCGATGAGTTTGCAATGAAAGAAGATGAAGAACCTCGTGAGCTCTTTCAGAGAGTAACCAAACTCGCGGTCTCACTCCGAGATCATGGGAGCAAGGACACGGATGACAATTGGATCAACCGCAAGTTTCTCAAGGCCATTATGCCCTACAACAAGGCCATGTCCTCCATCATTCGTCAAAGACCGGACTTCCACTCCATGACCTCAAGTGAAGTGTTGGATGAGTTCGTTGCAATGAGCATCTTGGACAAGACCGCCGATAACGCGGTGCTCCTCTCTCAAAGGGCAAAGAAGCCCAACCTTGCCTTGAAGGCCAAGGTTATTGTGGAAGAAGAGGAAGATGAGGAGAGAGGAAGATGAGGAGAGCAACCCCGAAGATACAAAATATGATTATCATGAGCACATGGCTCTTGCTTCAAGGAAATTTTGGAGCAAGAAGAACTCAAGGCCCAATTTCAACAAGAACAACTCAAGTGGCTTCAAGGGCAAGCAACGAGTAAGAACTTGTTACAACTGTGGCAATGTAATCCATTTCGTTGCGGATTGTCCTTACGAGAAGCGGGAAGACAATGGTGGCAAGCTCATC
>NC_041393.1:171420043-171429826 GCF_002162155.2 Triticum dicoccoides | reverse complement strand
CAAGTGCCTCATGGCTAAAGCCACCAACAAGGTAACCCCCAACATCAAAACCACCGTCATTACTAATCCCTCTTTGACGGATGGCATTGATGAAAGTGAGGGGTCTAATGAGGAAGTAAATGAATTCGAGTGTTTTATGAGTAAGCTAAAGGGCAAATCCAAGAAGCACTTTATTGCTCTCTTGGAACAACTTGGTGAAGCCAATGACATGATCGAGGCTCACAAAGAAACCATCTCTAAGATGGAAGGTCATAGTTGTGACTATGCCGATGAGATATAGGATCTCTCTAATGCTCTTGAGGAAGAGCGTGGGCATCGTTTGGCTCTTGAGGAGTCACACAATGATGACCATGCCAAGTTAAAGAAAGATCTTGATCATGCTCTTGTTGTGTCTCGTGTGCTATCTTCCGAGAAGGCTAAACTTGGGGTTGATCATGCTAGACTCAAGGAGGAGTTTGATGTACTTGACAAGGCCCACAAGGTCTTGAAGGGTGTTCATGCAAACCTCAAGGAGTCTCATGCTCAACTCTAAGTTAAGCTAACCAAGGAAAAGGCCACCTTTCCTCATATGGTATTAATTGATAATGCATATGCCACTAACCCGTGTTGTGAGCATGTGCATCTTGTGGAGGAGAATGCCATATTGAAGGATCAACTTGAGAAAGGCCTTGTGACATGCATTCAAGGTGAGAAGAACCTCAACGACCTTTTGAGCAATCAAAAGGAAGTTGTGGCCAAGGAAGGAATTGGGTTCGCACCCAAGTCCAAGAAAAAGAAGAAGAACGACAAGACCAAATGACCTCCTCCTGTCAAGCAAACCTTTGTGAAAGAGGGAGAGGGTGCTCCTAAGGAGAAGAAGAACAATGTGAAGGGTGTTGATGTCAAAAAGGGCAAAACCACCTCCTTCTCCAACAAAGCCGGCGACTTTAACCCTTCTTATGTGTTGTGCCGGGCTAGTGATGGGCATGTTTATGCTAAATTTGTTAGTTCTCCTTATGAGTATATTGAATGGTCTATTTGGTTCCTAAGACCCTTGTTACTAACATCAAAGGACCCATTACTAAATGGGTACCTAAAACCAAGCATTGATCTCTTGTAGGTGTTTGCTTCTGGTGGGGGATCATGGTTGCTCGATAGTGGAGCAACAAATCATATGACCGGGAGCAAGGACTTGGTGGTGGACATGCACAAGGTTCCTTCTATGCCCACCAATGTCGAGTGGGGTGATGCCTCGTCTTCTAAGGTATTGGGTCTTGGCAAGGTTGTCATTTCTCATGATCTAATGACCGAGAAAGTCATGCTTGTTGAGTCCCTTGCATTCAATCTTCTTTCCGTTCGCCAACTTGCACTCATGGGCGTTGCACTTTCTTTGATATTGATACCGTGGCCCTCTTGTGGAGCAAGACTCTTAAGTAGCCTTTGTTGGGCATGTCGAGAATGGTCTTTATGTGATTAACTTTTCGGAGCAACCCACTAAGACCGCGACATGCGTAATGGCTAAAGTTGATGTGGGATGGCTTTGGCATCTCCGTTTAGCCCACGTTAATATGAGATCTTTGCAAAGTCTTCTCAAGGGGGACCATGTTCGTGGACTAACTAATGTTAGTTTTTCCAAAGATCATGCTTGCAGTGCATGTATCGAAGGAAAGCTTCATGAGAAGGGTCACCCTCCCACGACTATCATCTACTCGAAGAGACCCTTAGAGCTCCTTCACATGGACCTCTTTGGGCCTCCATCATTTGATAGTCTTGGGGGTAGAAATTATTGCTTGGTGATTGTGGATGATTATTCAAGATACACTTGGGTGTATTTCTTCAAGAGGAAGAGTGAGACTCAACAAACCGCCATCGACTTTGCAAATGAAGCTCAACGTCAACATGATGCAAAGATCTTGACAATAAGAAGTGACAACAGCGCCGAGTTCAAGAACTACACCTTGGATGAGTTTCTTAGTGATGAGGGGATCAAGCATCAATATGCTGCACCATATACCTCTCAACAAAATGGTGTCGCGGAGAGGAAGAACCGGACGTTGATGGATGCGGCAAGGACAATGATGGCGGAGTTCAAGTCTCCATACAACTTTTGGGCTGAAGCCATCAACACAGCATGTCATGCATCCAATCAGCTCTATCTCCGCAAAGGCTTGAACAAGACTCCTTATGAAATACTCACCGGTAACAAGCCCAATCTCAAGTACTTCCGGGTGTTCGGGTGTAAGTGTTTCATTCTCAAGAAAGGTGTTCGTTTGTCTAAATTTGAGGCTAGAGCTTATGAGGGCATATTTGTTGGTTATGCTACAAACTCTCATGCTTACAGTGTCCTCAACAAGTCCACCGGACTCATTGAGGAGACGTGTAACGTGGAGTTTGACGAAAATAACGGCTCCCAAGTGGAGCAAAGTGGTACTTGTGATGTAGGTGATGAAATTCCTCCCCAAGCCATAAGAAGAATGGGTATTGGTCATATTCTACCCATTGAGGAACCCCTTGTGGCCGAAGGAGAAGGACAATGCTCCACCCAAGTGGAGCCATCACCTCCCCAAGACCCACACGCTTCCGAAGAACAAAGTGAAGGCCCTCAACCTCGTGAACAAGACCAAGGACAAGATCAACCTCAAGATGGTGGTGAACCACCAAATGATGCCCAAGGTCAAGTTCTCCCCCTCGAGCAAGTTCAAGATCAAGAGCAAACTCAAGATCTTGAACAAGCTCAAGACGACACTCAAGATAATCAAGTTAACCCTCCTCCTTCCACATCCGAGGAGGAATTAGAGCGTCGTGCCGCAAAGATTGCTTCCAAGCTCACCACCAAAGGTCAACTCATGGAGAATCTGGTTAGAAGCCTAAGAAAGGGGGTAAGCACTCGTAGACAATTAGCAAACTATTGTGAGCATCACGCGTTTGTCTCTTGTGTTGAACCCCAAAAGGTCTATGAGGCGCTCAAAGATCCGGATTGACTCAATGCCATGCATGAAGAACTCAACAACTTTGAGTAGAACAAGGTGTGGAGATTGGTGCCAAGGCCGTCGTTGAACCACAATGTCATTGGAACCAAGTGGATATTCAAGAACAAGCAAGATGCTCATGGGAACATCATTCGCAACAAGGCAAGATTGGTAGCACAAGGCTACTCCCAAGTCGAGGGTATCGACTCTGGTGAAACCTTTGCTCCCATTGCTCGCCTTGAATCCATTCGTTTGTTGATTGCTTATGCTTCCCATCACAACTTTAAGTTACAACAAATGGATGTGAAAAGTGCTTTTCTTAATGGTCCTATTAATGAGTTGGTTTATGTCAAGCAACCCCCCGAGTTCAAGGATCCCTATTTCCCGGATCATGTGTATCAACTCAATAAAGCACTCTATGGCCTTAAACAATCCCCACGTGCGTGGTATGACCACCTTACCGAGTTGTTACAAGATCGTGGATTTGAGGTGGGGCAAATCGATCCCACACTTTTTACTAAGAAGGTCAAAGGGGAGTTGTTTGTATGCCAACTATATGTTGATGATATTATCTTTGGTTCCCCTAACAAAGCTTTCAATGAGGAATTTGCCGCTCTCATGACCTCTAAGTTCAAGATGTCGTCGATGGGAGAGTTGAAGTTCTTCCTCGGTTTCGACATCAAGCAAAGAAGAGAAGGTACTTTCATACATCAGGCCAAATACACTCAAGACATGCTAAAAAGATTCAAGCTAAGCGATGTCAAGCCGGCTTCCACTCCAATGCCTACCAAGTGCCAACTTGACATTGATCCCAATGGTAAAGCTGTGGATCAAAAGGTATATTGCTCCATGATTGGCTCCTTGCTTTACCTTTGTGCATCTAGACCGGATATCATGTTGAGTGTGGGAATGTGTGCACGGTTTCAAGCCGCACCGAAGGAAAGCCACTATGTGGCGGTCAAGCGAATCTTTTGATATTTGTCTCATACCCCAAACTTTGGCTTATGGTACCCAAGAGGAGCAAACTTCAAGCTTGAAGGATATATGGATTCTGATTGGGCGGGAGACAAAGTGGATAGGAAGTCCACTTCCGGAGGGTGCCAATTTCTTGGTTGCTCTTTGGTGAGTTGGTCTTCTAAGAAGCAAAGTTGTGTGTCTCTCTCATCCACCGAAGCGGAATATGTGGCGGACGGTAGTTGTTGTGCACAACTCTTATGGATGAGGCAAACTTTAAAGGAGTACGGTGTCATTTGTGACACAGTGCCTCTTTGGTGTGATAATGAAAGTGCAATCAAGATTTCTCTCAACCCGGTGCAACATTTCAAGATGAAGCATATTGAGATTTGGTATCACTTCAT
The DNA here is from genome assembly GCF_002162155.2 of Triticum dicoccoides. NCBI lineage: Eukaryota > Viridiplantae > Streptophyta > Magnoliopsida > Poales > Poaceae > Triticum > Triticum dicoccoides. The sequence goes on along the minus strand of NC_041393.1, from coordinate 171,425,520 downwards.
CCAGGATCACATTAGGTGAGGGGAGATCGAGCTCAAGCATGTCAACCCTCATGATAATCTTGCAGATATTTTCACGAAGCCCTTGGATGAAGCAAGATTTCGCGAGTTAAGGCATGAGCTAAATATCATTGATTCGAGCAATGTGACTTGAACCCTTGCACACCCATCCTCATTCAACATGTTGTCCAGTTTAGGTGTAGGCATAGACATAGGGGGGTGTTGTTCTCTCAATGAACTCTTCCTCCCCCCATTATGCATAAATTGATTATGTCCTTCTTTTTAACCATCTTCGATGGTTTTTGTGCTTCACGGACGAGTTTTGGTCATGGGCCCAAGGTTAAAATCTTTGCGGCGCCATACCTCTTGACTCAAATATAGGTGGCCTCGGCGACCACCCTCTCTTGAAGAGGTGTGTCTTGGCCTCTTGCTAGTGTGTTCGCTGCCGAGTTAGCCTTTCCTCCGTTTCTTGCCGTTGGTTTTCCGTTTCTTTTTTAGCTTAGTCGTGCTGTCTAGTGGCCTTGAGTTGCTGGGCGGTGCTACCGCTGGTGGTGCGCGGTACTACCGCTCATAAGCCGTACTACCGCCCATCAGCGTGGTACTACCGCTGCGGGCGGGGTTAGGGGGTTATATCGGGGCAGGGGGAGGTTTCTTCTCCCCCATACCCATTCGTTTTGCCCCCTTGCTCCTCTTCGTCTCTCCAGCAACTGTTCCCTGCGGGAGGGCGCCGGCGGATCTCCTTCTCCGGGGCGACCCTCTCCATTCCTTTCGGTGGAGTCGATCCCCACCTCGTCCTCTTGCCATGGATGCCGGTATTGCCCCCGTTCCCTCTCTCTTCTTGTCTAGATTTAAAATCTAGCATCTTAGGGGCAATAGTGGTTGCATCTCTAGATTTTTAGCTAAATCTAGGCTTGAGTAGGTTGGAGAAGGCAACTAGATGGTTTGGATCAGTGTTTTGTAGGATTATTTTTGAATTTGGTAGGACAGTAGTGCCGGATCTGACCACGGCAGTAGGAAACCGTTGTTTCCCCGCCTCGAGCCGTACTACCGCTCTCACTTGAGCGGTACTACTGCTTGAAGCGGTACTGCCGCCTCCAGGTCGCGGTACTACCGTTGCCTACCAAATTCTGGGCTGGGCCTCCGGTTAATAGGTTAGTCCTAGAAATAATATAGAAGTGCAAAATAAAGCCCAGTATAGTCCAAAACAGTAGATAAAGTAGCATGGAGCAATCAAAAATTATAGATACGTTGGAGACGTATAAATACTCTATGTGCTTCACTTATACCTTTTGAGCTTGATAGTTTTTGCTCTAGTGCTTCACTTATATCTTTTAGAGCACGGTGGTGACTTACTTTTGTAGAAATTACTAGTCTCTCATGCTTCACTTATATCTTTTTGAGAGTCTTTTAGAACAGCATGGTATTTGCTATGGTTATATAATTGGTCCTAGAATGGAAGGCATCCAAGTTGGGTATAATAAAAACTATCATAGGAAGTGAATTTGATGCTATGATCAATTTGATACTTGATAATTGTTTTGAGATATGGAGGTAATGATATTAAAGTCATGCTAGTTGGGTGATTATGAATTTAAAGGATGCTTGTGTTGAATTTAGCAAGTCCCGTAGCATGCACGTATGGTTAAAGTTGTGTAACAAATTTGAAACATGAAGTATACCCGGCTTGTGCATCCTTATGAGTGGCGGTCGGGGACGAGCGGTGGTCTTTTCCTACCAATCTATCCCCCTAGGAGCATGCGCGTAGTGCTTGATTTTTGATGACTTCATAATTTTTGCAATAAGTATATGAGTTCTTTTGACTAATGTTGAGTCCATGGATTATACGCACTTTTACCTTTCCGCCATTGCTAGCCTCTTCGGTATCGTGCATTGCCCTTTCTCACCTTGAGAGTTGGTGCAAACTTCGCCGGTGCATCCAAACCCCGTGATACGATACGCTCTATCACACATAAACCTCCTTATATCTTCCTCAAAACAGCCACCATACCTACCTATTATGACATTTCCATAGCCATTCCGAGATATATTGCCATGCAACTTTCCACCGTTCCGTTCATCATCATCATGACATACTTTACTTTTGTCATATTGCCATTGCATGATCATGTAGTTGACATCGTATTTGTGGCAAAGTCACCATGCATTATTTTTCATACATGTCACTCTTGATTCATTGCACCATCCTGGTACACCACCGGAGGCATTCATATAGAGTCATACCTTGTTCTAGTTTCGAGTTGTAATTCATATGTTGTAATCAATAGAAGTGTGATGATCATCATTATTAGAGCATTGCCCAAAGAAAAAAAAGAAAGGCAAAAAAGGCCCAAAAAAAGAGGGAAAAAAAGAAAATAAATAAAAAGGGCAATGCTACTATCTCTTTTTCCACACTTGTGCTTCAAAGTAGCACCTTGTTCTTCATGTAGTGAGTCTCATATATTGTGCTTCAAAGTAGCACCATGTTTTTCATATAGTGAGTCTCATAAGTTGTCTTTTTCATACTAGTGGGAATATTTCATTATAGAACTTGGCTTGTATATTCCTACGATGGGCTTCCTCAAATGCCATAGGTCTTCATGAGCAAGCAAGTTGGATGCACACCCACTAGTTTTCTTTTGTTGAGCATTCATTTATAGCTCTAGTGCATCCGTTGCATGGCAATCCCTACTCCTCATGTTGACATCAATTGATGGGCATATCCATAGCCCGTTGATTATCCTCGTCAATGTGAGACTTTCTCCTTTTTTGTCTTCTCCACACAATCCCCATCATCATATTCTATTCCACCCATAGTGCTATATCCATGGCTCACGCTCATGTATTGCGTGAAGGTTGAAAAAGTTTGAGATTATTTAAGTATGAAACAATTGCTTGGCTTGTCCTCGGGGGTATAGAAGTTGGGAACATCTTTGTGTGGCGAAAATGAAGCATAGCCTAACTATATGATTTTGTAGGGATGAACTTTCTTTCGCCATGTTATTTTGAGAAGACATGATTACTTTGATTAGTATGCTTGAAGTGTTACTATTTCTTTTATCAATATGAATCATTTGGATCTGAACATTCATGCCACAATAAATAAAATTACATTGAGAATTATGCTAGGTAGCATTCCACATCAAAAATTATTTTTTTTATCATTTACCTACTCGAGGACGAGCAGGAATTAAGCTTGGGGATGCTTGTATGTCTCCAATGTATCTATAATTTTTTATTGTTCCATGCTATTATATTACCCCTTTTGGATGTTCATGGGCTTTATTTTACACATTTATATCATTTTTGGGACTAACCTACTAACCGGAGGCCCAGCCCATATTGATGTTTTTTGCCTATTTCAGTATTTCGAAGAAAAGGAATATCAAACGGAGTCCAAACGGAATGAAACCTTCGGGAGCGTGATTTTTGGAATGATCGTGATCCAGAGGACTTGGAGTGCAAGTCAAGAAGCAGCCGCGGCTCCCACGAGATAGGAGGGCGTCCCCCCCTATAGGGCGCGGGCCCCTGTCTCGTGGGCCCCTTGGGCATCCACCGACGTACTTATTTCTCCTATATAAGCCTACATACCCTGTAAACATCCAGGGAGCAGACGAAACACAATTTCCACCACCGTAACCTTCTATATCCGCGAGATCTCATCTTGGAGCCTTCGCCGGCACTCTGTCGGAGGGGGAATCGACCATGGAGGGCTTCTACATCAACATCCTTGCCCCTCCGATGAGTTGTGAGTAGTTTACCACAAACCTACGGGTCCATAGTTATTAGCTAGATGGCTTCTTATCTCTTTTTGGAGCTCAATACAATGTTCTCCCCCTCTCTTGTGGAGATCTATTCAATGTAAACTCTTTTTGTGGTGTGTTTGTCAAGATCCGATGAATTGTGGGTTTATGATCAAGTTTATCTATGAATAATATTTGAATCTTCTCTGGATTCTTTTATGTATGATTGAGTTATCTTTGCAAGTCTCTTCGAATTATCAGTTTGGTTTGGCCTACTAGATTGATCTTTCTTGCCATGGGAGAAGTGCTTAGCTTTGGGTTCAATCTTGCGGTGTCTTTACCTAGTGACATAAAGGGTTGCAAGGCACGTATTGTATTGTTGCCATCGAGGATAACAAGATGGGGTTTATATCATATTGCTTGAGTTTATCCCTCTACATCATGTCATCTTGCTTAATGCGTTACTCTGTTCTTATGAACTTAATACTCTAGATGCAGGCAGGAGTCGGTCGATGTGTGGAGTAATAGTAGTAGATGCAGGCAGGAGTCGGTCTACTTGTTGCGGACGTGATGCCTATATACATGATCATGCCTAGATAATCTCATAATTATTCGCTTTTCTATCAATTGCTCGACAGTAATTTGTTCACCCACCGTAATACTTATGCTATCTTGAGAGAAGCCACTAGTGAAACCTATGGCCCCCGGGTCTATCTCTTATCATATTTTCTTCCAATCTACCTTTATTTGCATCTTTACTTTTTGCATCTATATTATAAAATACCAAAAATATATTTATCTTATCTTATTCTTTTTATTAGATCTCATGTTCGCAAGTGGCCGTGAAGGGATTGACAACCCCTTTATTGCGTTGGTTGCGAGTTCTTTGTTTGTTTGTGTAGGTTCATGGGACTTTTGAGGAGCCTCCTACTGGATTGATACCTTGGTTCTCAAAAACTGAGGGAAATACTTATGCTACTATTACTGCATCACCCTCTCCTCTTCGAGGAAAACCAACGCAAGCTCAAGACGTACCATAGCGTCATCTGGGCCGTCCAATATGATTCAGCCCGTTGTAACTTCCGGCCCATGTGTGGCCCATGACTTCTTTCAGCCCATATGAGGACCTTTGTAACTCTTGACCCATTAACGGCCCGTGGTGAAACTGGCCCGTAATGAACAGTGTATCACTTTATACCCATTAACGGCCCATTATTCCATTGGGCCGTTTCTAGCCCAAGTTATCTTTCGGCCTTCTCAGGGCCCATTGATTCTTGGGCTCATTTGCAGCATTCGGTTACATACGGCCCGTTACTATCATTTTCTGCTTGTGGGCCAAATTCAGCCCGTCGTTACAGTCGGCCCGTTTGCGGACCGTTAATACGTTGGGCCGTTTTCATGTCAAAAAACCCCGTTGGGCTGTTTTCACAGAGTTATTAAATACGGCCTATTAACGGCCCGTTATGGTCCATGAATAGTACGGCCCATGATTGGTGAAATGATGATACGCCTCGTAGAAGGCCCATGGATCCTACGGCCTGTATGAGGCCCATGGATAGTACGGCCCGTAGAAGGCCCATGGATCGTACGGCCCGTAGAAGGCCCATGGACGCTAAGGCCCGTATAGAAGGCCGATGGATCCTACGGCCCGTATAGAAGGCCAATGGATCCTACGGCCGGACGAAGGCCCATGGATCATACGGCCTGCAGGAGGCCCATGGTTACAATAGTCCGTGTGTT
>NC_041393.1:171413981-171419544 GCF_002162155.2 Triticum dicoccoides | reverse complement strand
GGCTACTATCACCTCGACTCGAGGCCTCTATTTCTCGTGTCGGGTTTTGCGGTACTAGTTGTGGCAGTAGTGGCAGTAGTACCGCCCCAAGCGGTAGTACCGCCCTTACCTCCACGGCAGTACCGCTCTGGGCCCAGGTCCTTGCTCCCCTCTTATGCGCGGCAGTACCGCTATGTGGGGACGGTAGTACCGCTTGCTCAGCGGTAGTACCGCCCGCCCAAGCGGTAGTACCGCTCTGTGCGGGGCTGCTTGAGGGGGGTAACGGTTGGATTGTTCCCCCCAGTATATAAAGGGGTCTTCTTCCTCAAAGTTGACCTACCTCTTCCCCCAAAAGCTCCATTATTGCTCCAAGCTCCATTTTTGCCTGATCTCTCTCCCTAGCCAATCAAACTTGTTGATTTGCTTGGGATAGGTTTGAAGTGGTGCAAGATGAAGCCGATGAGTTTGCAATGAAAGAAGATGAAGAACCTCGTGAGCTCTTTCAGAGAGTAACCAAACTCGCGGTCTCACTCCGAGATCATGGGAGCAAGGACACGGATGACAATTGGATCAACCGCAAGTTTCTCAAGGCCATTATGCCCTACAACAAGGCCATGTCCTCCATCATTCGTCAAAGACCGGACTTCCACTCCATGACCTCAAGTGAAGTGTTGGATGAGTTCGTTGCAATGAGCATCTTGGACAAGACCGCCGATAACGCGGTGCTCCTCTCTCAAAGGGCAAAGAAGCCCAACCTTGCCTTGAAGGCCAAGGTTATTGTGGAAGAAGAGGAAGATGAGGAGAGAGGAAGATGAGGAGAGCAACCCCGAAGATACAAAATATGATTATCATGAGCACATGGCTCTTGCTTCAAGGAAATTTTGGAGCAAGAAGAACTCAAGGCCCAATTTCAACAAGAACAACTCAAGTGGCTTCAAGGGCAAGCAACGAGTAAGAACTTGTTACAACTGTGGCAATGTAATCCATTTCGTTGCGGATTGTCCTTACGAGAAGCGGGAAGACAATGGTGGCAAGCTCATCCGAAAGGACAAAGCTAAGTCCTTCCCCAACAAGAACAACTTCACCAAGAAGACTCCTACTCGAGGGTTGGTGGTTCAAGAAGAATATCGTGAGGATGACGATGATGATGAAGATAGTGAAGCAATGGCCATGGCATCCGTTTCCATTGCCACAACTCCCCGGATGTCTCTCTTCGATTCACCCAACGAGAACATCACCGCCAAGTGCCTCATGGCTAAAGCCACCAACAAGGTAACCCCCAACATCAAAACCACCGTCATTACTAATCCCTCTTTGACGGATGGCATTGATGAAAGTGAGGGGTCTAATGAGGAAGTAAATGAATTCGAGTGTTTTATGAGTAAGCTAAAGGGCAAATCCAAGAAGCACTTTATTGCTCTCTTGGAACAACTTGGTGAAGCCAATGACATGATCGAGGCTCACAAAGAAACCATCTCTAAGATGGAAGGTCATAGTTGTGACTATGCCGATGAGATATAGGATCTCTCTAATGCTCTTGAGGAAGAGCGTGGGCATCGTTTGGCTCTTGAGGAGTCACACAATGATGACCATGCCAAGTTAAAGAAAGATCTTGATCATGCTCTTGTTGTGTCTCGTGTGCTATCTTCCGAGAAGGCTAAACTTGGGGTTGATCATGCTAGACTCAAGGAGGAGTTTGATGTACTTGACAAGGCCCACAAGGTCTTGAAGGGTGTTCATGCAAACCTCAAGGAGTCTCATGCTCAACTCTAAGTTAAGCTAACCAAGGAAAAGGCCACCTTTCCTCATATGGTATTAATTGATAATGCATATGCCACTAACCCGTGTTGTGAGCATGTGCATCTTGTGGAGGAGAATGCCATATTGAAGGATCAACTTGAGAAAGGCCTTGTGACATGCATTCAAGGTGAGAAGAACCTCAACGACCTTTTGAGCAATCAAAAGGAAGTTGTGGCCAAGGAAGGAATTGGGTTCGCACCCAAGTCCAAGAAAAAGAAGAAGAACGACAAGACCAAATGACCTCCTCCTGTCAAGCAAACCTTTGTGAAAGAGGGAGAGGGTGCTCCTAAGGAGAAGAAGAACAATGTGAAGGGTGTTGATGTCAAAAAGGGCAAAACCACCTCCTTCTCCAACAAAGCCGGCGACTTTAACCCTTCTTATGTGTTGTGCCGGGCTAGTGATGGGCATGTTTATGCTAAATTTGTTAGTTCTCCTTATGAGTATATTGAATGGTCTATTTGGTTCCTAAGACCCTTGTTACTAACATCAAAGGACCCATTACTAAATGGGTACCTAAAACCAAGCATTGATCTCTTGTAGGTGTTTGCTTCTGGTGGGGGATCATGGTTGCTCGATAGTGGAGCAACAAATCATATGACCGGGAGCAAGGACTTGGTGGTGGACATGCACAAGGTTCCTTCTATGCCCACCAATGTCGAGTGGGGTGATGCCTCGTCTTCTAAGGTATTGGGTCTTGGCAAGGTTGTCATTTCTCATGATCTAATGACCGAGAAAGTCATGCTTGTTGAGTCCCTTGCATTCAATCTTCTTTCCGTTCGCCAACTTGCACTCATGGGCGTTGCACTTTCTTTGATATTGATACCGTGGCCCTCTTGTGGAGCAAGACTCTTAAGTAGCCTTTGTTGGGCATGTCGAGAATGGTCTTTATGTGATTAACTTTTCGGAGCAACCCACTAAGACCGCGACATGCGTAATGGCTAAAGTTGATGTGGGATGGCTTTGGCATCTCCGTTTAGCCCACGTTAATATGAGATCTTTGCAAAGTCTTCTCAAGGGGGACCATGTTCGTGGACTAACTAATGTTAGTTTTTCCAAAGATCATGCTTGCAGTGCATGTATCGAAGGAAAGCTTCATGAGAAGGGTCACCCTCCCACGACTATCATCTACTCGAAGAGACCCTTAGAGCTCCTTCACATGGACCTCTTTGGGCCTCCATCATTTGATAGTCTTGGGGGTAGAAATTATTGCTTGGTGATTGTGGATGATTATTCAAGATACACTTGGGTGTATTTCTTCAAGAGGAAGAGTGAGACTCAACAAACCGCCATCGACTTTGCAAATGAAGCTCAACGTCAACATGATGCAAAGATCTTGACAATAAGAAGTGACAACAGCGCCGAGTTCAAGAACTACACCTTGGATGAGTTTCTTAGTGATGAGGGGATCAAGCATCAATATGCTGCACCATATACCTCTCAACAAAATGGTGTCGCGGAGAGGAAGAACCGGACGTTGATGGATGCGGCAAGGACAATGATGGCGGAGTTCAAGTCTCCATACAACTTTTGGGCTGAAGCCATCAACACAGCATGTCATGCATCCAATCAGCTCTATCTCCGCAAAGGCTTGAACAAGACTCCTTATGAAATACTCACCGGTAACAAGCCCAATCTCAAGTACTTCCGGGTGTTCGGGTGTAAGTGTTTCATTCTCAAGAAAGGTGTTCGTTTGTCTAAATTTGAGGCTAGAGCTTATGAGGGCATATTTGTTGGTTATGCTACAAACTCTCATGCTTACAGTGTCCTCAACAAGTCCACCGGACTCATTGAGGAGACGTGTAACGTGGAGTTTGACGAAAATAACGGCTCCCAAGTGGAGCAAAGTGGTACTTGTGATGTAGGTGATGAAATTCCTCCCCAAGCCATAAGAAGAATGGGTATTGGTCATATTCTACCCATTGAGGAACCCCTTGTGGCCGAAGGAGAAGGACAATGCTCCACCCAAGTGGAGCCATCACCTCCCCAAGACCCACACGCTTCCGAAGAACAAAGTGAAGGCCCTCAACCTCGTGAACAAGACCAAGGACAAGATCAACCTCAAGATGGTGGTGAACCACCAAATGATGCCCAAGGTCAAGTTCTCCCCCTCGAGCAAGTTCAAGATCAAGAGCAAACTCAAGATCTTGAACAAGCTCAAGACGACACTCAAGATAATCAAGTTAACCCTCCTCCTTCCACATCCGAGGAGGAATTAGAGCGTCGTGCCGCAAAGATTGCTTCCAAGCTCACCACCAAAGGTCAACTCATGGAGAATCTGGTTAGAAGCCTAAGAAAGGGGGTAAGCACTCGTAGACAATTAGCAAACTATTGTGAGCATCACGCGTTTGTCTCTTGTGTTGAACCCCAAAAGGTCTATGAGGCGCTCAAAGATCCGGATTGACTCAATGCCATGCATGAAGAACTCAACAACTTTGAGTAGAACAAGGTGTGGAGATTGGTGCCAAGGCCGTCGTTGAACCACAATGTCATTGGAACCAAGTGGATATTCAAGAACAAGCAAGATGCTCATGGGAACATCATTCGCAACAAGGCAAGATTGGTAGCACAAGGCTACTCCCAAGTCGAGGGTATCGACTCTGGTGAAACCTTTGCTCCCATTGCTCGCCTTGAATCCATTCGTTTGTTGATTGCTTATGCTTCCCATCACAACTTTAAGTTACAACAAATGGATGTGAAAAGTGCTTTTCTTAATGGTCCTATTAATGAGTTGGTTTATGTCAAGCAACCCCCCGAGTTCAAGGATCCCTATTTCCCGGATCATGTGTATCAACTCAATAAAGCACTCTATGGCCTTAAACAATCCCCACGTGCGTGGTATGACCACCTTACCGAGTTGTTACAAGATCGTGGATTTGAGGTGGGGCAAATCGATCCCACACTTTTTACTAAGAAGGTCAAAGGGGAGTTGTTTGTATGCCAACTATATGTTGATGATATTATCTTTGGTTCCCCTAACAAAGCTTTCAATGAGGAATTTGCCGCTCTCATGACCTCTAAGTTCAAGATGTCGTCGATGGGAGAGTTGAAGTTCTTCCTCGGTTTCGACATCAAGCAAAGAAGAGAAGGTACTTTCATACATCAGGCCAAATACACTCAAGACATGCTAAAAAGATTCAAGCTAAGCGATGTCAAGCCGGCTTCCACTCCAATGCCTACCAAGTGCCAACTTGACATTGATCCCAATGGTAAAGCTGTGGATCAAAAGGTATATTGCTCCATGATTGGCTCCTTGCTTTACCTTTGTGCATCTAGACCGGATATCATGTTGAGTGTGGGAATGTGTGCACGGTTTCAAGCCGCACCGAAGGAAAGCCACTATGTGGCGGTCAAGCGAATCTTTTGATATTTGTCTCATACCCCAAACTTTGGCTTATGGTACCCAAGAGGAGCAAACTTCAAGCTTGAAGGATATATGGATTCTGATTGGGCGGGAGACAAAGTGGATAGGAAGTCCACTTCCGGAGGGTGCCAATTTCTTGGTTGCTCTTTGGTGAGTTGGTCTTCTAAGAAGCAAAGTTGTGTGTCTCTCTCATCCACCGAAGCGGAATATGTGGCGGACGGTAGTTGTTGTGCACAACTCTTATGGATGAGGCAAACTTTAAAGGAGTACGGTGTCATTTGTGACACAGTGCCTCTTTGGTGTGATAATGAAAGTGCAATCAAGATTTCTCTCAACCCGGTGCAACATTTCAAGATGAAGCATATTGAGATTTGGTATCACTTCATCCAGGATCACATTAGGTGAGGGGAGATCGAGCTCAAG